>NC_040044.1:29333563-29653960 GCF_003713205.1 Coffea eugenioides | reverse complement strand
ACGTAGATAAATTAAATCTAATTAAAGTCAACCACTTGGAAGGATTTTGGTAAGTAATTGACACTTTGAAAAATTTTGTGGACAGTTATATTTTAGGAAGTCAAGAAATTTTTTAGGAAATATATTTTAATACATGATGTAGTGTAAGTTATATTGTAAACTAAAATAATCTCTTCATACATGTGACTTTTTCAAGGCGTAAATTTTTCAATACAACAAAAATAAATAGTTCTGATATTAAGAGAAACCTTAGGGCATATTAAGAATTTACACCATATAAAAAATTTCAAGGTGATATTAAGAGAAACCTCATGGAGGCTTCTGATATTATCCCTTTAAATTTTATAAATAAGTGGGGGAAGGATTAACCTCTTCATGCCAGTAATGAAGGCCCAGGAAAAAAAAAAACTTAATTGGAAGTAAGTGAACCCCATAAAAATGTGGATGGAAAATATAAAAAAAAAAGATTGTCGATGATGACAATTATTTTTACCTTTCTTCCATGTCAGGATAGACCTATTGTATTCCCTGACTAGAGCTTGTCTTATCTAGTGAAAGAGCCTGAATACAGATGAAGGCAATCAAGGGCAAAGCAATCAAGATCATTTGAAAGTTGTTCTACTTCAAATGAACAAGATGCTTTCTTTCTTTCTTTTTTTTCTTTTTTTTTTTGTCAAACTATGAAGTACCACCCACTTTTTCTATACAGAGACATACGCATAAGAAGTCTTTTGTAGTGTTGTAACAAATCCAGACCTCTACCATAAAGAAATCAAGAATTGCCACCCTTCCTTTCTAGTACCTCAACCGGGAGTTAGTATATTTCTTGCAGATTTAGGGAATTCTTTTCTTTTGCTCATATTCCCTCTCAAATGGATTTGATAGGAGGAGTTTCTACTTCTTACCTATTCACTTTTACTTGAATCGTTTCATTCAAAATCGTATAACAACTCTGCTCGATATGCCACTCATGTACATGGTTCAAAGACTTGGCCGAATAGTCACTGGAACGGGGCTTTTCGATCCGATACCAAGACGAAATAATTTCGAGATAATGAATCACTGAAAACTCGATCGAGATGTCTTCGAGACGGATAGAAACGGCCGAGTCGTTCCTAGTCGTCCCGAATCATCTCGAGTCAGCTTGAATTTTTATTATTTTTGCTAATTTTTTAATTATTTTTTTATCATATATTTTTACAATTTTTAGAATATTAAAGATTTCAAAAATTTGCGTCTCGTCGAGACCGTGACAGATATGCCGAGACTGATGTGGAATGGTCTAAACCGCGACCGTAACCACGACCACGACTGTGAACCATGCTCATGCACCTCACAGAAAATGTAAAGAAACAAACAACCTTATGATAAGTTCCATAATTGTTCATATGGAAAGCAGTACAAGCTTTCAATATTACAGAGTCATACATTATTCACTGGAGAGATAGAGCATACATGGCTCCTTATTGTTCTTACTTAAAACTGAAATTAAGTAGAGGTAACAGACTTGAGAATATCTTCATTTTTCTTTATGAACACCACCAGGAAAGGCGGATCACTTAAAGCCAGACGCCTGGTTCCATCGTCACCATAATAGATGCCAACATCTTTGCAAATCACTTCAGAACTGATGTCACAAACTGCGGGACAGAAAACAAGCTTGTAACCTAGACTACCGGTGGCTTCAATCTTAAACCAATTGGCCTCGGTCTCACATCCCGAGTTCCATTCAACTCCGTCAGTCAGTACAAAGTATTGTTCAAGTCCTTTGTCGAAATGAACCTTCCACACATTTGATCCACGACAAACATTAATAATTGGTGGTTTAGAGAACTTGATGTTTAAATCAGTGGAAACACGAACCACGCTGTCTTCCGGGTTCACCGGTGTAAAGGTTACTGGATGGCCTTGGTCGAGATATAACGCGGCCTGAACAACTGCCAGAGGGCAAATTTCATTGCCTGGGCCCTTGCATAAGTTACACCGCCGCCACCGGCACCCGAGAAAACGGACACGACGTAGTACTCGACCCCAGGACGGACTTCCTCCCCGCTAATGTCGAGCACTTGATTACGCTCTTCAGCAGTGAAGAGGCGATTTTTGGTTGGTAGCTGAACCGACCTGAATCAGTCCTCTCTGAGATGAGGTGAGGTGAACTCCTGGATCCGAAGTCAACCTCCTTGTCCGAAGTGAATGGCGGGGCTTCTCCCCTGGGATCACTCCGACGATCAAGTTAGTATGAGAACGAGAAATATGCTAGAGTATGAGCAAATGAACAGTGTATGCTTACTTGTTGGAGTGTGTGGGGTATTTATAGAGCGAGAGTGGAGGGCAGGACGGAGGTCTTATGTCGGTGGGACCCATGCCCTGCCATTACGGCTCTGTTCCCTGTCAGGGGGCCTGACTCTGACACTGTAGCCGCCTGGACAGGGTGACGAGGAGTCCTTTGCAGTAGTCATTAAGTGCGACAGTGCTTTTCAGATAAAGCACTGTTCCCGGATGATGTCAGGTGACTTGCCTCATCCGCGTGCAGCTGAGGTGGAGGTGCCGAGGTCACCTACACGGTAGACTAGGGATCCGGCCGAGCTTAAGGGATATGCCCGAGGCACGGGTGAGCTCTGATGTCGGACGAGGTGAGGTCACCTCGGACATGCGGGGTGGCCGAGGTGAGCATCCTCAATAAGCCCCCCAAGCCTCGGGAGCTCCGGGCTAGGGAGGTTCCGAGGCTTCCTTGTGCCGAAGTCGTAGAGAGCCGGAGTCCCGAAACTGCCCCGGAAGATGCGGGGACGCGACACGTGGACGTGTCAGTTGACAGGATGTGGTCACTGGTAACCGTCGCGTCGTGAAGTAGTGGGACGTTTCGTGCAGAGGGTGTCAGCTGAAAGGACGGGGTATTAATGAGGAGAGAGGGAGGCACGACGTTTTGAATTCGAACGTGGCCGTCCTTTCGCATTCTTGCCGCCTCTTCGGATTCTCCCCAAACCCTTATAAATAGGGGGGGTCCCCCTCATCGCACTTCTCACACCTTTCATTTTCATCCGAGACCCGCAAAGTTCGCGAGCGTAGCCGAGGTCAATATAGTAGCCGAGATCGGAGTAGTAGCCGAGATCAGATCCGAGGTCATCCACTTCGTCCAGTTCCGTAGGCAATAGTAAGTACCCTTCTTCTTTCTTATTTCGTCTTTCACCCATGGCCAAAACGGCTAAGACCCACAAAGAGACCATAACTCCGAGCCACCTGACCGAGGTGAGGCCGGATCCTGGGGAAGAAGCGACGACATCTAGTTCGGAAGGGTCGACCCCGAGTTCTGAGAAGGGATCAACCGAGGCGGGAGCCAGTGGGGCAGCCTCGGAGTTGGAGTCATCCGAGATGAGCGAGGGTGGTTCCGAGGTGGACTACAACGAGGAGCTCGGCGTCGAGACACCACACGACGAGGACGCCCTGGAGCCTGTCGCTCCCGAGGACCTAGCCAACATCGACTTCGGCAAGATGCCGAAGTTTAGAAGTCGCATCCGAAGAGATAGGGCCGTGAAGGTGATGAACAAGTACCCTTTCCGGTCGGGGTACGAGATCATTCCGGCCGGAGCAGATGACTCAGCCGAAAAGCCCCCCTTGGGCACAGTGGCCATCTATGTCCAACAGTTAGAGGCCGGGCTGAGGATGCCCACGTCAAGGTTCTTCAGGGACTTGCTTCGTCACTTCGGCGTGAGGATTACCCAACTCACCCCGAACGCGATCCGCATCATTATAGGGTTCGAGATGCTGTGCCGACATCAGGAGGTGGCTCCCTCTGTCGACCTCTTCCGCCGATGTTATACCCTTAAGGCGCACGGGACAGACAAGGGATGGTTTTTTGTCAGTAACCGGAACAATGCCATTCCGAAGTTGGTGGTCGGTTCTCCCAGCTCGATCAAGAATTGGAAACGCGACTTCTTCTTTGTGTCCGAAGTGGACTTCCCTAGAGGTTTCTGGTGGAGGCCAATCAAAGCGAAGGCCGATCCTTCCGCTGGGGATGCCAAGGAGGAGGACTTCCAGAAGCTGATGAGGTCGGGACTTCGGATATACAGTCTGGACTACCCCGAAGCCGTGCTGGTTGACGGGGGAATCAGCCGAGCTTTGCTCAGTCCCGACAGAGCTCCCTTCACTTCCACCAAACTTAAGATTCCTTGTAATTTTCTTTCATAACTTTGCTTTCACTTCGGCTAAGACATATGATAATATTTGTTTTTTGTGCAGTGACTAAACTGTCCGACATCGTCGTATCGGGCTCGTCCGAAGTGGCCAAAAGGCAGAAGAGGAAGAGCTCTGATGAGACGTTGGCACCTCCGCCGAAGAAGAAATCGCAAGGGCAGGCTGCCAAGACCTCGGCGGCCAAGAGCACTCCCACCCCGGTTGGTCAAAGCAGCTCGGCCACCGCTGCTACGGGGTCCACCTCGTCCGTGCCAGAGGGAGTGCCTCTTGGAGTCACCACGGCACTCCCACCTCATGGCCGAGGCAAGCAGCTGAAATCCCCGGTCAATGCAGTGTCGGGGACCTCGCTATGGAATCGTTTCCATAGTCCCCCGGTGTTTTCTGGGGATGAAAAGACGCACCCCGCCGGGCACTGGTGTCCGAACTGGAAACTTTCGGTCAACGACAGGTGCAGCCATCCTCGGGTTGCCCAAGAGTTGGTGATGCACTCCCCCCTACCAAGGGACTTGGAATTTATGAAGAAGTTGACCCCGGCTGAGATGATTCAAAGCCTCATGGTGAGCACGGCTTCCACCTCAGCCTTTGTGGCCGAGATGACTCACCGGTACTGTGCTCTAGTCGAGGAGCAGGACACCGGCAAGTTGCAGAATCAAATCTACAAGTTGGAGAAAAAACTGTTGGTGTCCGAGTCTGAGAAGGCCGAGCTTGAAAGGCGGCTTAAGGAGGCCGAGGTGAAGGATGAGGAGGCCGCGGCTACTATCAACAGTCTCCGATCGGCCCTCGAAGAGGAGCAGAAGAGGGGGGACGAGGTGAAGGCGTCCCACGAGCAAGCTCTCGAGGGTGCCGGAGCCTCGGCCGTAGACGCTTTTCGGAAGTCCGAGGCCTTCATCAAGGACCTCGGCCAACTACTTACGCCTAACTTCATGTTTGGTTTCACATCGGCCGTTGACGAGGCCGCAGCTCACCTCTCCTCCGAGGCCTTGGAGTCCTTAAAAAACCATACCAGTTACAATGAGGACTCCAAGGAGTTATGCGATCGGATGGCCGAAGGCATTCAGGCAGGAAGGAATTTGGCCGAAGTCCAGGTCGAGTTCAACAAGTGGCTGTCCGAACTCGACGTAGTGTTCGAGGACGTGGAAGTGGAAGAAGCTGGAGGAGAGGACGCTGAGGGAGACGAAGCCGGAGAGGACGTCGGCAAAGAGCATGGAGATGAAGTTCACCCCAAGGAGGCCGAAGAGAAGGATGCCCAGGAGGGAGCCAAGACCGGGGATGGAGCCGAGACGGGGGTCTAGGCTTGCGGCTTTAAGGGGGTGGCCGAGGTGGAGAGTGCTTAGTAGCATTCGGACCTCGGCCTTGTACTTTTGTAACGCTCTTTCTTATTGAATGAAAGCATATTTCTTCTCGTCTCAGTGCTTTAATTTCTTGCTTTGACTTCATCCCTTGCTTGTCCCCCTTATTTTTTAATAGCGTAACAACGATATTGAAGAATAACATAATAACTGAAGTCATTACTTGATTAAAAACTCAGGCGTAATACAATCTGAGGTTCTCGGCGTGCCAAGACCTCGGCACTAATGAGCCATCTCGGTAACTCAGTTTACAATACCCCTTAGCGTCAGATTCCACAACTCGGTAAGGGCCTTCCCATTTCGGGCATAATTTCCCTTGCGGTTCAGCTCGGCTGACTGAGTTTTTTCTAAGAACCAAGTCTCCAGGTTGGAATCTACGATGTCTCACGCGGGCATTGTAGTAGTGTGCCAGTGTGTTCTTGTAAGAAGCTATCCGGGCTGAGGCGAGATTCCTTCGTTCTTCGACGAGGTCGAGGTCCAGCTGCCTCTCTTCGTTGTTCACCTCGGCGGCATAGGCTGCCAGCCGAGGGCTGGGGGTAAGGATCGCAGCCGGGAAGACCGCCTCGGCGCCGTAGGTCAGGGAGAATGGGGTCTCTCGCGACGCTGACCTCGGCGTGGTCCGATACGACCACAGGACACTGGGGAGTTCCTCCACCCAAGATGACCCAGCTCGGTGTAGTCGGGTCCTGAGACCATGTAGAAGAGTCCGGTTGAAGTTTTCTGCTTGACCATTGGCCTGGGGGTGGCCTACCGAAGTGAAGTGTTGTTTGATGCCGAGGTTCTCGCACCAAGTCTTGAACGGGTTCTCGGCAAACTGTCTCCCATTGTCCGAGATGATGACCCGAGGTATGCCGAAGCGGCAGATAATGCACTTCCAAAAGAATTTTTGAATGGCCAGCCCTGAGATGATCCGAAGTGGCTCGGCCTCGACCCACTTGGTGAAGTAATCCACAGCGGTTACTAAGAATGTATAACCCCCGACGGCTTTGGGGAAGGGACCTATGATGTCTGTCCCCCATTGCTCAAACGGCCAGGGTGAAGTGATGGGGACCATGAAGTTTGAAGGCTGGTGGTGCTCGGGTGCGTGGACTTGGCAGGAAGGGCAGCCGAGAACGAGGTCCTGGGAGTCTTGCCGAAGTGATGGCCAGAAATATCCCAGGAGCATAGCTTTCTTAGCTAGCATCCTGTGGCCGATGTGAGCCCCACATAGGCCCTCGTGGATCTCGTGGGGGACCTCGCGTCCTGCCTCGGGGGTGACACACCTCAACCATGGGCCGAGGTAGGAGCGCTTATATAGTTCTCCATCGCGGAGTGCATACCGAGCGGCTTTGCGTTGTATCTTCCTTGCTTCAGCTCGGTCTTCGGGAAGGACTCCTTGACCCAAGAAAAGGATGAACGGGGTCATCCAAGTTTCTTCAGAGTGCACGGGGCAGGCCACCTCTTCCACGTACCCTGGTTCACTCAGGACCTCCACCAAGACGGTTTTGCTGAGGTCAGAGAATGAAGTGGAAGCCAGCCGGGATAAGGCGTCGGCTCGCTTATTCTGGGACCGAGGGATCCTTTGGATTTCGAATGACTTGAAGTACGCGGTGAGTTGGTGAACTTTGGAGAGGTACCGTTGCATGGTCTCATCCTTGGCCTCGTACTCACCAATAACTTGGCGTACCACGAGCTGGGAGTCACTGCGGACGTGGATTTGCTGGGCGCCGAGCTTGCGGGCTAGCTGGAGTCCAGCGATTAGAGCCTCGTACTCGGCTTCATTGTTGGTGGCCGGGAAGTCAAAGCGGAGGGCGTAAGAGCAAACCTCCCCCTGAGGTCCTTCCAGGAGCAGTCCGGCTCCGCAGCCGTCTCCATTAGAGGATCCATCGACATACAATGTCCACAGGGATGAGGTGGACACCTCGGGTAAGGCTGAAGTGGACTCCGGACCTTCCGTGAAGGTGAGCTCAGCAAGGAAGTCAGCTAAAGCTTGAGCTTTTATGGCGGTGCGTGGCTCGTAGGACAAGTCATATTCTCCCAATTCGACAGCCCACTTGGTGAGGCGACCAGAAGCTTCGGGTCGCACCAATATTTGCCGAATGGGCTGGTCGGTCCTGACCGAGATGGGATGGGCTAAGAAGTAGGGTTTCAACCGCCGAGCTGCGTGGACGAGCCCCAGCACAAGTTTTTCCACTTGCGTGTATCGGGTCTCCGGCCCGCGGAGGGCTCGGCTGACGTAGTAGACCGGCACTTGGGTGCCCTCATCTCGGATGAGCACAGCGCTGACAGCCTCGTCGGCTGCGGAGAGGTAGAGGTAGAGCTTCTCCTCGGGCCGAGGTGAAGCGAGAGTTGGTAGGTGATGCAAGTACTGCTTCAGCTGGTCGAAAGCAGCCTGACACTCCTCAGTCCAGGCGAACTGGTCAGCATTTTTCAGCACCTTAAAGAAAGGCAGAGCTTTCTCAGCTGATTGGGACAGGAAGCGATTCAGCGCGGCCAGGCGTCCATTCAGCCGTTGGACTTCTCGGATGTTCCGGGGTGGAGACATGTCATGAATGGCTTTCACCTTGTCGGGGTTGGCCTCGATTCCCCGGTGGGAAACCAGATACCCCAAGAATTTTCCCGAGGTGACGCCGAAGACGCACTTCTTGGGATTCAGCTTCATCCTCGAGTCTCGCAGGACACCAAAGACTTCCCTCACGTCTGACAGAAAGGATGAAGTGGTGAGGCTTTTAACGAGGATGTCATCCACATAGGCCTCCACATTGCGACCGATCTGATTCTGGAAGAGTCGGTTGATCAGCCTTTGGTAGGTCGCCCCGGCGTTCTTTAGCCCGAAGGGCATGGTAGTGTAACAATAAGTACCTCGGTCGGTGTAGAACGCCGTTTTCTCTTGGTCCTCCTCACTCATTCCTATTTGATGATACCCTTTGAAGGCATCTAGGAAGCAGAGGATTTCATACCCCATCGCCGCGTCGACGAGGGCGTCTATCCTTGGCAAAGGATAGCAATCTTTGGGGCAGGCCTTGTTGAGGTCGGTGAAGTCAACACACATTCTCCATCCCCCGGTGTCCTTTTTTACCATGACTGGATTGGACAGCCAGGTGGGATATTGGACCTCGTGGATCATCTTGGCCGGCAAGAGCTTGTCGACCTCATCCGATATGGCTTGGCTACGTTCGGGGCCGAAGTGCCTTCGTTTCTGTCGCACAGGTCGGGCCTGCGGGTCAACGTTGAGTTGGTGAGTCATGAGCTCGGGTGGCACTCCGACCACTTCATCCGCGGACCACGCGAAGACGTCTCGGTGGTCTTTGATCAGGGAAATCATTTCTTCTTTCAGGGGTGGGGGGAGTCCCGCCCCTACCTGGACCACTTGGTCAGGTTTCGCTTCATCCACTACCACCAGTTCCACTTCATCCCCTGGCTCCAGCCTGTTGGGCTCTTCTGCCTTCTGAGGGTCGATGCAGTCTATGGAGAGGACCGCTGGCCTCTTTTCTTCTGACCTCGGTGAGGGCCGGGGGGTGACTGCTGCTTGAATGGTGGCGAGGTAGCACTCCCGGGCGGCGCCCACATCGCTGCTTACCTCGGCCACCCCCGCAGATGTTGGGAATTTAAAGCTCAGGTGGTAGGTGGAGTATACGGCTCTCAAGGCATTGAGCGTGGGCCGGCCTATCAGCATATTGTAGGGGGAGTCTGCTTTGACCACTGCAAAACTGACAGGCACAGTTCGGCATCGTGGATGACGCCCGATTGTTACCACCAGGGTCAACATGCCTTCCGGGTGGACGACGTGTCCCCCGAATCCCACGAGGGGAGTTCTGACAGGAGTGAGTTGCTCCCTTGTCAGCTTCAAACTTTCGAAAGTCCGGTAGTACAAGACGTCTACCGAGCTTCCGGGGTCTACGTAGACCTTTTTGACTACGTAGTTGTTGGTGAGGACTTCAATCACAAGAGCTTCATGATTGCTGGAGGCCGCAGGAACGGGGTCAGCGGGACCGTAGGTGATGACCTCGGACAGCCGAGAGCTCGGCTCGGCCACCTCCATCTCGGCCTGGCGGTAGGTCCGCTTCCGGGAGTTCTGGCTGTCTCCTCCCGTTGGTCCTCCCGCGATGGTGTTGATCACCCCGGCGATGTTGGGGCCGTAGCCCGGTGAGCCATCGCGTGGGGGCTGCTTGTCCTCCCTACGGTTTTCGGGACCTCGGCAATGCATGTTCGTGTCCCGTCGGTCGTCTCGGCGGGGGCCTCGGTTCTCCCGGTGGGAGACGCTTCGGTTGAAGCCTCCATCCTTGCGGACGAATTGCTTCAGGTATCCCTGCCGGATCAAATTTTCGATTTCCCGCTTCAGGTCATTGCAGTCTTCAGTCTCGTGCCCTACATCACGGTGGTAGGCACAGTAGAGGTTCGAGTTCCTCTTATCTCTCCTCCCCGGAATTTCTGGAGGGTTGCGGCCGAGGTGATTCTGCCTCATCACAGCCAGGACGTGGGTCCGGCTCGAATTGAGGGGCGTCAGCTCGGCGTCCGAGGTGGACGATCTGCCTTTCACGATCCGGTCGAAGACACTTCGGCGGTCTCGGGGTTGGTTTGAAGTGCCACTTGGGCCTGGTTCACCTCGGCCAGTGTCTTTCCTCCTCCGGGGATCTTGCCCCGTACGAGATGCTTGGGCTTCTAGCTTCATGCGATTTACATCTTCACTTCGGATTCCCTGGTCCACTCTTTCCCAGAGCTCCCGGAGTGTACGGGGGTACTGCCGATGGATTTCGGTGTTAAAGATCCCTGCTACTAACCCGTTGGTGAAGGCAGCAATAGTTACCTGCTCGTTCTGGTCAGGTATCTGTACATTCTCCTCGTTGAACCTTTGGGCGTACGAGCGAAGTGACTCGCCCTGACCCTGTTGCAGGTTCAAGAGGTAAGCTGAAGTCTTTGTTATTGGTCGAGACGACACAAAGCGGTGGATGAACCGGTCTATCAGCTCATCCAGGGAGGAAATGCTCCCCGGTTCTAAACTCCAGAACCACTTCCGGGCGGTCCCGTGCAGGAAGATGGGGAAAGCCCGACAGATCACGGCGTCGGGGACGCAGTAGAGTCGGAATGCGGAGATGAAGGCGCGGAGGTGATCCTCGGGGTCACCTCGGCCGTCGTAGGTGTGCAAATTTGGAAGCTTAAAGTTTGGGGGCACCATCTCCCCATTGATGTCATCAGTGAAGGGCGGAGCCCTCATGTAGTCAGTAGCTAGGCCCCCGGGGCGCCGAGGTGGGTCCTCGGCTCGTTTTCCCAGTAGTCCCCGAGAAAACGCTCGGGAGATGGAGGCAATCTTGGAGGTTGCCTTGGATGAGACTCGCCTGGAGGTGCTCCGAGATAGACGCCCATCTTCGGAGTCCTCGCCTGAGGGCACTTCAGGGGACTTCGTCGGTCTCCTCTTGGAAGACTCGGCTTTTTCTTTCCCCTGCCTTTTGAGGTACCTTCCTAGCTCCTCAAAAATGTTAGGGTTGTCTGATACAAACTCGGCCATCTTGGCGATGGCGTCCTCATTGTTGGGCTGGGTCCTTTGGGACCCTGGCTCTTCAGATATGCGGTCTTGCTGGGCACCCGAGGTCTGCCCAGCCCCTGTTGAGGGAACTCTTCCGCTTCTGGAGCGCGTGGATCTCATTTTAATAGCTATCTCGTTCCCACAGACGGCGCCAGTTGAAGAGGCGATTTTTGGTTGGTAGCTGAACCGACCTGAATCAGTCCTCTCTGAGATGAGGTGAGGTGAACTCCTGGATCCGAAGTCAACCTCCTTGTCCGAAGTGAATGGCGGGGCTTCTCCCCTGGGATCACTCCGACGATCAAGTTAGTATGAGAACGAGAAATATGCTAGAGTATGAGTAAATGAACAGTGTCTGCTTACTTGTTGGAGTGTGTGGGGTATTTATAGAGCGAGAGTGGAGGGCAGGACGGAGGTCTTATGTCGGTGGGACCCATGCCCTGCCATTACGGCTCTGTTCCCTGTCAGGGGGCCTGACTCTGACACTGTAGCCGCCTGGACAGGGTGACGAGGAGTCCTTTGCAGTAGTCATTAAGTGCGACAGTGCTTTTCAGATAAAGCACTGATCCCGGATGATGTCAGGTGACTTGCCTCATCCGCGTGCAGCTGAGGTGGAGGTGCCGAGGTCACCTACACGGTAGACTAGGGATCCGGCCGAGCTTAAGGGATATGCCCGAGGCACGGGTGAGCTCTGATGTCGGACGAGGTGAGGTCACCTCGGACATGCGGGGCGGCCGAGGTGAGCATCCTCAAGCAGCAAAAGAAAGGAAAGAGTTGAAGAGTAGAAATGAAAGGAAGAGAAGTGATTTCTTCATTGTGAGCTGCAAGGTGTGTACGAAGTCTAGGAAGTATTCAGTGCAATTGTGCTGATGTCGAGCTACGTTATCGCTTTATTTAGCGGAATGAATTCAGAGGTGACGATAAATTTTTGTTTCGAACTACTGTTGCGGTTAAACGTGTGCTCCACCGTTACACGAATGCTTGTACTGTTCAATTGCTTGTGTAACTGCATTTTTTCATGACTTTCAAAACTGTTAGTGTCCATTCGATTCGATGAAATATGGTTTATGAAGAAATTTTATGGAAAATGCTTTACATGGAGAAGATTTATTCTTGACGTCTTCTTGTGCTTGGTGTCATTAAATATTTTTAAAATTGATCTCAAAAATTGTGCTTCGAAGGGAAAATTTTGTGAATGGTAAAAGGAAGTTTTGAAATTCAGAAGTAGGGTATAACTTTTTTAAAAAAAATTATAAATGGGGAATTGGTAAGTATTCATTCAATCAAATGTATACTACACTGAACTACAAGATTACCAAATTATCCTTATGTCATTAAAACACTAGCTATTGGCCAAATCTGCCTAGACTATTAGGTTTTTTTTCAATTAGATTTTGTATATTTTATGTAAAATTGCCGAATAACTATTAGTTTGGAAAGTAAAATACATCTTGTGCTTCAGTGATTTCTTTGCTGATTACATCCCTTCAGGTTAATCACAATGCCTATAACTAACTTGCCTAATGTTTGATAGAATACCGCTTAAGTTTGCTTCCTATTTATAAGCTTGATCAGTAAACTATTAGTAGTTGCTAGCTATTTGAACAAGTCCTACAGTAGCTGAAATATAATCTGGTTTGCCGTTTATGTATAACTTATCACATAATGTACTTGAAAGTAGTCTCTTTTGGATTGGAAACCAAATGTGTTCACAAGCTGTAAATCCATTCTATATATAGATGTGCCTTTATGAAGGAAAAGAATTCCCGCACAAGTTCTTTGCATTGATTTCCAATTCCTTTAACTATTTAACTTTTAAATACAAAAATCATGTAAATATCTATTGAACTAAACTTAAAAACTATATTACAAATGCATTGTTAATCGCATTGTTTTTCAATTTCTTTGCTTATATTTATCCGATCATATTATACATATAAATACATCATGTACTTTTCAATTACTAGATAAACAAACATTACAAAAGTTATTAACCTGAGAAAATCTTGAAAAAAAATAATTTGTTAATGTACACAATTAACTAGACTCATTTTATAAATATTGCAATTCACTATCGAATTACATTCCATTCCTCTGCCAACTCTAAAATCTCAAGACTGCACAATTTGATTAAAACATAATTAGAGTTTCAAAAATCCCAAAAAATTCCATGTTCCACAGCCTCCACATTTTGAAAATGAAAAGGCAAAATTATAGCATACAAATTAGAAGCAAACAATTAATCAACAAATCTAAATTTAATAAAATTTCTACTAAATTTTATCTATGATATCCACTTCAATTACTTATAAAATAAAGCAAAAAATTTTAAATAGCAAGAAGAAGTAAAGAATTCTTCACAGTACTCAATATACACACAATAGGTATAGATTTAAAAATGGCACTTAACATAGGGATATTTTTTGAAAATTTCCTACTCTTAAACACTTTAAAATGGGCACTGGCTGTGCATAGCATAGCAAAGACTTACTATTATATATATATAGAATTGAATGGCGTGGCTTAATGTAGATCACTTGGTCTATTCGTGGGCTTGTAGACCAGGTCTACTCAAACTTTTACCTTGTTGGTTTATTCGCGTGGCTTTTCAATCTTTGTGATAAAATAGATCAATTCACGTGGCTTTTCAATCTTTGTCTTAAAGTAGATCAATTGGTCCATGAGAGCTTTAGATGGACATTTACGAGTCTTACATGCTAGTTAAGCATTTATGAGCATGTGGTACAAATGCTTGTTTCAAATGTTATTTAATTGCAAGAAGGCCAACTGCCATTATCATATAGAGATAGATGACGGATATCTACCGAAATCCGACAGATCAATCGGATGGACTTTTATCTATCAATGCAATCTTCACGTCCTCACAAATTATAATACATGATGATCATCCAAGAGAAAAATAGTCCATCCTAAGTGAGCCAACTTGTGTGCTTGCTTCTACTTTGAATTGGTGTTGTAACTGTAATCAATCACTTGACAGCTTCTTACTGAAAAAGGAATGATAGATACCACAAGTTTATCGTGTATATATAATAATTCTGTATAATAGATTAATAAGTATACAAATCTAATTAGATTAAAGAAATATTTTATTATTTTTTAAAATTTTTTCACTATAGGTAAATTTGAATCTCGACCTATAACAATCGAAAAAGACTTAGTTCCGTTCTTTTTTTCTCAACTTCCATTATCATAGAGAAATAGATGACAGATATCTACCGAAATCCGACAAATCAATCGGATGGACTTTTATCTATCAACGCAATCTTCACGTCCTCACAAATTAGAACACATGATGATCATCTAAGAGAAAACGGTCCATCCTGAGTGAGCCAACTTGGGTGCTTCTGTCTTACTTTGGATTGATGTTGTAATTGTAATCAATCATAAGTTTGTCGTATATACATAATAATTCTGGGATTGTAATATGGGGTGCTGTTGGTGTATGATATACCCAGCGGGGAGACAGTTAAATAAGTGGACGATAACGCAACACGTAATAAATGTTGGAAAGTCAAGAGCGTGTCTCCACAGACATGTCCTGGCCCACAGGAGAAAAAATCCAATACAGGATAAGGGGCTTTCAAATAAATTTACAGGGACTGGTACACAATTAAATATAGGCATGCTGTGTCTAGGGACCAATATGCTACATTGCTACTCACCGCTACGGCTCCTCAGACTGTTTGCGTTTAGGTCTGTCAGAGATTCAGTTGTTCTGATTGCTTGATAAACTAAAGCTTATCTGCTGAAATTGGAGGTAGCATTGGTGAGCATAAGTGAGCTTTTGAACACTAAAAAATTCTTCACATTTTTCGCAAAAGTATTATCTAATCAATTTTTTATTTCATATATATCAAATTATTATAATATATTTTTTATAAAAATTTTAAAAAATTACAATCCAAACACGACCTTAAGTTTCCTCACTCTGATACCTCTTAAGTTTCCTCACTCTGATACCTCTAAATAGCCTGGAGAGTTCTGACAATGGATATTTGTTAGGTGTAGTGCAATGTTTATGAGTCTAAGTTGAATTAAATATGTATCAATGAATTCGTATTTGTGATGGCCTGTGACTATTTGTTTAATTGTTTAGCCTTGTTGCTTTCATGTTCCTATTTTTTTTTTGAGGCAAAGTGGTCCTCGGTGAAAGTGGCAATAATGTTTTACTTAAAGTCCATCATGGTGGGGTAATTGTGGAGGAAAATATCAAAAAATATATCGGTAGATTTGTTGAGAGTTTCGACGCGTGTAATGCTGAAACAATGAACTTGTCCGGATTGAAACACGTTGCCACCGATCTTCGGTATCCAAAAACTACAAATTTTCAGTATAGGGATCCTGATAAAGATGTGAAAACGATTCTTAGAACTCTAAAGAATGAAAGGGATGTTAGTGAGATAATATATGATTGTTCAAAGGGCAATGGAAAAAAGGCTAAGGAAACTATACTTGTTTAATCCTAAAAAATATGTTAGTCCATTTCTTATTTACAGTTGCTCATTTATATACATCTGCTGCTGGCTCATGAGCCGGAAAATGCCACTGGAGACTGATTGCAAGGACTCTAATGCAGCTTCTGCAGATGTTGCTGAAGAAGTTGAAGTCTAAAGGGAATTTAGTTTTGGCTAGAAACTTTTATTGTAATTGTAAACCTTTGACATAGTATTTGTGGCCTTATAACTTGCCATAGTTGTGTATATTTTTGTTGGTTTTTTAATTGAAATTGAATGTAGACTTAATTTTGGTGGCATGTGGACTTGTATTCTGATAACCGGAATTATATGCATTGCTAAATTATACACTACTTTAGTGATGCATAAATTATAGGACAAATTACATTTTAGCCTCCTGTGGTTTTCGCAAAAACCACATAACCCCCTATGATTCAAAAAGCTATACATAAACTCCCTGTGGTTTGGGTTGAACTGTCAAATAGACGGAAAGAAGCCATCGTAACGGTTCGTGGGCAAAATGTCCAAATTACCCTAATATAAATACAAAAAGGAAGCAGATGAAGTCAGACTCTCCCTTGCTCTGGCTTTTGTCGTGAGAAAGAGAAGGTTATCGGCTTTTACCTTCGGACTTTGGAGAAGGTTCGGTGACTGGTGGGTAGTGATAAGGGTGGTGGGGATCTTGGCTTGCGGAATTTGGCTGCTTTGGGGATTTCTTCTTACAGCTCCTTTCCTTATTTTTGTATTATTTTGCTTTTATTTTTTATTCCCTCCTTTTGAGTTTTGTGAAGGGGTTTGTTATTTATGGGTAGCGTGAAGAATTGTGTTGTGAAAAGAATTTGTCAGCCACTGGGGAGATATGGTAGGACACAGCTGGAGGACTTAGCAGCTTCTTCTTTTTCTTCTGTGTCTTCGCACCATAACATTCTACCGTATCCTTCACGCCGCCGACAACCCAAGCTCGTGCCACCCCTGAAATGAGAGTGAATCTTGGAACCAGAAATGGAAGGACCAATTTGTCAGCCACTGGGGAGATATGGTAGGACACAGCTGGAGGACTTAGCAGCTTCTTCTTCTTCTTCTGTGTCTTCGCACCATAACATTCTACCGTATCCTTCACGCCGCCGACAACCCAAGCTCGTGCCACCCCTGAAATGAGAGTGAATCTTGGAACCAGAAATGGAAGGCCCAGTCAATCAAACAAGAGATGCCCTTTGACCCATGATGTGGACGCAGGTGGGCTACAATCTCAAGGCTCCACCCTCCCCTGCCCCGAGCCCCTTTTGACTCCCGTTTCGCATTTCATCAGATGCCTCCTGTCTCTTGCATTTTCCAATTCGTTGGGAGGGATGTGTGTCTAGATCTTTAAGAATCAGACCATAATTTCATGCGTAAAGATTTAACCGGAGTTGGATCCTGTTCCTCTACATTTGAGAGTTGGTTCTGGTGGACGATTGAGATCGAGCCAAGTCTTGTTAATTCGTTTGAGAGTTGGTTCCGGTGCGTTTCTTCTGCGAAAATTCGCAGTCCAAACTAGATAGCACCTTTAACCTTTTGCTGGAATATGCCTCCTGTCTCTTGCATTCTCCCACCTTTAACTAGTTAGCATTCTTTTTGTGTACGGTTAGCATCCTGTCCACATTAGGGTCGAAGGGTAATATGGGAATGGTTCTTATTGATACCAGTAGTACGAGCGCGTTTTGCCCACGAACCATCACGATGAGTTCATTCCGTCTATTTGACAGTTTAACCCAAATCACAGAGAGTTTATGTATAGCTTTTTGAATCATGGGGGGGTTATGTGGTTTTTGCGAAAATCACAGGAGGCTAAAATATAATTTGCCCTAAATTATATACTAAATTTGATAGCTGATGCAATTATTCTTTACAATTGCTGTTGAATGTTTCAATTTAGGGACACAGTAGTGAGTGTGTTTGGATTGATATGTTTTGAGAAAAAATAATTTGATTCGTAAATTTCAATCACTTTTTTATCTCACAAACATCACATTACAAAAGTGCTATAGTAATTATTTTAAATAAATCATCTAAATAAACTCATATCCAAACAAACTCAGTGTGTTTGGTTGTTGTTTGAGAATGATTGTATTACGGGGCAAACATTGCCCAAATTTCTAAAACAAAAAAAAATGTTCGATGTTGTCCCATCAAAATTTTTTTAATGATTTTAATAAGGGCTGGAAAGTAGGCTTCTTTTTTGACCCCTCCGTCGACTGAGAAGATTGGTGGCTCAACCCGAAAAGAACTAAATTCGCTAGACATATATAATTGAGCGACTAAAGCGGCCCCAATTAAAGTTTAGAATTTATTGCAGTTTTTGATAAATAGTTTAGAGACTATTTTGGCCTTTTGGTCTATTTGTTAACCATGTTCAGAATAGTTCTCCAATTAAACAAGCTGATGCATTTTGCCTACTGGCTTTCTACTTCTTTTTTTCTCTATTTAATGATTTTCAACTTTTTCTCGATATCTCTCACATATTTTATTCTTCTAACTAGTCACCTTACTCCTTAACGTTGCTTCTAACTAGTCTTCTCAAATTCTTTTTTTTCCCTCTTTTGTAACGCAAGTGATATTGCTTATTTGTCGCTTGTTTTTTCCTTTTTTTTTGTATATTATGCTATATAGGTCTATCTACGTGCGATGTATGTATAAAACCAGAGAATTCAAGCAGCACTAATTGGAAAGTTTCGAAAATATTCAAGTGATTCATAGAATTATACTTGATTGAATCACGTCCTAATAATTACAATGGAAGAAATTTAAAAAAAAAAAGAATGTTGGGGATGAATTAGATCAACTTTGCAAGATGAAAATAAGGGTAATTTTACGCAGAGATGAATGGGATTATTTGAAATAAAAATACATAAGTAATACAATACAAGAAATATTGCAAACAACCACTTATTACTTCCTTAGGTCGAATTTAGATGTTGGATGAATTATTGGATTGTAATGTTTCTTTAATGTTTTTCATAATATATTTCATCTTTTATATTTATTTGATTAAAAATAATTATTTTCTTTTTCATTACAGTTTTTTTTGAAGGAAAAGATAGCAGGGTAACATTGTACAATTTAACTTATTAAGCATTTAGTTTTAGATGTTTATCAAACAGTATAGATATTAGATAGATTCAGTATTAATATTTAGACATTCATATATTTATTTTCACAACTTAAAATTTTATAAATTAATTGTTTCAATATTCAAAATTCAAAATTCAAATTCAATTTTATGAAATGAGACCTTTGTTTTTTTGGGTAGGTACTGTTCGTCTGTTTACTCCATCTCTCGTCCAAAATTGCAGATTAATCTCTCAAATTTCTCTGATCCCTCGTACCATCTCTTCCTTCTCCTCCTCACTATTTTGTTCTCTCTCCTACTCGCGTCCTCCGTTTCCCCCAAAAATCTTCCCAATTTTAAAGCCAAAAAATGCATGCAAGGCTTAAAATTTTGTCTACAATCTCTCTTCATTCCCCTTAAATTATCTTTGAATGTTTGCAAAACACCATATTATCACCTGCTCTTCAATTGTTACTCGCTTCGTCTCCATAAAAGTGAGGTGCATTATCTTCGTGCTTTGAGTTTTTTGATTAATCTTGTAGCTAATGATCAAATATTGTTGGTTAATTTTCGGATTCGAATGTCGCATTAAATACAGGTGAATTGATTATAGTAAATGAAAGGTTGCAGAATGCATGGAATTTTGTACAGGAAAAGCTTCAACGCAATTGAGAAGTTGGAGCTTTATCGGAAGGCTGATGATCAGGGTATGATTTGGCAGAGGGGCCGGAGAATTCTTAGAGATCTATGACTATGTACACCTCACTTCGATTTTACTATACTCATTTTCTATTATTTAGTTTTTACATTTTTTGAGCAAGAACTAGAGAGCTTTTATGAAAATTTGTGGGAACAGCACATCCTATGTGTGTACTTTATACAAAAATCATTTAATAAAGATTAAGGTTAATTTTTGGTAGTTACAGTCATGATAAATCTAAAGAGGTGTTTTATATGATTTTGTACGAGGAAGGAAATGGAAAATGGAGAAAACAATTGTTTAGTGGGAAATAAAATCTCTATAAATTAATAACCTTGGCACTATATAAATTCTATTAATTTAAAGAGGTATTAATTAATAGATATATTAATAATTTATTAATTTTTTTACTGTACTTATAATTCAAAGAAACAATCATTTAATCAACTAAAATTTCATTTTATTTATAAAAATATGAATTACTTTATTAATAAAAGGAGACTAAGAGTCTAAGGAATATAAACCAATACATCTCAATAACTCTTCATAATTTCTTATTGCAACATGTGAATTCAAGTCCATAACTTTTAGATGCAATAATAAAAATTAGGGCTGAGATTCAGGTAGATTAACTTTTAAGGAAAAAAAAATAATAGACTCATATTTTATATTTTATGAAAATATGATATGTAACTTTAGTGAATTATTAATTTATAATATGAATGAGATCAAAGTATTATGTGAAGTAGAGGTTTTACTTTGCACATGCAAAAGTAAATTCCATGTTTTTCTCATTATTAATTTCTATGCTTGTCTAAGTTGTTAAGTGACATAGTGCTCAATCTCACAGGGGAGTAATTAGCAATACATTAAGGGTCTGTTTGGTTGGAAGTAAAATATTTTCCTTGGGAAAATATTTTCCGTGGAAGTAATTTTCCATGAAAATCATTTCCCTTTCATCATTTTCAGGTGTTTGGTTAGCTTATTGAAAATATTTTCTTACTTCATTTTTATAGTGTTTGTTTAACTTTTGAAATATTTTCACTTTTATCTCTATCTTTACTTTCTACACATTATAACTACATACTTCTTCCCATGCAAAATAAGAAAATTTATCTCATTGTTTAACTTTAAAAAATCTTGGAGAAAGGTATATATGAATAAAAAATATCTCCTTAAGCAAATAAATAAATTGCTGGCCATTTAGTGTCAAATATCAATCACATGCAATGCTTATTGTGACATATATCTTGCACTCTCACTGCTGAAAGTTTCTCTAGAAAAGAATATCCCTATTATACATAATTAATTATTAGCATAGGATAAGCAGGATGAGGTTTTTTTTTATTTTGAATATACTAGGGGGAGGGTTGGGTGGTACGGGGGAGGGAGTATAAGGAAGAAGTCTTGGGTTCGAATCTTCCTGTTTACACTAAAAAAAAAAAAGAACATACTGCAAGATGATTTCAGTAAGTTTGGAACATACTACAGGCAAGATGCATGCATTTCGGAAAACAACTTCAGGAAGTTGGGAAGGGAAGTTGTTTTCCATAAGATGAGTGAAAATATTTTACATAGGAAAATGTTTTCAGTAATTTTTGTGCAACCAAACACGGGAAATTAGGAAAATATTTTCCTGGAAAACATTTTCACCCGAAACAAACGGACCCTAAATGATATATTTTTTTTAACATCAAAGAGGGAAAAAGGCATTACTTGTACGGGAGCAAAGACCTCGTTTACATGACGATAGCAATAGTAAGCTTTTACTTGGTTGTTATTACCTCTTATTTCCTCCGTCCCAATTCGTTTGTTGTGTTTTGAGAATTAAAAATCTTTTAAGAATAGTACTTTGATTGCAATGCTGGTACTTTTCTTTCTAACTTTATCTCTACAAATTCATAATTTGAATTTGAATGATAACATGCATATGATTAAAGATAAGAACTATATTGGAAAAAGCGACTATAAAAAAGTTTTAACTTTTTTAACATGACAAATATTTTGGAATATCTAAAAATGAAAACTATAATACTTTTAATGGGACAGGGGGAATATTATTCATATATTTATATTTATATTTTAATAAGTATGCAATATGGAGATACAACCAGTAATCATAAATTTAGGAATCTAACTTCACAGTTCTTTTTCAAACTATTTAATTATTAATCTTGCATTGTCTGTACCAAAATACAAATATCCAAAAGCTGATCGACATTGAAATCTATTCAGTAGTCCAATTATATGCAAAAAGATTCATTAGTCCAATTCTTCTATTTCGGTTTGACCATAAGCCCACCAATATGAACTCAGAACATTCTTATTAATGAGATTAAGTTACTTATATCTAGTGGCGAAGATAGGACCTTTGTTCAGGGGATGCAACAATTTTACGTTAAATTTACAAGGTGTAGTTGTCGTTTGTGAGCTTTTGGTGCAACCAAATGTTTATTATGAGTTTAATAGTACGAACCAATTTATTCAATATTACAAAAATAAAAATTAGAAAATTGTCTATAACTTCTTATTTATTATGTGCTAAGTTATCAGGTCATTTTATAGTATAAAATTAAAAATATAGAATTGTTAATATTATGTATATGTGTAGATATGGTGTAGATAATGTGTATATAGTCAAATTGCCAAATGAACATTTGGTTCACTTCTAATTCATATGGTTGGACATATATGTAAAGATCAATTTTAAGTAAATAAAATTTTTAGAAAGAAAATAGAAAAATAAATCATTATTTGATTCAAACTTTGGTAGAAGAAATGATAAGGGGAACTGTAACATATCAAAACATCAATCTTATATCTAGATTTAAAATTCTATTATAATATGTCAATTCTTATGACATTGATTGTCCTTTTATCATATCAAAATATGACATTACTTATTCAACATTTAATATGAGGCATACCAAATTAAAATTCACAATGTATGCTTTACTAATACCATTTCTTTTAACTGCCAATGCCATTGATCATGTATCTACTGTAAAATACAAAAGTTTCATATTATGGTGGGATGTATTTAGTATGATACAGAACTCAACAGACATGATAAGCGTCTTCAATTGTAAGATCTTCCAATAATATGTTTTCATGGGTTGACGAGTGAATGTCACAAATTGTCATCAAATTATTCATGCAGTGCTATTTGCTCCTAAACGGTAGTGCGTGATGCCGTGTTTTCATTTCCAGCTTTGGACTAGCCGTTCCTCCATTGAACTAGCTTTTTGTCTTCACCAAACAAGCAGGAGGGCTATTAGATAAACATCTGCATGAATTGAGTTGGAAGCTTATGAGTGTCTGTGAAGACACATACACAAGCAGGAGGGCTATTAATATTTTGCTTTAAATTGTTATCTCCAAGAAGAAACATCCATTGGTTAGTTTGGTTTTTGTTTATTTTGGTAGTCCTCGGTGTAGCAAGTATATGGAATTGTGTATAGTTTATGCTTGTTATAAGAATCAATGGGCATGTTACAACTGGGATTATGTTTTTGGTTGCATGTACTGTATTTCTATTAATTTTATTTCTAATCTGTGGAACCTACAATTATATTAGGTTTTCTGAGACTTTTTGTACTTGATTCTTATTTTTAATTTATGGAATGCTTAATTATTCTGAGTTTTCTTGGATCCTTTTGTACTTTCCTATAATTTTTAGAGTAAATTTCATATATACTGTCAGTGTATACACTATCACCATTAGATATATGATCAAATTTAAATTTTACACATGTATCATATATCTAAGGGTTAATTACATTTACCTCCCTTATAGTTTAGCCAAACTACAAATCAAACCTTGAGATTTGGCCAAATAACTCTAAGCCCCCTGTCAGTGACGCCTTCCAAACTCTTTAGACAGAAAGAACGAAATGTCAAAACTGCCATCCCTTCGAAAATGTTAAACCCAATCCATCCAAATTCATACTTGACAGTCACCATCGTATACCCTCTCCTTTCATTCTTTTTTTATGTCTCTTTTTATCCCTCGCACGGTTTCATCTTCCTATAAGCCATTTGGCTAACATCTGCATTAGATACACTATGACATTTTTCCTCTTTTCTCCACCCTCCATCGCTGCCTTCTCTTCTCCACAAGCCACACTATCTCATGAGACAAGAAGAAAACGTATCCATACCTAATTTCCAAATCCATGAACAGACGGGCATGTATTGGCACTTTGGTTTGAGATCCAAGGATTTGAAATCCCATGACTTGGTTAATCACTTCGATCCTCACAATTTAATTTTAGCCATGCAAATATCAAGATCTAGTGTGTTGTATGGGTTAATAAATTCATTGTTGTTATTTATTTTCTGGTTGGGGATTTTGGTTGGATTTTAGTGTTGTAAGTATTTGCTTGGGAATTTGCTGATGCTTGTAAAACAACATTTTGAGAATCCCTGTGATTGTGTTTCTAAAACTTTATCTACCTAACAAATAAAGTGTAGAATTTTAATTGGGGTTGAATATGAAAAGGAAGAATATGGATTGGGTTGTGCATGGCAGCGGCAATAAAGCTGCTAGCGCTGCTGCGTAACCTTTGGGTTGTTTTGAAGGGTCCAAGTTAGAGTTGATGAATATTTTGGGAATTTAAATGCTTATTTTCGTTGTCATGGTCAAGGAAACAAGCAGTCAACGTATCTCGACTAACGGAATGGGGTCTTTTGTTATGATATTTCGAGTTTCAAGGGTTGTCCTGTTATTTGGCCAAATGTCAAGATCTAATTCGTAATATGGCAAAATCTCAAGGGAGGTAAATGTAATTAATTTTATATCTAACGGTGATAGTGTATACATTGATAGTATATCTAAGGGTGATAGTATATACATTGATAGTATATCTAAGATTAATCCATTTAGGGAATGCTTGATTGAGAGGTTTTGTGCTTAAATTTATATATGAAGCAATGCCACAGTTACTTAATAAACAATAAATAACTCAAACCCACTGAAAACCCCCACAATTTCCCTGACTGACAAGCATACATTTTTGAATATAGATATACATTACCGCAAACTACTTATAACCTGGGCAACCTCCCTAGTCCAACTAGTAATTAATAATCATGAGCATGAGTACTATGTCTTCAATATCATTTCCTATATAATTTTACTAGAAACCCAGAACTTTTGCACATCGCACCCTGGACGTTTCCAACGTATTTGCACCTCAGTAGTGTGTTATTTACGAGCCAGGGTCCTTTACTGTGGCACTATATTTATTTGCGTGCCTCCAAGCCCTCATTCCTCCATCTACACGCGCGTCTTCATTGCACAATTTCCTGAGCTGTCAAGTTTCGGTTCACCAATAATAATCCTTGAAGTATCACAAGCAGTCACTACAAGAAAAAAGTGATTTAATGACTGATAAGTGTTCATTTTGTATGTTTTTAGTGTGTTTTATTGCTTCATTTTTGTATGTTTATTCATTTTAAAAACTAAATAATTAGATTTTTAGAGAATTTTTTATTTTGTGATTTAAGTATAAAAAATTGCATTTTTATGGATTTAAGTAGTGAAAACTTTATATTTTATAGGTTTTAATGATTCAATCATCAAATGGAGTAATTGAGAAAATACTTGGATAGTTCTTGATAATTTGAAGTTAATTTCAAGTGACATGAAGTCCAAAATGAAAACTCAATCAAGTGGCAATAGAGAAAAGCGTTGGCAGCACTGACATGTTCTAGTATTCCAGCTACAAGTTGAGTTATAAGTATTCAATTAAGATGATTTTTGAATATTTTAAAGGTAAGACCAAGAGCTACATTTCTTATGAGATACGATATCTAATTTACATGTTTTGAGGGTCAAAAAGTCAAAATGCAGTCATGCATTCATGTTGCTACACTCTGGAAAAAGCTGCTGATCAATTAGGGGTATTTTAGTCATTTTCAGCTTCTAGAGCTCCAAATGGCACGGTTCTTAATGTATTGAAAATTAATCTCAAAGGTTACAAATTTTACATTTATGCAAGAGTTATTTTGGCCTTGAGAAATTTGCAGCTCAAAATTGATGCAAAAATAGATCAATTTTGAGGATTCTTCAAAAAGTACAAAACTTGCAACACTGTGGATCCACGGCATGTTCCACAGATCTTGCTCCATGGATCCATATTTCGGCTATGCAAGTTGCTCAGCTTTTTCACAGCCTTTTGACCACTTTTCAACATATATAGAATAAGACCCGAAAGGCTCTTTGGTTCGGTTTCTTTTTGGTCGTCCTCTCATGTGCGTTATGGGTGGTTCCTGGTAGGTACAACGATGCCGTTTGCGTAGTGTGTCGTGCAATTTGAATAAGAGTCGAAAGGCTCTTTGGTTCGGCTTCGTTTTGGTCGTCCTCTCACGTGCGTTGTGGGTGGTTCCTGGTAGGTACAACGACGCCGTTTGCGTAGTGTGTCGTGCAATTTCAAATTGTTATCTTTCTCTTTGGCCGCTTCGTCCAGTACAGTTTAGTTTCGTCGTCTTGTTCCATGACATTCGCCACTGCTGTGCATCAGAAAAATGCACAACAGAAAAAAAAGGCTGTCTGACCTTGGTCGCTCCCATTTCACTAATCCAACTAGCTTTCGTGTACCTGACAGCCATAAATAATTTCTGTTCTACTTTTACTTTAACTCTTCAGCCTTTTTAGCCCGAGTATTAATGGGTTTGAGCTTTGCTGCTTGCACCCCTACCGCCTTGGTGCTTCTCTTCCAGCTATTTTATTTTCCCTCTGTTCAGCATTAGCTCCGTTCATGTACCTGACGTCTAGCTGCTCTGTTTTTCTCCATTTCTTCCCCGGTATTCTCTTTTCCCCCTTGAAAACTTGCCTATGTTCTTTTTTGATATCTTTTAGTCAAGCAAATGTGTTGTCTTATTTTTCTAATTACCTAAGTGCAGGTGGTTTGACTTCTAATAGATTCATCCCTCGGTGTTGAAACTTTTCATCTAGCTGCTGTGTTTTTCTCCATTTTTTGCCTGGTATTCTTTTTTCCCCTCGAAAGTTTTGCTAGCGCCGGAGCTAGCTTCTTCATTGCCTTTGTGTTTTCTACATTTTGGGCCAGATGCTTTTTGTTTTTGCTCTACCTTTTACGCTTGTTTTGTGTGTTGCTTGGGTATTTTTCCTCTTGTTCTTGGTTCTTACATTTTCCCCTTTAATGTTTGCTGCAATGCCTGGCTGTTGTGCTTTTTCCTTCTTTTCCTCCAGTACCCTCTTCGTCGTTCTTTTACCTTTTTTTTTCCCCGGCGAATTGTTCTTTTGTTGCATTTATCCTCTTCCGGGTTTGTTTTTTTTTTTTTGCTTCTATCGGATTTCCCTCTTGTTTGATGTGTTATATAACTTTTTGTTTTCTTTTAGCCCTGTTAATTGAGCAATAGAGTGCTTTTTCTTATTCTTTCTTTTTTTTAAAGCATGGGTTATAGCAAAAAATATATATATACAATAGTCTTGCTACAAATAAACAAGCTAAATGACTGATTGAGAGCTTAGAGATCTTGTTGCCTATTTGCGTTTTTTTTTCCATAAGCCTTCTCCTGCTTGAAGTTGTAGAATCTTGGAAATTGGTGAACATTCGAAATCTTCCTGGATATGGCTGTTAGTGTTAATATGTGTCAGTGATAAAAAACTGTTATAGAAGGTCTAGATAAATGAATCATTAATGCACTGTATATATGTATGTATGTATCTATATGGTGGGAGAAAATTATCTAAAAATGTGGGGGTGAGAAGCGATTCAGTTCATTATCGTCTAAGATAGGCAAGCCGAACTTGTTATAGTTCTACTTTTATTAACTCGTTGTTTGCTTGAATATTTGTATTTATGCTATCATTTTGTTTTCTTTTTGGTTTTCCCCTTTTTCCCGTGTGTGTTTTTCCCATTGGGCCTGATTAGCCTTTTTCTTTAGACTATATGGTCTGAGCATGCTGATGGGATGTTACGCATGCCTGATGTTAATGCTTGCACGGTTTGTTGGACCTCTCAAGTTCAGCTTATCGAGGCATCGCACGTGAAGACAACTTGTGGCAGTGAACTAACAAAGAAGTTTCGCTACTTTGTTTTTTCTGATTTTTCAAGTGTATTTTTGTGTTGTTTCTTGTCTACTTTTCTTTAATTCTTTCACTAATTGTGGATTTGTCTATTTTAGGGTGTTAAGGTGACTGCACTCATGATTGATGAGAACATTGATCGTGTTAGCAATCTACTTGTTCCGTTTAAGAAGTATCGTGTTTCAAGAGCCCGTGTTTATGAGATACCTGACTCTTCTTTGAGTGTTGGTTCTTATCGCTTTTATTGGGTTTTGACTAATGAAACTGTGATTGATGAATTGATCGAAATTGAACCTCCAAAACTCCCATGCTGTTTTCGGCTGCGCTCTATTGCTTCATGCAACACTGTTGCCGACACAGAAAACTTCATAAGTAACTCTATATTTTGTTGGGTTGTTTTTTCCTCCTGTTCTTGAATTCCTTGTGCCTATACATTTGTTTTTTCTCTGAACTTATATTTTTTTGTGGATTCACAGATGTCATGGAAATTGTTTTGTGTGTCTTTCTTGCTAGAGAGGTATATTTTTGAAAGGGGGTCGTCTGTCGTACGCGAGACTATGTTAGTGTTAACTATGAGTAAGTGTTTGCTTTTCTTCCCCTTCTATTTATTAAGTTTATCTTTTGTATTTGGGTTGCTGATGAGTTTTCTTTGTATGTTCTTCTGTGTTAAGGCTTAGACCTATTATTTTGACCCTCTGGAATGAGTTCGAAGCCGTAGATGGGACTGACATAGTGGCTAATATTGCACAGAATCCGGTTTTGAGATCTGTCCGCCTTAAGGTGACTACCGATAATTGTTTTTGCTGATGAACAAGTATGAACCACACTTTGTAATGCATTGTTTGGCCTATACTTTTGCTTAACTAAGATGGCCTATGGAGTTAACATGTTCTTTTGAATGTACTACTAGGGATCCAGAGTTGAGGGAATTATGTTTAATGCTGCTATTGAAAAGATGGGGCCAAAACTCCATGTTTTTAAGAAGTATCTGATATCAAATGCTAATGTCAGAGAAATTGAGGAGCGGTATCAAACTAATGGCCTTACGATGCAATGGGTAATAAGCACACAAACTGTTGTTGAGGAGCTGAATGAACAGGGGAGCAGTGTTTTGCCAGCCGAGTTCGCAAAGTCTCAAACTGTTGGTCAATATGAATTCTGCTTCTGATCAATTCTAATGTAATCAATACCAAAACTTTGATTAAAAATTTAACTCATTAGTTCTTTACATCGTTTATCAGATATTATGGTCGTGGTTGTTGGCTCAATGCCTGTTGTTCCAATTAAAATTGATTCGCAGGAGTCATTTGTCTTGAGATTTCTTATTGTGAATGAAGAGTATATCATTTTGTCTTTACTTCAGAATCTTTCAGGCTCAATAAGAAATTATTTATGAGTCTTATCTAACAAGTATTTCTTATTGTTGTTTTACATGTTAGGATGGTCCATACTGTGCTATCTTTGTGGAATGCATTTGTTGTGAATGAAGGGAAGCTACTTATAGACCACCGCAACAGGCATCCAGTTCTTATATGCCGCAGATTTAAAGTTGTCACATACAATGGTATATAGAACCTTTGCTCCGTTCTGTTCATCCTCAGATACTATTGTTTTACTAATTAACCTCACGTTATTGTAATTGTTGTAACAGGAATAGCACTCTCAACAAGAAATGACTCAGTAATTGTTGTTGATCCCCCTGTTGGAGATGCTAGAAGCCTAAAAAATTGGTAATCATTAATGTCCAAAAATGCACATTTACGTTTTCAATCAATACTTTTCCTTTGATTATTTATATGCTCTACTCTCTGTTATTATATATGCATAGGGCATCAAGGAATGAGAAGGAATTACTTGCTCTCCGCCGTGATAAACCTACAGTAACCAATCTCCAAAAATGTTCTACGGGCCTCAACAAAAACTAACTGCTATACGAGATGTTTTGCCAACTGAAAAGGTAAGCTGCAGTTGTCTTTTAATGAGTAACTTTCCATTTCATTCTACGGCTTGATATAAATCAGATAACACTATTCTTATCCTGAAAGGTTTCGTGGGTCAAGTACATATTCTCTTTTGAGCACATGCTGCAAAAGTATTGGTATATGGCATGTGTAAAGTGCCGTCGTTTAACTTCAGCTGACTATGGATGCACTTATACTTGCAACCATTGCAATGAAAAGCAGTCTGCTCAGCCAAGGAAAGATATTTATAGCAATTTCTGAATTTTTCTCACCCTATTGAATGTCTTGCATAAATATTTATATTTTTTCCACATATACTTGTTGCAGATGCCGTTTTGATATTGACCTTACTGATCAAACTGACACGATTACGGCATCAGTTTTTGGTGAACAAGCCGAGTCATTGCTTGGATTTACTGCTTTACAAGCAATGGATTACTTCAACAGGGTTTAAATTCACAGTTTTTTCCCCTTGTTTAATTTAAGGCCTTATATACGTAAAACATAGGCACAATATGTATATCAGCCCATGCCATATCTTTGCTCTAATTTCTGCAAAAATATTTTGTCTTAATAGAATGAAGACCTACCTTTAGCTAGGATCCATGAAGGCTTGAAGAATAAAATGTTCATAGTACAGCTTAAACCAGGAAGCACAAGAAATGATGGATCATATCAGAACTACACTGTTGTGTATTATTTTGAAGAAAATGCTGAGACTGCCTCTGTTGAGAATCAAATGCATGTTGGTTCAAAAGCTGGGACTGGTGGGCTTCTTGAAGCTCTATTTTTTATGTAGATGCGATGCTTTTGCTATAGTTGGTTCCATGTATGAAATAACTAATTGCTCTGTCCTTATATCTTCCTTTTGCAGGCAAGGAAAGCTACCTTCAGAACATTAATGATCAGGCTTCTTCTTGTGTTGCTTTAACTCCAGGTATGTATTTTGAACTCTTTTGCATACTAACTCACTTTCTTAAGATAATTATTTTGACTGTCGAATTATTTTTTTTGCAGAGAAAGAAGAAGTGGCATCTAAAACACGTCATTGTCTTCTAAGCAGTTTTGATGAATCTGAGGAATCTATTCCAAAGAAGCAGCGCAACAAATAGTTGTCAGCTGGCAACTGTTGCTAAGCAAGCTCTTGTTTGCTCATAAAACTACTTTTGTTATTAAACTCATCATCCTAAGCACTTTTAAAGATATTTTACAAACTGCTAGCTTTTGTTGCCAAGCTATGAAGGTGCCTTAGCCTTTTCTTTTGTCAATGCATTCTGGATGGCCCTAACCATTTATTGTTTCCAAGTTTTTGTACACCCAAGGTGAAACTACTGCTGCCTTTTACTCCATTGCAATATAGCAGTGCAAATGTCCATTAAATTCATCAGAAACGTGCTTGGTTCTTTCCTACCTTGATAGATATAACCATTTGCATAATTAATGTTGCTCCACTCTTGGAATTTCCAGCTATGTTCTGTATGGTTTTGACAGTTTGTTCCTTCAATAACTATGTCTGAGACATCTCCAGTTAAGTTACAGGTCTATCACCATAAAGATGGACACAAATACTACCATTTGCTCTGAAAATTTATTCCTTAGTACTTCCATCTACCTACCGTATTTACTCCCTTCTTGCTATTCCATGATTAAAGCCAGAAAGCTCCCCCAGCATATAAGGACATACAAATGCATGAATAGCTGCACTTTACAAACTCAGTCTTCTCTAACATTACCGCAGCTTTTATTGTAGATTGCCTCTTAGCATTTTCCCCTCACACTTTCTTCCTATTGTGCTTCCCAACGTGCCAATGACCACGCCAAAAAATCCTTTCAAGAAATGGCTAGCCATTCCCCACGGCAGCAAGACCAGGTTCTTTTTCTGTACTTTCAGCAAAACAAAGATCCATGCTGCAACAATGGTTGAAAATCCTAGAGGACAGAACATATGTTATATCAAAAAAAAATTCCTTGCGGCTTATCCGCTTGTACTAAGCCACACAGGAGAACCATCTTTATATTTGTTTCACTCCATTACCCAGTGGCTGCAGAACATAATCAACCTTGCACCTAAAGCTTTTACAGCCACTGGTATACCCATATCTTGCATCTTCTATATTTATTGCTTGAGGTATCTTTCGTGTCTCATGCTATAACCTTGTCTATAGATACAACCATCGCTTCCCTTGAAAACATACCAGTCGGGCGACCATGGTGTTTTGTTCTTTTCTGCTCAAATAGAACCAAACAGGTTGGTAAATAAAAATAAATATGTTTTTCAATTATTCGTTTCTCACATAATAAATTTAACTCTGTTGGTTTTCCCTTCTATAGAAAATCTCTGCTGATCTTTTTGATTCAATTGGATTCCAAGATGACATAACAATTAAAGTATATCATGGCATACGCTCCTGGAATATTAAAATTAAGGATGGATACTTTGAAGAAGGTTGGGAACTGTACTGTACCAAGAATTTGATCCACGAGAATGACATGGTCTTCTTGAGAATCAAGGGAAATTTATCCTATGATTCCATGGTGTTCTACACTTCCCAATCACATATTCTCATGCCATGGACACTTCCTTTGCCTATGCTTTCAAACGTTACATCCATTGTTGAAGCATCTGGTTTCTTGTTAAGACACCAGCCCAATTCATGTACTATCACCTCCTCCATAAATCAGTTTATGTAGCACGATTGGACATCATTTGTTTCTTTCTACCAGTTTTAGACAAGTCATTCTAAGCACAACTTGGTAAGTGCTTTCCTTTATACAATTTGTTTACAACTGCATTCTTCACTAATCTAACAAATTTTTTTTTCTAAAATAGGCCCTTCCACAATATGTTGACCTTTGACTGCATGAAAACACTACACCTACAGTAATTCTTACAAGCGGCTATAAAACGTATTGCATTGGCATGAAACAGAGATCCCTCGACAAAAATGGGGCCACTTTCGCAGTCGAACATGCTCTTTGCCTCGGAGACATATTGCTTTTTATTCCATAGTCGGCCACCTCTTTTGTTGTCATCATATTCAACAATAAAGGCATTGAAAAACTATATCCGTGGCATTTTAGTTTCACTGTTCATCTAACTTAGCCCATATTAGGCTACTAAGTGATGCGATAGTCTTTGAGAATAAATTGTAGTTCTTTATCTTTCTCTATTTTAAAGAGCTTTCTTTCTACGAAAATTGTTTCCATTGTTTATCTTCTTCTGTTCGGCTCCAATCTTCCTAAAAGTACTGTATATTACTACTTATTTTGTGCTCTTGTGTAACCCATATACCAAAAATAAAAAAATAAATAAAAAACCCATTAGCCTAAGCTACTATATCCTCCTCCGTTACTTTCCTTCCACATTGTATGCTTGCCTAGGCATCTTCTCTTTCTATACCACTGCGCACCGCGTGGTTTATGCCTCCTAGTTGTGAAATAGTTGTGGTTGTTTCTGTAGAACGAAGCATGGAGATTTCAAGACCTAATTTTTTGGAATGTCAAGGAGCATTTTTTTTATCAACTTTAACAAGTTCTTGATGCTTTCTTCGTCTATAAATAGTGACTTCAAGATACATTTTTTTAATATTGGAAGGCTAGAAATCACACCAAACTGTTACTGGAACTTCCTAGTTCACTAGTTTAGTATAGTATAGTGTAGAATTATTCGATCTTATATCAAGCCAAATGTAGATGAAAATCAAAATGAAGATGGAGAGTTGAAACTCATGTGACGAAAGTGACTTCTTTTCCATCACTTTATTTATTTTATTTGAACCTAATATATAGTCGTAATATAAGTTTGGTTGTTTTTCTTTATTTTATGTTTTGTTAGTTTGTATACCTAGGGAAGGATGAACTATCTACACTTGCTATATGAAGTTTTCATGGTTATTTGATGTTTATTTCTCGTGCAACTTACTTAACACGTTTGCTATTACAATCATGATTAATTGACCATTATTATGCAAAGGCGTTGTTTTGTCAATGAATATTTGGATTGAATATTAGTTTATGGAAGTCTTTAACCTAGAGAATTAACTCATTGATGTAGGGTTGCACTTTTGTGGCTTCAACCAAATAATTTTATAGTATTTAATGAATATATATTTAGTTTCATTATCACGTTAGCAAGTGTGGAGTAGTTATAGGTATGGTTGGTATATCTATGAAAACAAATATCACATATATTTGGAAATTATGTCATTATCAACCAATGTAATACCACGCATTTAACCGAGTTTCACTTGCAAGAATATTTAAGAAATCTATAACACTAGGAATGTCTTTGTTATTATTTTTACTATTTTTATTGCATACTTATAGTGTAGATTTACTTGCTGTATTTGTGATCGTCTAACTAATAGAGAAGTTTGAATATCATTAGTACTTGACAATCTTCCCTGTGGGATCGACATTCAAATATTCTCTATACTTATGTACGACCTATGCACTCACAATAGTGGAAGTTTGAGTATAATTTAAAACTTTGGAGCAAACAAGTTCAAACTTCACACACATCAATGACACTCAAAATTGTCATTAAAACTAATTTTAAGTGGCATTTTTTTTCTATTAATTTTGGGTCTTTTATTATGGTTTAGACAACAAATTTTTGAGATTTTCATTGCAAAATTAATTGCTTTTAATAGCCGAGGACTTCATTGTCTAGTGGTTAAGTTTTTTTTTTGTTTTTAAAGGTTCTAGTGGCTAAAGTTGAAACTTTAAGAATTAGAGGCCTTGGGTTCAAATCCCCTATTTTCCTCCCTACTTCTTAAATCTCACATTTCTCTTGTTAGAAATTTTTTTTAAAACAAAATATTTCATGTTCTTAATAACTAAGGATAATTTCACAAACCTCCCTTGAGATTTATGACAATTTCACTCAGCTACCCTCATTTTACAAATTGCGCTAACCTCACTTGTCACAATAAAATATATAATGAACTTTACTTAATAGATAATTCATAGCATAATGAAATGAAATGAAATTGAGAAAAATGGAAAAAAGAAACGCTACCTCTCCAGCTCTTCTACTTACAAGTCACAACCAACAACGATAATTCTCTAACGGCAAATATTTGGGTAGATCCGATCTATATAGATCATATGGTCCAAATTTTATCACACAATTTCATCAACTCAAGAATTGAAGACGTGGCAAAATTTGAGCCACATAGTTTATAAGACCAGGTCTACCCAAGTTTTTGCCTTCTCTAACACTTACGGTCTCTCTTTCTCATCCATTAGTCCCTTCCTCCCATAACTAGCTCTCAAATCCCACAAACCATTGCCTACAACTACTACCAATTACACCACAAGTGATCTCTTCAAATTCTACTTTATATTCCCATTCCTCCTAGCTTTCCTTTGGAATTGCCAGATCACAAGTTCAGTTGAGGGATAAGATTTCATGGTTAAAATAAAATCCAATTTCATGGTCAATCTTGAAGGAGATGAAGAGGCTTAGAATAATAGTGGAACAAACAATGCAATTGTTGGCGAAAATAAATTTGGGAATTTGATGGTAGGCATTGGGTTGAAGTTTGGAGTGTGATAAGTTGTGAATAGAATTTCAATTTTTGGCAAAATGAATTTCTTGAAGACCTCCATAGTCATAATGATGTCTTTCTCTTAAACTTGATTAATCCTCATCCATGTCTAAAACTCCCGTGAAGATTTTCTTCAAGGCCATGATGAGACTCAGAAGTTGTGCAATTTGTATGGAACCAAAATGTGGCATCCCATGTTGAAAATTATGCAAACATAAGAACAGTTGATTGTGAGCTTGACCATTCCATGAAACCATATGGTGAGAATATTTTTGAAGGATGAAATGAATCTTCAAGATTAGATGCATGCTTTGGGAGAAGTAATTTTATGACTATGATGATGGACTTGCGTGGGTTTGGAATTTGGAAGTAAAGTGTTTGTTAGGCTGGTTTGTTGGTATAATAGGTTTGGCAGAAATGTGGACCAAGGTGATTGACAAATTTTGTTTTGTTTTGTTTTTGTACAAGAAGGGTAGTTTAGGATTCTTGAGAAAAAATATAGCCTTTTGGAACTATAATGTTACCTGAATAATAAAAGTAAGAGAGGTAAGAGTAATTTCATAAACTTGAGTGGAGCTCTCTGTAATTTGTTAGAAACCTCAAGGGAGGTTTCTAAAATTATCCCTAATAACTAATCAGGATAATATGAATTCAATTAGTTTTAAAAGAATGTAGTTTATTTAATTACCTTTACAATCCTTATTATCTTTTGTATAAAAAGATTATTAAGTGATGTAGTATTGTAATACAGGTAAAATTATATTTTAATGGCAGAACATGGGCATATGACTCTAAGTCAGCATTGTAAACTTGTAAGTGCCACTAAAAGTTACTTTATTGTGGCACGTATATGGTAAATGTCATTATCTTATGGCACTTATTAGTTAAATGTCATTAGAGTGTTAGTAAATCATATATTTTTGGCACTTTAAACAAAGTGTCATTAAGCAATAAGAGCATATGCCACCATAAACTCATACTGTAGCATTACATTGAATATGTCATTAATTTAATGCCACTAACTACTTTTTTTTTCCTTACCAAGGCAGAAAAGCACCAACCATCCATCCTAATTGCTATGGATATCAGAATGACAAGTAACTCAGCCGCAAAATATTACTTTCACATATTTTTTTCACATTGAAAGCCCATCTCAATGTCTGTAGAAGCTATTCTCAACCATAACAAAACAATTGCAAGCACGCCACTACATTCAACCCATTCGGCATGATACTACTACGACCTAATAACCAAGAGAGTGTCCCAACACATAACTTTTTGCAATAAATGTACATGTTATCCATGGGCCTATATTGGGACCCGACAATAAATAGACAAATCAACAACAAATCAATAGATTTTTGTTTTGAGGGTAATCAATAGATTTACGTAAGCTGATTAAGAATCCAAACTATCTTTTTTTGTGCCAAGTATTGGGCAGCACAATCCAATACACATGTGAAATAATAAATTACTATAGTTTTCAAAATCACCCCTTCAAAATAAGATTGTACTCAATTGTTAAGGAAGAAATGGGTACTAAATCAGGCAAAGGCTTAGATAGTACAAGGACAGATGAGTTTTTAACTAAGTGCAAGTGTTCCGTGACTATCTTGTCATTTTCCTTGAGCTCAAAGTGGAGTTGCAAATAATGAAAAGATGATTTACTTTCTTTGCACATTGGACGAGAATTGAAATACTAAAAATAAGAAAAGAATGCACCTAAAGATACATTAAATTAAGTCTTGTAGAACCCAAATTTTAGGTTCTAATAATAATCAATACGTGCAAGTTTACAGAATTGAAAGGATAAAACCAACACTCAAAATATATGTGGAAGAGAAGAAAATAATTAACTCATAATATTATTGAAATCTCAAACAATAAAAAAAGTCATCCCACTATAGAAAATCTGACAAATTCTTCTAGACTCTCTCTCTCTCTCTCTCTCTCTCTCTCTCTCTCTCTCAAGAAAATAACCTAAACTAATGTCCTATTTATAGCCTACCAAACTTGTTAGAAAAGAAACCACTTGCATAAGAAATTACCAAACAAAACTCAAATTCCTAAATCAAACAACTACTAAAAACCAGACTCCAATAAAATTAATAAACAAATAAATAAATACTTTAGAACGTAGTTTAGTTTGCCAACATTGCCTCCCTTAAACCAAACTCTCTATTGAAACATGTCCAACACCATCTCAAGTAACAATTTCTATGCAAATATCTGTCATTGTACAGCTGACATGCAATTCCATCTTGTTGCCAGTTATTAACTTTATTTTTACACGTGGCAGTGGAAGCACTTTGTTTTTTGCAAGTAATTTTTCAACAATTTCTTCTTGATCAAAGTACTTATTCATACAAATCCATTCATCACCAAAATCACCATATTTACCACCAATGTAAGTGCCCCAAAAATACAAAATCATAGATTGCTCTCTTACCAAAATTATCATCACCAAATAATTCAAAATATCCACTACCACAATTATCCAAAAATTTTATACTGTCAATAAACTCTTTTAGAGCAATAGTTTTTGAATTCCAATGAAATCTATGTCTATCAAATCAAATATCTTTCCATCATCTTGAGGAGAGTCCAAACCAATGATTTTTTCAATAATAATTTCGTTGTCTTCAGATACCATATCAGACTTCTCTTCTTCCTTTACCAGATAAAGGCATTCTTTTTCTTCAACAAATTCATCACTCCTAATCTCTCTAAACAAGTTATGCAAATCAAAACTATTAACTGATTCAAAATTTTCAATATACTCTATATCATCAATAAATCTATCATTTTCAAAATTCATAAACCATCTCCAACAACCAGACTTCGGTTTGAAAGTATAATTCTTCTCAATCGTGTGCAAAACATAATAAATATCCTTCCAAAATCTCCAAGGCATTTTAGTACAACGAACAAAAATTTTGTAAATACTTTCTTCCATTGTTTTACGCATCACTTGATAAAATAATTGTGCCTTCTTCTTGAAAACATGTTTTGACAACTCACTTGTATCAACCCAAAAAGAATATCATCCAAATTACATTCTTTGAGATATTTTTCCACTATTAAAACTCAACCAAAATATGTATGTCTATTTGTACTTATGGGAATCAATATGAAAAATTTTTCACCGTCAATCATATCTCTATAATATTCCATTATTTAACAATTCATATATCTAAATAAAATTTTCTCTCCCTTTTGTCGGGTTTTCCTGGTCTCCCTGGTTGATTGACCAATCAAATTCTTCAATTTGACAACCCGCAACAATCAACAAATTTGGTAAGATTTTTTTCCGATCTCTATCTTTACACCTGCAACAATCTAACAATTTTCGAACCAATCTTATGGTCGAATTTTTCACCAAATACACACTTCAGGACCAACTTTGTGGTTTAACTTGATTAACTGAATATTTTTTTGGCAACTTTTTGGGTAACTCTTTGATAGTGGAAACACACTAAACTAACCTTGTAGTCTGGCTCTGATGCCAATTGTAGAATGCAAATTTTAGAGTTCTAATAATAATCAATGCGTATAGGGTCACAAAATTGAAAGGATAAAACAAACACTCAAAATATAGGTGGAAGAGAAGAAAATAATTAACTCACAATATTATTGAAATCTCAAACAATAAAGAAAGTCACCCCACTATACAAAATCTGACAAACTCTTCTAGACTCTCTCTTTCTCGAGAAAATTGTTTAAACTAATGTCCTATTTATAACCTACCAGACTTGTTGGAAAAGAAACCACTTGCTAAAGAAATTTTCAAATAAAACACAAATTCCTAAATCAAACAACTACTAAAAAACAGACTCTAATAAAACTGAAAAACAAAGAAATAAATACTCCTAAACTTGGTTTAGTTTGCCAACAAGTCTACCTAATGTACCTTGTAGTTTGCTCCTACAATGATGTCTTCTAAAACGAAATGAAATACAGAAATCATCAGCTTCATTTTTTTCGCGAGTCCCTAGCGGCTTGCTAGTTTGAAAATTGTCACCCTATATCCAATGTTTTAAAAATCGGACCGTTAATTAAACCAATGAAGTGAAAGGGCCGAGATTCAACCGGTCGGACCGGTTCAACCCCGGTTCAATGAAATTTTTTAAAAATAATCTATATAAATATATATATGCACAAAATAAGACATGTAATGGACTAATTTAATACTTTATATGATGAAAAGTTTACTATTTTTGAATAACTTGGATTTTTAAAATTAATTTTTTAAAATTATAAGTTAAAACAAATAAATTTCATCTCAAATTTAATTATATTTAAATCCAACCCAAAAATATCACAATATTTTGAAATTATACAAAATTCACGTCTATGAGAATTTAGACATTGTGAATTTAAATTTTAATTTACGTTTTGGGATTTAGATATTGCAATTTAAAAAAGGAAGTTTGGAATTCGAAGAAAGTTAAGAGAATCGAAAATAGAAATGCAAACTTGATAAGTAACAAAAAATGAGATAAAAGTGAGTTGTTGTGGCATTAAATAATTTGGGTTAAAGAAAAATAATTCTTTTTTAACTTTTTTCAATTTAATGGACAAAAACAAAATTAAAAATGGAAGAAAACATCAATAAATTAAAAATAAAGAGATTTGATTAAAAAGGGAGTGACAAAAGAGAGAGGATAGAGAGAGAGAGAGAGTCGAAGATTAAAAAAAAAGAGTCATGAGAGAATGAAAATTTTGTAAAAAAAATGAAAAAAAGAAATATGAGTGTTTGTTTTATATAAATAAGTTATCTCCAAAAACTAATAAGATGTGATGGTGCAGTGGTTACTACATTGGTCTTCTATTACAAAGGTCTTGAGTTCGAATTTTGATAGCTGCATTTTGCAAAACTAAAAAAAAAAGTATTTTGCAAAAATTTTTAAAAAAAAGGGAAAGTTGAAAACTGAAAACCACCGGTTCGGCGGGTTTCACGGTTCGACCGATTTTCTGACAAAATCAACTATGACATAGAACCGGATCGGTGCAATGGTCAGTTCACGGTTCAATCGGTCAAATCGGCCGGTCCGGCCCAATTTTCAAAACACTACCTATATCCTGCTGGCAAGCAAATATGTCTGTTTTGGGCATGCAAGTTAGCTAAAGTAGAGCAGCAAGAACACTACTGTTTACCTTTTTTTCTGAAGCTCAGCTATGTACTGGTTTATAACTTGTTTATGATACGACTGAATACAGACTTGAATTTTTGTAAGATTGATAGGGTGTAATTTTATCATTTATTTTATTATTAATTTTTCCTATTACCTGACCCGATGTGGATTAATTGCTGGATTCTACTCATTTTTAGTATTTGACATATATTTCAGGGAGTAGAACGAAAATATGATAACAAGTGTCAATTTGACAGAAAAGGGGTCCAAGGCACAAAGCTTATCCCAGGGACATTGTTGGCAAAGGCAAACTTTTGCCCATTTTAGTAATTGCTGAAAACAAAAGGACAAAAAAGGGGAGTCTTCTTATTCCATTGGAAGCCGCCACACAGTGGATCGAGGACTACTAGATACGAAATAGAAATTGCAGAGGAAGGGCAATAACTTTAGCTTAGCTTGCGATTTTTCTTTGGAAGCTTTTGATTAGGACCTCTCCTGCGCATGTCAGGAGCAAATAGGAATTGCTTTCTTTGACTTTTCCTTCCTTGCCTTTTAGCACTCTGGCTTCCCTCGGATGTTAGGAAAAAGTGGAAGCATTGAATTCCCCTCTGTAGCTTCGTTGTTTCCTGGATTATTTCAAGCGAATTGAGTTCGCCCAATCGGAGACCATCGATGCTACTCTCGTTATAATTTTGTATGGTTTCTCTGCCTCAAATATGAACTAATTTTTTCACTCTAGTCAAGGAACAACGGAGGTTTTGGTTCGTCTAAAATTGTGAGATTGATTTAATTTTACCTTTTTCTTTTATTTATCGGTATTCGCATATCTCTTGATTGCAGTGCTTATGGTTATTTAATTAATTGATTGTCTTGAATCCGGATAATTAGTTAACTTGATAATCTATTGTCAATTAGGGCATTAAATCCGTAATTGTTTAATTGTCTCGAATTAGTGACAACTGGCATGATTAGATTTGTGTCAGGGGGATACGCGGGCTAATCTGAAATAATCCTGGTAGTGCGTTATTTGGTTAGAATAGGGCTCCTCTAATACGTAAAGCAATTGGGGAATTAAATCTTATGAGCGTATCTAGGATTATTTTTCAATTAGAGCAGTGATTAACGGGCATACCTTAGTCACCGACACAGTAAGGAGAGGTTGACTGTCATCGCCTGTTTGGCAGTTATAACCTATTTATTGGCAAATAATTGGAATTGCTTGTGCATCGATGATCAATTAGGTGAACCATTGCTGAAGTTATTTCTTGACTAGATTTTTAATTATTATTACCTTGATTTTAGTGAATTGTTATTTAACTTTTAGTTGGCTATTTTATTCTTAGTTGAATTGTTTTAATTATTACCCTTTATAACAAAACACCTCCCTGTGTTACTTTGAATTTCTAAAAAGATAAATATCCCCAATCCCTGAGGATACGACCCTACTTGCCCTGTATACAAATTAATAATTATTTGTGAAAAGCCATCACATTCAGATATATCAGATTAAGCAAACTCTTCGAGAACAAGGTGAATCAAGTAATCCATTGCACACCTAGAATCCTTACTCCGGTACTTGGAATCGGGTTTTGGTTACGTTATTTGGTAATTAAGTTTAATTTTATTATTGCACAGGCTTCAACAACCTGTCAATTTTTGGCGCCGTTGCCGGGGCCTGGCATTAATATTTGTTTCTTTTTAAGTTCATTTTTGCTCTAATTTTCTGATATTTTCGAGTGTATGCCTCGTTCTTCTTGTACAGGTGAATTAATTTTCAACCTCGAGGTAGAGAAGGCCGCTCGCAGAGCTAGGAAAGAGACCAGACAACTTAGAGAAGAGCACTCCAGTGCTGCATCTCAGAGACCTGAGCCAAAAGTGGAACCAACAGATTCACTTGGTGATTCTTCAAGCGATTCGGATCGAGAAGAAGTCACTATGGCTAATGCCCGAACATTAAAGGAGTTGGCTGCTCCTGATTTAACTCAGCTGCCTTTGTGCATTATTTTCCCAAGTTTAAATGATAACACCCCATTTGAGTTAAAATCTGGGCTAATTCATCTTCTGCCATCTTTTCATTGGTTACCAGGTGAGGAGCCTTATAAATATTTGCAAGAGTTTGATGTCGTGTGCAATAGTATGAAGCCCCCGGGAATCACAGAAGAGTAGATAAAAATGAGGGCATTCCCCTTCTCCTTAAAAGATTCTGCAAAAGACTGGTTGTACTACCTACCACCAGATAGTATCACCACATGGGACCAGTTGAAGAAAAAGTTTTTAGATAAATATTTTCCTGCGTCCAGAGCTGCAAGTCTAAGGAAAGAAATTTGCGGCATCAAATAGCATTCAGGGGAGTCGCTCTATGATTATTGGGAGCGATTCAAGAAATTGTGCATCAAATGCCCCCAACACCAAATAAGTGAGCAGTTGCGCATACAATATTTTTACGAGGGGTTACTTTTCAGAGACAGGAGCATAATTGATGCTGCAAGTGGGGGACACTTGTGAACAAGACCTCTCGGGCAGCATGGGAGCTAATTGAGGGAATGACCGAGAATTCACAATAGTTCGGTATGAGGGAGGATGTCCCAATACGCAAGATAAATGAGGTAGAGACATCTTCTATTCAACAGCAATTGACGGAGTTAACCTCATTTGTTAGCAACTGGCTGTACGAAATGCATCTCAGGCCAAGGTGTGTGGAATTTGCACTGGTATGGGTCATTCTACAGACATGTGCCCAATGATTCAGGAAAAAAGTGCAGAGCAGGTGAACATGGCTGGTCACACGCCCGCGCCAAGAAAACCCTTGACCCGTACTCGAATACGTATAATCCCGACAGGAAAGATCACCCAAATTTCAGTTATGGAGGAAATAGGCAGCCCAATTTTGTGCCTAATAGACCACAGAGGCATCACCAGCAGTATCATCCTCGCCCGCTACCATCCTCTTCAAACTCAAGTTCGTCCATGGAAGAGATGATGAAGCAGTTACTTGCTAATCAACAAAAGACGGATTCGGACCTGCAAAGTATGAGAAATCAAATGAGCCAGATGCAATCCATGCAAAATCAAATGAATCAAATGGCCATTTCGATCAACCGTTTGGAGTCCCAAGTTCAAGGGAAGTTGCCATCTCAACCTAAATTGAATCTGAAAAATGTAAGTGCAATGACCTTGAGGAATGGCAAGGAGGTCCAAGGACCCGAACCTGTAAGGATGAGGAAAAGATTGAGAATAAGCTTGACAAGGAGGACAGCAATGGCACAAATCCAAAGGTACTCCCAGACCCAGTCATCACAGTTAAAACTAACCCACTTCCCTTTCTTAACGGATTGGAAAAATTGAAAAAGCAGGATAAGGAGAAGGAGATCCTGAAGGTGTTCCGCAAGATGGAGATCAACATCCCCCTATTAGACGCCATCAAACAAGTACCAAAATGCGCAAAATTTTTGAGGGACCTATGTGTCAACCGAAGGCGGTTGAGGGGAGATGAAATGGTCATTGTGGGAAAAAACGTGTCCGCGGTCCTACAGAGAAAACTCCCACCAAAGTGCGGGGAGCCAGGTATGTTTACTATCCCCTGTAGGATAGGCAATACTTTGATTAGGAAGGCCATGTTGGATTTGGAAGTTTCAATTAATGTCATGCCTAAATCTATTTATACCTCTCTAAACCTAGGTCCATTAAAAGAAACTGAGACAATTATTCAATTAGCTGACCAAACAAATGAATATCACGATGGGTTGGTTGAAGATGTGTTGGTAAAAATTAATGATTTGGTATTCCCAACTGACTTTTATGTACTTGATATGGATAATGATCACTCTCCCGATCCCTCACCTTTGCCATTAGGTAGACCCTTTTTGAGTACAGCACAGACGAAAATTGATGTTAATAAGGGCACCTTATCCATGAAATTTGATGAGAAAATTGTGCATTTTAATATCTTTGATACTATGAAATATCTCTTGAATTCTAACTTTAACTCTATTTTTTCTGTGAGTGCTATTGACCCTGCTGCAGGAAGTATTTGAAACTATTGGCAGCGATGAATTGGAGGTTGCTTTAACTAAGCATCTCGAGTTGGAGACAACTCCTAAGATGGAGTGGAGTGAAAATTTGAAATGCACAATAGGAGCATTACACTCATTGCCAACCACAACGAAAAGGTATGAAGTTTCACCCATTTTCATTCCTGAAGCTTACCAAAGGGTATTACCATCTGTGGTGCAGACACCTGTGTTGGATTTGAAACCCCTGCCGAAGCACTTGAAATATGCATATTTGGGCAACAACGAAACACTACCGGTGATTATATCAACTGCACTCTCTGAGACCCAAGAGGAGAAGCTGATCCGGATCCTTAGAGAGCATAAAGAGGCGATAGGATGGACCATCGCAGACATTAAGGGGATAAACCCGTCCATTTGTATGCACCGGATTAAGTTGAAAAAGAATGCCAAACCTGTACGGCAGGCTCAAAGGAGACTCAACCCCCTTATGATGGAAATGGTGAAAAAAGAAATATTAAAGTTACTGGATGTAGGGATCATATTTGCAATATCAGATAGTCCTTGGGTGAGCCCAGTCCAGGTAGTTCCAAAGAAGACAGGAGTGACAGTGGAGTGCCAGTGCGCAAACCCACCGAATGGAGGCAGTGTATTGACTACCGTAGACTGAACGTCGTCACCAAAAAAGACCATTTCTCTCTCCCTTTTATTGATCAAATAGTTGAACGTTTAACTTGTAGGGCTTACTATTGTTTTTTAGATGGATTTTCAGGATATTTTCAGATAGCAATTGCACCGGAGGATCAAGAGAAGACGACCTTCAAGTACCTGTTCGGGACCTTCGCATATAGACGGATGCCATTCGAGTTATGCAATGCACCTACAACTTTCCAGAGATGTATGGTAAGTATCTCTTCTGAATATGTTGAGAAAATAATTGAAATTTTCATGGACGATTTCGGTGTGTATGGAGATAGTTTTGATACATGTCTAGATAACCTGAAATTGATCTTGTTAAGATGTATAAAGACTAATCTCGTGCTTAATTGAGAAAATGTAATTTTATAGTTGAGCACGGGATAGTCCTGGGTCATATTGTGTCTTCTAAAGGTATCGAGATTGACAGGGCGAAAATAGATATTATATCTGCTTTACCTTACCCCACAAGTGTGCGAGAGGTGCATTTTTTTTTTGGACATGCAGGTTTTTATCGAAAGTTCATCAAGGATTTTTCAAAAATTAGAGCCCCGTTGTTCCAGCTTTTACAAAAAGATGTGACCTTCGAATTTGATAACAAGTGTGAGAGAGCCTTCGACAAGTTGAAGGAGCTATTAATCTCGCCACCGATCATTCAACCCCCTAACTGGATTTTGCTATTTTAGATCATGTGCGATACCAGTGATCATGCTGTAGGGGCTGTATTGGGGCAAAGAGTAGGAAAGGCAGCTCACGTCATTTACTATGCGTCCCGAGCCTTGAATGGGGTCCAATTGAATTACTCCACCACTGAGAAGGAGCTTCTTGCGGTTATTTTTGTTTTAGAAAAATTCAGGTCATATTTGTTAGGTGTTAAAGTAATTGTATTTTCTGATCATGCAGCATTAAGGTACCTAAAGACCAAGAAAAATGCAAAGCCGAGACTCATAAGGTGGATACTGCTCCTACAAGAATTCGACCTGGAGATCAGGGATAAGAGAGACTCAGAGAATCTAGTAGCCAACCATTTGAGTCATATACCGGTTGGTGAGGAGAACGAGCCATTGAAGGATACATTTCCTGAAGAGCATTTATTTTCTCTAAATTTTCAATTGCCTTGGTATGTCGATTTAGTCAATTATCTAGTAACAGGTAATTTTCCTACAGATTGGCCAAAATCGAAAAGGGATAAATTGAAGAGCGATGCCAAATATTTCATTTGGGATAACCCATACTTGTGGAAGAGATGTGCAAATCAAGTGATGAGGCGATATGTAAGTGAGACTGAATTTCAATCAATTTTAACTTTTTGTCATACTTTTGCCTGTGGAGGACATTTTGGACCCAAGAGAACTGCTCATAAGGTATTAGAAAGTGGATTTTATTGGTCTTCTTTGTTTAAAGATGCATATGTGTTTTGTAAGTCGTGTGATCGCTGTCAAAGTGTAGGTAATATAGCCCGTAGAGATCATATGCCCCAAGTGCCGTTGATTTTTATCGAAATTTTTGATGTCTGGGGTATAGATTTCATGGGAACTTTTCCTACTTCATTTGGTTTTATATATATTTTGTTGGCAGTCGATTATGTGTCTAAATGGATGGAGGTTAAGGCCATCCGGACTAATAATTCGAGAGTAGTTGCAGAATTTATCAGGTCTAATATTTTTGTACGTTTTGGGATGCCAAAGGCGATTGTTAGTGACAGAGGGACACATTTCTGCAATAAAACCATAACTGCGTTGCTTCGCAAGTATGGTGTACTCCATAGGGTCTCAACTTCGTACCACCCCTAAACAAATGGTCAAGCAGAGCTATCGAATCGGAAAATTAAATCCATCTTGGAGAAAATGGTGCGACCCGATAGGAAGGACTGGAGTCAACGGTTGGAAGATGCATTTTGAGCCTATCGAAAGGCGTACAAAACGCCCATAGGGATGTCACCTTACAGATTGGTATTTGGGAAGCCGTGTCACCTTCCGGTGGAGTTCGAGTACAAGACTTTTTGGGCGATTAAACACTGTAATATGAACCTAGAAGAGGCCGGTGCCCAACGGAAGTTGGATTTGCAAGAATTGGAGGAGATCCGGAACGAAACCTACGAGAATGCACTAATCTACAAGGAGAGGAGTCGGGCATTTCATGACTAACAAATCTCTAGAAAAATCTTTGAAATTGGTCAGAAGGTCCTCCTGTACCAATCCAAGCTCAAGCTTTTCCCAGGTAAGCTACGCTACCGTTGGATTGGACCTTTTATTATTACTCACGTATTTCCATATGGTATAGTTGAGATCCAGAGTGCTAAGAAGGACAATAAATTTGTGATGAATGGACACCGTTTCAAACATTATTGCCAAGGTTTTTCAAGTGGGGAAGTGGAGACGATGTCTAGATGCACCGACGTGCCCCAATTAAGAATACCTTGCCACGTCTATCCAAAAATGTTAAAGAAAAGCGCTTGTTGGGAGGCAACCCAATTTCTTTTAGTTGTTTATTCGGTTTTGTTCGATAGTTTAAATGTGTTTTCCTCGAGGTTTACTGATTTCTGGCTTCAATTTTCATTTTTTTTGATGATTTGTAGGTGTCTCTCTGATTTGACACGCCCGCGTCATGTTATACAGAGAGCTCACGATCAGAAAGATTTTCACCCTCATGACGCGCCCGCATCATGTCGTATGGAGAGCTCATGGTCAGAAGGGTTCTTACCCCCTTAACGTGCCCGCGTCACTTTCGCGGAAAAGGTAAGTATTCAAATCTCGAGGAAAATTTTCGATTACCTGTTAATCTCTAACTTTTAATTTCTAAAATAAGTTTTGTATTAATAATAATAGCATAAAAATAAAACAAAAATTTTTTTTTATTTTTTTTAATTTAAAAAATTTAATTAATATAAAAAAAATTTCAAAAATATTAATTAATTAATTAATTAAAAAAAGGGAGAAAATAAATAAAAAAAACAAAATCTTTCCGTTGAAAATAGAAAAAAAAAAACAACAACGAAAACTATTTTTTTCTTTTATTTTTCCTTCTTTTCTTTTCTTTCTTCTTCTTTCTTTCTCTTTTCTTTCTTCTTCCCCGCTGCCCCTGTTCGCCCTTTCTTTCTTTTTCTTCTGCACGCTGCCGCACTCCAAGTCTTCAATCTCCGCTCGTGAGCTGCCACCGCCCCCCTCTCTCCCTCCGCGCGCGCATCTCCTCTCCACTCCAGCCCTCCTCCATCACCCCGCAGGGCGACACCGCCGCATTGTGCCCCCTCGCGCGCCTACTCTCCCTCACGCACGTGGCTGTCCGCCTCTCGCTGCTCCGCGCGCCGCCACCCACTCACCTCCAGCTTGCTGCGCCTCTTGGCCTCGTCCGCCGCGCATACTCCATTCCAGCTCATCCACCGCCAGCAGCCCACGGACGGCCACCTCTCCTTGCATCTCTCTCTCTAGCGCCCTCTTCTCCCTCCTCGCACCTCCACCTACTGCGTCTCGCGCCCAAGCAAAGGACCACCACCAGCTCTCGCGACTGCCACGGCCGAGCAACCAACGCCGCCAGCCCCGGTAGCAGGCCCCACGCGCAGCGCCGCCTCCTTTTCACCACTGCCACTCCAATTTCTTTATTTGGTGCCCATTATAGGTATTTGCAACTTGATCCCTAACTCTTGGTATTGATTGGTATCGTTTGGGATTTATCAGTAGTTTGGAGTGGCATTTGGTTTTCTTCATTTACTGTGATTTCCACCAGTGGTACTGGATGGACTATTTTCACTTGAAATTGCTACTTCTTTTGGGTTGGTTGAAATTGTGCGATTAACTGTAAAATTGGGACCATTTGTTGGGATTCTGGTTGAACCTAGTTTGCTTTTGACTGTTAAATTTGGTAGCCGTTGTTGCCTGATGAATTGGGGGCCGTAGGTAGCATTTTCTCTGCTCTGTTATAGCAATTTCTTTGGTGTTGGACTGCATTTTGCACCAGTGGTACTGGTTGGCGTATTTTCCCTTGCCTGTGTCAACTCTATTTGGTTGGATACCTGATTGTCTGCCAAGGGCTTGTGACTGTGTTGCTCTTGTTGAATTTCTGAACTACTATTGTTGGATTTAGCATATTATTGGGATACTTGTTGAAATTTTGGATGGACAACATTTGCTTGTTGACTGAGTGAATTGGATAATCCCCGTGCTTATTGAATTTCTTCTGCTAGTTTCTGGTTGTAGATAATAGTTGGGAGTCCTGAATTATACATTTTCTGGTGGGTGCCTCAATTGTACACTTTCTGGTTGATTACATTGGCAATTGCTGGTTGCACTGAGCGTTGGAAATTCTGTATTTTGTTGTTTGAGCTGACTGTTGGGAGAAATGGTGAGACCAAAATCATCCTCTAGGTCTAGCGCTTCTCAATCTCAGCCCTCACCCCAGGCCTCCATTCCAGTAAATACGCCCGCCAACCTACCCTCCTCTTCCGGTGTCCGAACCAACTTAGGTAGGGGTAGGGGTGCTCAGGTAAATACCCCCACTCACTTTGGGGGGCATCTGACCTTCACTAGACCCGCCGATCAGTAAAAATACGCTAAGGTCCGTGAGAGGCGTATCATATCCTGTAAATCTTGTAGGAAACTTGCTATGAGTGCCTTAGTCATACGAGAGGAAGTTGAGCAGATGTTTACAGCCATCGGGTGGCGCCCGTATCTTGATATCTTCTGCCCCGCCTCTGTCGAGCTGATTTTGGAGTTTTACTCCATCTTTGAGTTTGAGTTGCCTACGAGGTACACCATTGAGACACCAAATATTATTCGTTTCCGTCTAATGGGTCGGGAGTTCAATTTCTCCATTACCCAATTTAATCTGGCATTTGGATTCATTACTCGAGAGTATGTTGAGACTAGAGAGTATGCTGAGAGTGCCTGTGATTACGTAGAGTCATTTCTCTCCCGCTACCACTATGTGTGGGGGGACATGTCCGTCGATCGGCACTGCTACGACCCTTCTAGATCTAGGAGCTCCTTTCTTAAGGACCCTAGTGCCCGATACGTTCAGTGATTCTTAGCCTACAGCTACTCAGGTCGCAAGGACAGCTCCGGTATTCTCTCTCGACCTGAGTTCTTCTTCATCTGGAGTATGAAAAATAATATCAAGATAAACTTGGGGTGTTGGTTGGTGGCACAGTTCAAGACTGTTTTGGCCAAAAAGAACAAATCCCTGATCCTTGGGTCCTATATCACCCCCTTGGCGACGCAGTTGAGAGTTCTTCATCTGGAGGACCACGACCTACATTTGGCATTCGAGATGGAGCTCCTAGACGTGGACTGCTTAGAGAAGATGGGAGTCGTCAAGCGACTGGCCAATGGTTTCTACCAGTTTACTCCTCCGGGACCGGTTCGAACTCCGGGTACACACCCTTCGACACAGGCGGGGTCCTCTTCATTTCCTGGGTCGGCCGAGGACGTTGTTAGGCCCTCCTTCTTTGCACCGCCTCCACCACCTGGGGCTACTGAATGGCAACAACTCCGGGAGCAGATTCAGAATTTGGAGGCTCGGATGCTTAACATCGACTCCAATATAGCCGGCATGGGGCAGAATTTGGCGTAATTTATGCATCATGCGGGTCTCGCTCCTCCATGTCCGCCTCGCCCACCACTTTGACCCGACTTCAGGGAAGTTTTGTTGCCCTTTCTCCCACTTTTGATGTTTATTTGTCACATTGAGGACAATGTGTTCTATAGGTGTGGGGGGGATCAAATGGGGTACCAGTGTTTTTAGTTTTCAGTAGTTTTAGTAGGTTTTTTTTGTTTTTAGGTGTTTTTCCTTTATTTTTAGTTGGTTATTTGTCTATCTTTCGTTCAGTTTCTTTCCTTCCTTTTGGTGCTTAGCTCCCAAGGTTTGATGTGGAGTTATTGACTTTAAATCTACTCTTGCCAAATTTTAATAATAAAAGTGTATCGAGTTAGTATGGTTGACTCCAAAACATCTCTTTGGTGAATATTGGTGACTGCTTGACTCTTTTCATTACTTTGTTAATTTTTCTAGGCATAGGGAATGACTGTTGGCGTTTTAATGTGAATTGGTCCAATATTGACTCTAATTCTTCACGTTTGGCAATAATGAGGCTAGCTGCTCCTATTTTTATTTGTTAGCGGTGTTCTTTTTGCATTATGAGTTACTTGGCTGTAAATAAAGTTGACTGTACTCCACTATCAGTTACTACTGAGTAATCGGGGGTTTTCACCTAAAGTGTCGAATCTCGCGTCAAAAAATAGTAATTTCTATGAGTACGTGGTTTTATAGCGATAGGAGCTAAGTAACCGGGCCCCTTCATCTGAAAAATGTCGGAGTTCACATCAAAAGGTTCCAATGGCTAGAGACTAAGTCTTTTGTGCTATCTTTCAAAGAAAAAAAAACAAAAAGGGAGAAGAACAAAAGAAAAAGAATAAATAATAGAAAGCGTGAAAAAGAAAAAAAGTGTAAGTTGTGTTAGTGTGTGATAGATGTTAGTTTGCCGATTTATGGATTCAATGTGGAGATTTTGGTTAATATTTGGACCATTTACTGATAAATGTTGCGTGTCATTCCTTTTTTTTAGATTAGTTAATTCAGAATTGAAAGAGTTTGTGGTTTAGAAACTAACCGGGGTGATGTTTCTTGGATTTTGATCACTAATGCTTGATATATAGTTTTCCTTAGTATCTTGGCAGTATGGTAGGTAGAGCAATGACCATTATCAAATTTTGATGTCTGTTCACTTTTCTTATGCTTGAGGGCAGACATGATTTAGGTGTGGGAGGAATTGATAGAGTGTAATTTTATCATTTATTTTATTATTAATTTTTCCTATTACCTGACCCGATGTGGATTAATTATTGGATTCTACTCATTTTTAGTATTTGACATATATTTCAGGGAGTAGAATGAAAATATGATAAAAAGTGTCAATTTGACAGAAAAGGGGTCCAAGGCATAGAGTTTATCCCAGGGGCATTGTTGGCAAAGGCAAACTTTTGCCCATTTTAGTAATTGCTGAAGACAAAAGAACGAAAAAGGGGAGTCTTCTTATTCCATTGGAAACCTCCGCACAGTGGATCGAAGACTACTAGATACGAAATAGAAATTGCAGAGGAAGGGCAATAGCTTTAGCTTAGCTTGTGATTTTTCTTTGGAAGCTTTTGATTAGGACCTCTCCTGCGCATGTCAGGAGCAAATAGGAATTGCTTTCTTTGACTTTTCCTTCCTTGTCTTTTAGCATTCTGGCTTCCCTCGGATGTTAGGAAAAAGTGGAAGCATTGAATTCCCCTCTGTAGCTTCGTTGTTTCCTGGATTATTTCAAGCGAATTGAGTTCGCCCAATCGGAGACCATCGATGCTACTCTCGTTATAATTTTGTATGGTTTCTCTGCCTCAAATATGAACTAATTTTTTCACTCTAATCAGGGAACAACGGAAGCTTTGGTTCGCCTAAAATTGTGAGATCGATTTAATTTTACCTTTTTCTTTTATTTATCGGTATTCGCATATCCCTTGATTGCAATGCTTATGGTTATTTAATTAATTGATTGTCTTGGATCCGGATAATTAGTTAAGTTGATAATCAGTTGTCAATTAGGGCATTAAATCCGTAATTATTTAATTGTCTCGAATTAGTGACAACTGGCATGATTAGATTTGTGTCAGGGGGATACGCGGGCTAATATGAAATAACCCTGGTAGTGCGTTATTTGGTTAGAATAGGGCTCCTCTAATACGTAAGGCAATTGAGGAATTAAATTTTACGGGCGTACCTAGGATTATTTCCCAATTAGAGCAGTGATTAACAGGCGTACTTTAGTCACCGACACAGTAAGGAGGGGTTAACTGTCATCGCCTGTTTGGCAGTTATAACCTATTTATTGGTAAATAATTGGAATTGCTTGTGCATCGATAATCAATTAGGTGAACCATTACTGAAGTTATTCCTTGGCTAGACCTTTAATTATTATTATCTTGATTTTAATGAATTGTTATTTAATTTTTAGTTGGCTATTTTATTCTCAGTTGAATTGTTTTAATTGTTACCCTTTATAACAAAACACCCCCTGTGTTACTTTGGATTTCTAAAGAGACAAATAGCCCCAATCCCTGAGAATACGACCCTACTTGCCCCGTATACAAATTAATAATTATTTGTGAAAAGCCATCCCATTCAGATATATCGGATTAAGCAAACTCTTCGGGAACAGGGTGAATCAAGTAACCCATTGCACACTTAGAGTCCCTGCTCCAGTACTTGGAATTGGGTTTTGGTTACGTTATTTGGCAATTAGGTTTAATTTTATTATTGCACAGGTTTCGACAACCTGTCAAAGATAAAAATGACCAAGTGGAAGGAAAACGACGAGAAGCATCCCCTTTTACCTTCCCGGTTCCCATTCACTTTAGAGCTGTGTCAAGCTGTTGCACCTAAATCTAGAGCTCCTCAGGCAGGGGATCCAAATCCTACCCAACATAATGCCTGCAGAAAAGGCTAGAATTATGAAGTTCCTAATATAAGAGGCGTCATTAAGTACTTAGTTGAATGAAATTAAACCAAACTATTTTAATATTTAGTTTCTAATTTTCTAGAATTATGAAGTTCCTAATATAAGAGGCATCATTAAGTACATAGTTGAAGGAAATTAAACCAAACTGTTTTAGTATTCAGTTTCTAATTTTTTGGTGTCTTGTTTGTTCATGATGGGATTAAGATATGTGTGCAAGTTTAATTCCAAAGTACACTCGTTTTACTACAAGTATACATGCCAATTTAGTAGTTTAAGGTATATTCTGGTCAATCTCATGAGAAGCTATTATACAAGTACTGGATCCTCAACTTACCTTATTATTTAGACTAATATCAAATAAAGATCAAGAAAAAGCAACCAAACTATTTATTACTTTTTAACTAACAAACTTGTAGAGAGAAATACTTGGAGAAAAGTCACTATATATTAAGTTCTAAGGTATAGAATCCACTTACGGTCCAAAAATACAAGTGAATGAATTTTATCTCTTGTTACTACTTTTGTTTAACTGGGAATTCATTTCCAATATTATCAAAACTCATTCTCATGATGTAGTGGTTTAAACTAGTTTAGCCTTTCCTATTCTCATGGTAAAGAACTAAATCTGGTCATTTAACTTCATGAAACGGTAAGAAAATCCACTCAAGTGTATCTCTACTCTCTTGAGCCTACTCCTTAAGTTTCATTTATCTTATTCCATCATTATTATCAAATTTCATTGAGTAACAATAACTAGAATCTTGTTATTGGTGATCAATAAGTAATAACATGTATAAATGGACAAGTTAATACAAGAAATAACAAGAAAAATCACACTTAACTCATATTATGGTACCAAAAGTTTCATCTACTCTGTAGATCTAAAAGTTTAACTCATGATAAAAAATAAGACAATAGAGCTCATAGATTCATTGCATGAATTCATATTGAATCACAAGTAAAGATAGATAAGAAAAGTTTAGCCAAATAGATGAACAACCTCCCAAGATCTTCAATTTCTTCACAAAAATGAGTTGTACAATGAAGTATTTCTCCAAGTTCCTCCTTACAAGACTTTCTCTCATAATGAGAGAAAAGATAGACTTAAGTTCTTGTTCTAAGACTACCTAACTCTTTTTTTTGTGATTCTTACAATATAAAGATGTTAAGAGAGTCCAAAAGTCCTATTTGAAGTGACATAAAACTTCCTTTACAATCTTCTAGAACTTCTTGGGCAGATACAACCGAAATTTTGAGCTAAAAATAAGCTGAAAAAGCAGTATGAATGCAAAACAAGTAGCTGTGCAAGTTGCAGAATCGATTGCAGAATATGCACCCTAGAATGACCTTCTTGAGAAATCATGAAAAGCCATTGAACCACAAAAGATCATAAGTGCATTCATGAATATGTCCATTAAAGGTCAAGTTTCAAGTCACCACACTTTCTAGAGTTATCTAAGAATTCAAGAAATGATTCAACCAAGCACATTTTCAGTCATTAGGTAATCTAGACTACTCACATTAATATCATAAACTCCCATAAGCTAAATAAAATGTTACATTGGCCATTTAATATGCAACTTTGTCACCAAGCCAAATTAAGCATAAAATTAGCAAAATGTCACCAAATTTACCAATATTCACAAGCTCATGATTTATTCATCATCAATAATCATCAACAACATGAATAAGTGTAATAAAAATCACTAAACTTCATAAAGACAAGAAGTTTGAAATTGCCAAAAAGATAGGAAATATTCACAAATGGCAATAATCAGAAGACAAATTTTAGTGGTTATTTGTTATCTCTAACTTATTAAGTAATGATTAGAGAGGCAAATAATGTGAAATCTCCCTAAAAATGCACTCCAATTTGGCTTCAATTGAAAGATATAAGAAGATGAAACCCTAGCCTACTTGAAGCTTAAATGCAAATTTGGAGGTACTTTTGAAAGATTTTAAACCATGAAAATCACTCTAGAGGATGTGGGGTGTGATTTGATGAAGTTTTTTTTGAAGAGTAAATGGTGAAAAGTGAGATTTTGGTGAGTAGTGTGTGTTTTGGATATGAGTGTGTGTGGAGTTGAGGAAGAAGAAAAGAGAAAAATGGGGAAGAAGTAATCCGAACCTTCATTTTTGAACTATTTCTGAACCGATCCGAGGTCAGATCATGGTGAACAGACTTCAATTGAAAAGCTCGGATTGGTCTTTTATTGCAAAAGTGGATCTGAGGTCGGATCCTTTGAAGCTACATTTATTGTAGAATTTTCTGCAATTTTCAGTTTAACCCCAATTCAAAGCACACTCTCCAATTCGCGCTCTACAACGAAATTTTCAACAATTCAACACTTTATGCACATGGAATATCACTTAAACATGAATCTCAACACCTCAAAATAAATAAAAAATATGTAAAATGCAAATTGAGGATTGAGGTTCTTAGATCAAAAAGTCCCCTCGATATTTTCAATGCACATGATAGTGCTCAAATGGTCAAAAGAGTGCAAATAGGTTATGAACATATTTAAACACTTGAATTCACTTCAACTTCATACAAATGACTAACTTAACCTTACATTAAGAAATTAAGCATTGTAGCTTCAAAAGGAAAGGTTAAGCTTCCCTTTTTCACATTGATCTCTGATCCTTATGAACAATTGCTTTTCAAACTTGCATCTCCTACAAAACCAACAAAACAAACATAAATAGCATCTTCCTAAAACATAAGATACACACTAAACTAACTAACTTTATTAAAATTATTGGATTGCCTCTCAACAAGTGCTTCTTTATAGTCATTAACTTGACTATATAACCTCATTTTTTCAAGGAGGTTTTCTCAATGAGTAATCCACCATTAGAGGACGTGGTTGATCATCAAAAGGTGGCTTGATAGCAAAAGCCACATGTTCTAATGATGTAAGAGATGGAAGAGGCTTACCTATCTTAAGTGACTCATAAATAGTATCTTGAATGTGTGTCACTTCAGTATTTACCAAAGGAACATCTATATAAGCTTCTTTGGCAATTATGATTTTGGAACCTTCATTTGTAACACACTCCTCAAGAGGGGTTATATATGAATTATTCATGTTTGCTTCTTGAGGTTCAAACTTCATTCCAAAGGCATTATCATGTGACATGGATATTTCTTCATTGAAACACACATTAGATGTATCATTTTCATCAAAATGCAATCCATCTTCACATACAACATTCCCACCATTCTTGCTAGGGTCATTTTGCATATTATTAAAAGAAATAATTTCACACAAAACATGTAAAATGATCTTGTATTCTACCAAAGTGAGAAGCCAATTCATCTAACCTTTCCTCTAACCAAGCAAAACAATCGCAGGTTGCATTAGCTAGCTTTTCCATAGCTAAATCAAATTGATTAGAAAATTTTTCTATGGCTAGCTCCCAAGATGGTTTAGAATTATTAGCTAATGGTTCACTTTCTAATTTCCAAGATAAAGATGCATTAACTAACCTTTCTATTGCTAATTTTCAAAAAGGTTTAGATTCCAATTGGACAAATTCGAGTTGGTAATCATAAAAATATGGCGAATCATTATATACACATTGATTATCCCAACCATAAGTATAAGAATTACCCCAACTAGAGTTGCCTTGATCAAAACAAGAATCATAATGCCCAAATTCATCAAAACAATCCACATTTTGTACTTGCCTACATATATTAGTAGCACGCTAACCTCCACACAATTGACAAATTATATGATAAGAATTGAAAGTATTAACATTCCTCTTTTGTTCAAGCATATTTGTAATGGTGTCCAATTGAATTTTTAACGTTAAAAATCAAGTTTAGCCTTTAAACTCCTTAAACCGTTTTCAAAAGATGTACTTTCGGTAATTTCTTAGTTATCTCTATTCAAGGAGTTTTGCAATTGGTAACAATCCATTGCCAATCTTCCTTCTCTCAAGCATTGTCCACCCATGTGTTCTACTCTCCTTAACTCCCTAAACATGTTTTTAAAGTTGCTGAAAAATAAGTTTAGTCAAGAAGAATAGTTGACTCAACACCTACAAAAAACACACAAACAAAGACTTCATAAACATACAAGACATAACAAACACAAAATAAATGACTGAACAAAACACTAACACTACAAAAGAGACACAACAAACATAAAATAACAAGTAAAATGTCTAAACTAATAAAGTTGTTCTTCACGCCGATATTGTCAAATCTTCCCCGACAACGGGGTATACATATAACAATTAGGTCATCCATAGTCAAGTTTTATATTTATAAAATTTTAAATACCCCACACGCGATTTTTCACAAGTATACAAGTCGAGAGCGAGTATAGGGTATTAAGGGTCGATCCCACATGGAAGAATGGACAATTACTAGCACTACTAAAGTTCCTCTATTATTTAGACTATCATAAGTGTAAGAAATTAACTCTACACTATAAACATGAGATAAAGTAATAAAAATAACAATAGAAAGTTCCTAGAGGTATAGAATTCCTTACTACTCTTGCAAATGAAATTACCGTTTAAGTGAATGGTATTATCTTGGCTAGTTATGGCATAATTTTCTAATATACGTGATACCCGTTTTCGTCGGTATACCAACTATATCTATAGTTAATTCATATCTACTTTTGTGGTTATGAAACTAATTACAAGTTCATTTCTTTTATGAAATTATATGAAACAAGTCACTAAAGCCACAAAGGTGCACCTCTACTTTTGTAAGTGTGCTTTATCACTTCCTGAAACTAGTGTTAAATCCCAACTTTCATTGCAAACTTAACACCTTAACATTATCACAATTAATGGCCTGTTAATCATGAGTAGAGAAACAAAAGTGATAAATAACTTGCTCAAAATAATATCATCAAATAACCAAGTAAATATCACTAACAAGATATAGTATGTTCATCCATAATTTTAGGTATAAACTTTAGCAAAACATGAAAACAAACACTAAACTTGTATTATAGTTAAACATGAAATCAAATACTCCCTCCATCCCACTTTGATAGTCCTGGTTTTTTTTTCACATAATTTAAGAAAAAGTAGTTAATTTTGTTAGAACAATCAATTTAAGTAGCTATTTTCCTGAAATACCCTCACATTAATTAGAGTACAACTTTATGGAAATTTGAAATCATATTTTTTTGTTGGAGTTTCATTAGAAAATTTGTGGGAATATGAATGAGTTTGAAAATTTTCACTCATGGTTTGTAGCCAATGATGACATAGTTTGTTTCCCTCCTGATATAAATAAGCTTGAAAAATCTAAATGCATTAAATGTAGTAGGTTTATAGTAACAACAACTTACATTGAATAAGGGTATTTTAGAGAAATTAAAATACAACTACATTCTTCAATTGGAAAGTAGACTACAATTTGGGACAGACGAAAAGGGAAAACATGACTATCAAAGTGGGACGGAGGGAGTACAAAAGAAAAAGTGATAGGAAAAAAGTCACCCTTATCACATGAGATCTATCTCTCCATCTTTGCTCCTCAATTCTTCATCCAAATCTAACTACAAATACAAGAAAGATAACCTACTCTAACTATCCTATGCTAATGAACTAAGAAAAACTAGTGAAGACTACATTTTTGTGGAGTTTCTCTGGCCTTCCAAAGTTGTAAAAATGATCTCCAAAGCTTCTATTTATAGAGGAATCCAAGCGCAAAGTGAGTTGTTAAAGTTGATGTGAAATGCTCAAGATTCCCAAAGATGCTTCTACAAGTCTCCATGCATTTCCTTTACAGCTGCAGCCGAAATTCTGAGTTTGGAAAAGTTGGAAAAGCTGTGTGAATGCAGAACAAATTGATTTGCAAGTTGCAGAGCCACAATTTGGTATCCGAGGGCAAGATCCGAGGTCAGATCGCTTCAAAATACCCCTCGGATCTCATTTTTCTCCTTTTTTATTTTCACTATACAGTAGGATTTGAGGCCTGTAGCTGGGAGATCCAAGCTTGGATCCTACTCTCGAATAAAGCCTCTGGCTATAGAAGTTTATCCGAGGTCGGATCTAAGGGTTTCAGTTCAGATATGAACTCAAATCTGCTTCCCCTGTTTTTGCACCAATTTCAACTGATATTTACTCAATGATATAGGATGAACTAGCTCTTGTACAAAACAACAAAATTGTAGCCCTTTGAGTTAACTTTCCAATGCCTCAAGAATAATTCAATTTAGAGCTCTGTATACTGAGAAATTATCAAAATACCCTCAACCAATCTGAACTCTGTTTCACCTTTCGACAATGAAAATGCACTTCTGTATTTCGACTTTTTAACAACGGAAACGAATAAACTAGATTTCGATGTCTTCACAAGAAATGTATAGCTATGTGTTAGCTTCAAGATGGTTCAAGAATCATCTCAGTCCGATACTTTTAGCTCAAGTTATACCCGAAATACCAACAGGTGTCAAAAATGTGAAATTCCCTTGATTGCATTTCATATTATCTTATGAACCACTTCAAATCATCATCAATCATCCAATCATCTTCTTAACTCATTCCATTTGATGATTCCATTTGATGATTGAATCATTAAACTTACAAAAACATGAAATTTTCACCATTAAAATCCATAGAAATGCAATTTCTATCACTTTAACTACAAAATGTATATTTTCACTAGAAACTTGATTCATTAGCTAAAAACAGGACTAAAACACAGCAAAACTAAATAATAAAATACGCTTAAAACACTCAAAATATGCACTTATCAACAATATATTTTCTAACTTTAAATCTCAATTTAGCGATATGTATTGAGCGCTATTTCAATTTTCTATGATATGATAAATTAAGTTCAATATTTAATACGAATTTTTAGAGTAAGTTAGAAAACCTGGTGAGCTGCTGCCTTAAATCATCAATGATATTAAATTCATTATTTTGTAAAAATGATAATTAAATGTTCACTTCTAAATTTTCTTCTAAGGTTATTGTGGAATTTAGAGAAATTAATTTTGCATCAAAAAAAATTCTTTTGAACAACAGGAAGCTTTTATTTTCTTTCTTTGAGAAAAGAAAATCTAAGAGGGAAAAATTTACACCTTGAGATCTTTAGATGTACAATTATGAATCTTAGGTTAAACATTTATGGGCCTCACCTCACATGCTCAATAAATGTTTATGAGCATGTGCTTGCTTTCAAAGGTTATTTAATTGCAAGAGGGCCAGCTGCATCATCACTAAATAGTTTGTACCAACAACCTTTTTTTTTATTTTTTTATTTTAGTACTCTTCTCAGATCCCTTGTCAACTCCAAATCCTGCCTCCTACCCTCCATCCCACAAAATCACTACTCCCTTCTTACCCCAATCATCATCACCATATTACATACCCACACATTTTCATTACTTCCTCCATCTTCCCTCCCCAAAAATTGACCGTTCCCATCCTCTTCTATGCTTCCACCAACACCTACACCTGACTACCCTCCTTGCCTACCCCAATCATAACCATCCCCTACCTAACCCTTTCCTCCCCTAAAGTCCCCTAAAATAAATTTAAACAACTATTACATTGAATCTAGGCTAATCTATATAAAGAAAATTCTTAATTGTGTTATGAAACAATTAAAAATGTGGATGTCCCTTTGTATTTCCAAGAGGATTAATTCTTGATTTTATGGCTACATTATGTATAGAAATTACAATCCATAAATCTTTTCATGTAGTGGAGAAACCGTTTCATAAGTTTCTTCATATTCTTGTAGTAGTGGGTGTTTAATAGGATTTATGTATCTTTGATCTTGTAGTACCTATATATAGAGGTACATTGACACCCTTTGTGAGTATTTTTGTGTTTTGTTGAAATATAAGAATATCATTCTTCATTTCTCTACTTCTTCAATTCCTATTATAGTATTTTATTTTACTAGTTTTATAACACGTTATCAGTATGAGTCTCTACTTTTGAGCAAAAGGTGAAAACGGAGGCGCTACTTTAAACAAAAGTGAAACACAAGATTTTGCCGAAATTTTGCTCGTATTTCTTCATGTGACTTTTGAGAAGAAATGGATATCAAATATTTGGGATTAAATAATAGTGATGATGACATTTGTCTCATCGACAATGCTACTACGCACACCATATTGAAAAATAAGAAATATTTTTCATGTTTAAAAATGGGAGAGACAAATGTTAATACCATTAGTGGTAGTGCAAAATTGATTGAAGGCTCCGGAAGAGCCATTCTATTTCTCCCTGAAGGGACTAAAATTGTCGTAAATAATGCACTATTCTCTCCCAAGTCTCGGAGAAACTTATTGAGTTTTAAAGATATTTACGAAAATGGATATCATATCGAGACAATGACTGAGACAAATGGTGAATTTTTATTAATCACAAGTATCATTTCTGGGCAGAAATGCGTATTAGAAAAATTACCTTCTTTTTCTTTTGATTTATATTATGCGCAAATTAGTGCAATTGAAATTCATCACCTAGTAGACCAGAAGTCTACTCATCCCAATGATTTTATGATTTGGTATGATTGTCTCGGACATCCCGAATCTATAATGATGAGACGAATAATTGAGAATTCACATGGCCACTCATTGAAAAATAAAAAAATATTAAAAGCCAATGAATTCCCTTGTGTTGCTTGTTCTCAAGGAAAATTAATTATTAGACCATCACAGGTTAAAGTTGGGACTGAATCCCCTACATTTCTAAAATGAATTCATGGTGATATATGTGGACTTGTAGATCCACCATGTGGACCATTTCGATATTTTATGGTGCTAATTGATGCATCAACTAGATGGTCACATATATGTTTATTATCTACTCGCAACCTGGCGTTTGTGAGATTGCTTGTTCAAATAATTAAATTGCGAACACAATTTCCAGATTATTCAATAAGGAAAATTCGTCTAGATAATGCTGGAGAATATTCGTCACATACTTTTGACGATTATTGTATGTCTATTGGAATAACTGTTGAACATCCTATAGCTTATGTTCACACACAAAATGGTCTAGCCGAATCATTCATTAAACGGCTACAATTAATTGCTAGACCATTGTTGATGAGGTCTAAGCTTCCTTCATCTGCTTGGGGACATGCTATTTTATATACAGTAACACTTGTGAGAATTAGGCCGACAAGTTATCATACTTATTCTCCCCTACAATTAACTTTTGGTTATGAGCCAAATATTTCTCATTTACGAATATTTGGTTGTGCGGTGTATATCCCAATTGCACCGCCCCAACGTCATAAATTGGGCCCCCAAAGAAGATTGAGGATATATGTCGGTTATGAATCACCTTCAATTATTAAGTATATGGAACCATTGACAGGTGATTTATTTACTGCGAGATTTGCAGATTATCATTTTGATGAATCATATTTTCCGACATTAGGGGGAGATAAAAATCAATCGAAAAAGGAAATCACTTGGAAAATATCATTGAATTTCCTTGATTCTCGTACTAAAGAATGTGAATTAGAAATTCAAAGGATTATACATTTGCAAAAAATTGCAAATCAATTACCGGATGCATTTAATGACTCCAGAAGAGTAACTAAATCACATATTCCTGCTGAAAATGCTCCGATTAAAATCGATGTCCCTGAAGGACAAATTACAAGTGCTAATGAGTCTAAAGCGTGCCTGAAGCGTGGGAGATCTCTTGGTTCCAAAGATAAAAATTCTCGAAAGAAAAGAGGAGTAAATGAATCAACAATTAGTGACAAAATTCAACCTCCTGAAGAGGTCGCTCTTAAAGAGCCAATTCTTGAAGAGAATGAAATTATAGAAAATTCAATAAATTTTGTCACTTCAAGAAAAAGTTGGAACCGAAAAGAAATAATTATTGATAATATTTTTGCATATAACGTAGTACTTGATATTATGGCAGAGGACGAGGATCATGAACCAAGATCGGTTGATGAATGTCGACGTAGAAATGATTGGCCAAAATGAAAAGATGCGATTCAATCTGAATTGCACTCACTGGCTAAAAGAAAAGTTTTTTGGACCTGTAGTCCAAATACCTAAAGGTGTAAAGCCATTAGGATATAAATGGGTATTTGTGAGAAAAAGAAATGAGAAAAATGAAATTGTGAGGTATAAAGCAAGACTTGTAACCCAAGAATTTTCACAAAGGCCTAGATTTGATTATGATGAAACATATTCACCTGTAGTGGATGCTATCACATTTAGATATCTTGTGAGTTTTGTAGTACATGAAAAATTAGATATGCGTCTAATGGACGTTGTTACTGCATATTTATATGGAAATCTTGAAAATGATATTTATATGAGAATCCCCGAAAGATTCAACATGCCTGAAGCATGCAAATCAAATCCTAAAGATATTTATTCTATTAAATTATAAAGGTTTTTGTATGGGCTCAAACAATCTGAACGTATGTGGTATAACCGCCTCAATGAATGTCTAACTAAAGAAGGTTATACCAATGATCCAATATGTCCATGTGTTTTTATCAAGAAAAATGGATCAAATTTTGTGATAATTGCGGTATATGTTGATGATCTAAATTTAATTGGAACTCTTGAAGAGATTCAAAATAGTGTTGAATATTTGAGAAAAGAATTTGAGATCAAAGATTTTGGAAAGACAAAATTTTGCCTTGGTTTACAAATTGAGCATTTGAAACGTGAAATTTTTGTCCACCAAACTGCTTATACCTGGAAGGTATTAAAGCGATTTTATATGGATAAAGCACATACATTGAGTACCCCAATGGTTGTCAGATCATTAGATCCTAATAAGGATCCTTTTAGACCACGAGAGGAAAATGAAGAGATACTTGGTCCTGAAATACCATATGTCAGTGCAATTGGTGCACTAATGTATCTTGCTAATTGTACAAGACCTGATATATCATTTGCAGTAAATTTATTAGCAAGATTTACTTCCTCGCCCACAAGACGACATTGGAATGGTATTAAACATATTTTTCGCTATCTCCAAGCAACAATTGATCTTGGTTTATTTTATTCAAATAAATCCAAACCTGAATTGATTGGTTATGCTAATACTGGGTATTTATCCGACCCGCATAAAGCAAGATCTCAAACTGGTTATTTATTTATATATGGAGGCACAACCATTTTTTGGCGATCTACAAAGCAATCACTAGCCGCCACTTTATCGAATCATGCTGAAATAATAGCAATTCATGAAGCCACTCGAGAATGTGTTTGGTTAAGATCAATGACTCACTATATCCGAAAGAGTTGTGGGTTATCCTCTGGAAAAGAAAATCCTCCAACTATATTATATGAAGATAATGCAGTTTGTATAGCTCAATTGAAAGGAGGATATATTAAAGGAGATAGGACAAAACACATTTCACCAAAATTCTTTTTGACTCATGATTTACAAAAGAATGGTGAAATTGATGTGCAACAAATCCGATCAGATAATAATCTGGCAGATTTATTTACCAAGGCATTATCAACTGCGATATTTGAGAAATTGGTGAAGAGTATTGGAATGCGATGATTAAAAGATCTCAAATGATATTTGCATCATGGGGAGAAATTCATACACAAGAATAGTGTACTCTTTTTCCTTCACTAGGGTTTTTGTCCCGATGGATTTTTCACTAGTAAGGTTTTACCGAGGCATATTCTTTGTGTAATGGACATCCAAGGGGGAGTGTTATGAAATAACTAAAAATGTGGATGTCCCTTTGTATTCCCAAAAGGATTAATTCTTGATTTTATGGCTACATTATGTATAGAAGTTACAATTCATAAATCTTTTCATGTAGTGGAGAAACCGTTTCATAAGTTTCTTCATATTCTTGTAGTAGTGGGTGTTTAATAGGATTTATATGTCTTTGATCTTGTAGTACCTATATATAGAGGTACATTGACACCCTTTGTGAGTACTTTTGTATTTTGTTGAAATATAAGAATATTATTCTCCATTTCTCTACTTCTTCAATTCCTATTGTAGTATTTCATTTTACTAGTTTTATAACAAATTGATGCTAATAGACTAATTAACATATTTACAGTAACAATAAATGATGCCCAATACACCACTCATGCACCTTACAGAAAATGTAAAGAAACAAACAACCTCACTTACTGGATAAATTCCATTATTCTTCTAAAGTTATATGACTATTACGAAGGATAGTACGCACTAAAGTTATATGAGTACAATCAATTAACATATCTAGTCTATTGAAGAATGTCAATCTTTCCAATTGATTTCAATTGCTGATGTGGTGCCTCCTTATTGGTCAATTGGTGATAATCTTTCAATTGATTGTAATTTGATCAGACGTGGTCTTGTGATTCATCAATTGATAGTAGTCCTTCCAATTGCACACGGAATTGATGATATGGTGAGTTTTGATTGAATGGGAGATGGTAAGTAACATATTGCATGTGAGATTGTGCTAAAATTTGGTCTTTTATTAATTTTTCCTTTTCCAACAATAAATCATGCTAACAACAAATAGGCCTCCCTTTTTTTGTCTTCTTGTCCAGCAAAATCACGTTTAACTACCAATCTTTATTGATTAATTAATCATTATTAATAGCTCATTAATAATGCCATGTTTTTTGACGGTTAATTAAATATATGTTCCGCCTTTTATTGCCTAACAGATCACACCTAATTACCAATTATTGACACTCTCGTTTGGTTGCCAAATGAATCATAATTAATTATCTTTTTTTTAATTGCACGTGTTATACTCCAACTGTGACAAAATTGGCTCATTGTTTTTTTCCCCCCCGTAAAAACAACCTTGCAAATCGCATTTCTCTTTATTTTTTTTTGGGAATGAGAGGGGAAGACATTTAACAATTATTATCAAATTCTTCTAATTATCTTTATTTACTATATTATTAATTCTGTGCAAACAATTGATAATGTGGTCCCTTTCCAGTTGTGTTAATAACGTGTTAACAGGTAACGTTTAGTTACAAATTTTTAAAGTTTTCTCAATTAACTATTAATAACTAATTAATAGTGTCATGCATTTGGTCGCACAACACACGATGTTCAGTTATCATTTCCCACTCTTAATTGTTAATTAATTAATTCATATTTTTGCTATTTTATTGCCTCAAAAGTGATATCTAATTATCAGGTTTTTGCAATTATTACCACTTTCTTTTGTTTGCTATATAAATAACAATTTCTTATCATCTTTTCTTTTCAATCACTTGTGTAATGTTCCGATTGTGAAAAAAATTCCTCCTTTAAAAAAATATGGCGAATTATTTTTTAAAAAATGGTTTTTTTCCCCACGGAATGAGTGGGGAAAGCATTTAATTATTATTACCAATTTTGTGTAGCTTCTTTTTCCAGTTTTACGCAAACGCTAGATTATGTGGTGCCTTTTGCTGTTGTGTTAATAACGTGTTAATAACGCCCTGTTTCTTTTGCCGAATGAATTATGTTATTCAACGTGTCCTTGTGCTAAGAAAATTGGCCTCCCTTTTTCTTGCCTTGTCCAACAAAATCACGTTTAGCTACCAATCTTTCGCTATTAATCATTATTAATTAATAGGTAATTAATATGGCTGCTCTTTTTTTTTGGGGCCTAACAAATCGCAGTTGATTTACTCGATTTTTTCCTATTAATTTTTATAATTTAATTTAATTACTGATCCGCCCTTTGTTGTGTAACTGTACAAACTAATTACCAATTATTTACGATAATTAACACTCTCTTTTGGTTGGCAAATAAATCACAATTAATTATCTTTTTTTAAATTGCTTGTCTTATGCTCCAACAGTGACAAAATTGGCTCCTTTTTTGCCAAAAAACTACCGAATCATGTTTAAAAGAAAATGTTGCTCTTTACTTTTGTGGAAATGAGAGGGGAAGATGTTTAACTATTATTATCAAAATTTTGCAATTATCTTTATTTATTATTAATTCTGCACAAACAATTGATAATGTGGTACCCTTCCAGTTGTGTTAATAACTTGTTAACGGATCATGTTTAGCGACAAGGTTATAAAGTTTTTTCAATTAACTGTTAATAACTAATTAATAGTGTCGTGTATTTGGTCTCCCAACACACCACGTTTAATTATTGATTTCTCACTATTAATTCTCAATTAACTAATTTATTGCCATTCTTTTCTACTTAATTGTTATTTGATTATTTTATTGTTTCACCTATTATACTTAACAATTTATATTTAATTACCATCTTTTTTTAATTATTAGCTTTGTCTTTTTTTTTCCTGACATGTTGCATTTAATTACCATTTCTTTTTTTAGATTAACAATGACTTTGTTTCTCCGCCAGCAAATCTTACTTGCTTGGCTAATCTTTTGCAGTTTGTCATTGTCTCATTCCCCAACACATACAGAATAAATCAGGGTGTTGTTCCAATTATATGTTACACATTTAATAATGCGGTTATGTGAGGACGTGTTAATGTTGATCCTACCTGAGAAATATGCTTCTTCTTATTTTTTTTTCTTTCATGTTTGGATTGTAAAAAAATATACTTTATTTGCAACTTATTTACACACACTGATTTGTTTGTATCATCAACACATTTTCCAATTACCTTTTTATCTCACATACATCATATCAAAAAAGTGCTACAGTACTTTTTCACAAAATTATCTCAAATAATTTACAATCCAAAAGTGCTACATAATTTTTTCTGTTGTAACTTGTCTTCTTATTACTAATTGACAACTATTTTTGTTAGTAAATATTTTGTTCTTTCAATTGAAATATATACATGTTTTCTCAATTCCTTAATACACTGCATTCTCAGATATCACTTGTCCTCCTTTGCAGACAAGTGCTTGTACCTGACCTGAGTGATGGATGTTTTATTTCACTATATTACCCATCCCTTGTGTGTGAATTTACACTTCCACTCAACAGGCCTTACAAATTTTTTTTTCCACTTTCCTTGAGGTCACTCTGCACTCTTGTCAAGAGTCACCTGTTTTTGGTTTCATTGATTGAGGTGGTTCTATGTTTTGCATCTGTACAATGGTTGCAGAGTTTATCTGTTTTTTCCTACCGGATTTTTTAGTGATTATCATCATGATTAGCAGTAATTGTGCATCTACTACATTCTTTCTTCTATTCTATTGCTTTTGTTTCTTCGCTAGACAGAAAGCAATAATACCTCATAAGCACTGTTCTTTACTTCTTCTTTTTTTGCCGAAACGATAGATATTGTATAACCTACTCTAGTCTAGTCTAGGGGAAGGGGCAGGGGGATGGTCAACTAAGACCAGCCACATATTGTGGCCAAATTGTGACGCCCCTATTTCTCCCAAGGGCGAACCCAAGGGTGTCTGTAGGACGCCTGCCCAGCTCTCGTCAAGATTCGGTACAAATTCAATTCAAACTTAAGAATAACCAATTAGTACTAAAAGTAAAAAATATAGAGGAAAGTCAATTCCTTAATAATCGATTAAATCTTACATCATAAGTTACCAAAATATCTTACAATCCCAAAATATACAGCTTCCAAAAGTTTACTAAATGAATACATTCAAAATTCTAATAAAAGGCCATCAAGTCAACCTCTCCATCATTCCTTCCATTTCAGCTCCTGTTAAAGAAAGTAAGTCTAACGGAGTGAGCGGATGCTCGTGAGGCCAAGAAAACATGCAAGACAATTATTTCAATATGTAGGAATCTTGAATGAGTAATCTTAGGAGATAAATTCGTGAAGGAAATCAGGGTGAATGTAGGAATCTTGAATGAGTAATTTTAGGAGATATTTTAGGTAAATTAGTGGAGGAAATCAGGGTGAATAAGCTGTCTCCAAAATTAAGGGTATTAGATGTAGACTTTCCTTGTTTAGTGTACCAGAAAATTGTATATATAGATTAGAATGAATTGTAGGAAAGTGACAGAATTAATAAAATCTCTTTGATTCTTTTCCAACATGGTATCAGAGCCCGTCTAGGGTTCTGGAAAAAATACCACCTTTGCTTCTTGTCAATTCCAGCCTTAATTGCTGGTTCCTTTCTTATTCTCTCCAGCCTTCATTGCTGTTCCTTTTACTATACATTTTTTCCCCTCCTATTCAATCATGGCGGATGCTACATCCTCAACGCGGCAATTGTCTTCAACTGTGGAAGAAGAACAAAGTGCACGGAACACAACAGAGCTTCAAAACATCCAGGCAACATATAGACTAAATGGAAAAAATTATTTGAAATGATCTCAATTGGTTCGAACATTCCTGAAAGGAAAAAGAAAGTTGAGTCATCTATTGGAAATAGCACCGGATAGTGAAACGGCGGGGTTTGAAGCATGGGACCAAGAGGATTCAATGATCATGTCTTGGTTATGGAATTCCATGATTCCTGAAATCAGCGATACATGTATGTTTCTTCCTACAGCAAAGGCAATTTGGGATTCCCTTCATCAGACATATTCCAAGGTTAATGATGCAGCTCTTATCTATGACATCAAGACAAAGACAACTGGAGCAAAACAAGGGACAAAAACAGTGACGGAGTATGCCAATTTTCTGCAAAACCAGTGGCAGGAACTGGATTATTACAGGGCACTTGATTTGAACTGTAGCAAATGTGCAGTGTTTATCAAGAAGTTCATAGAAAGGGATCGAGTTTATGATTTTTTGGCTGGCCTAAACTCTGAATTCGATCTTGTACGAATTCAAATTCTGGGCAGGCCAGAGTTTCCTTCTTTAACAGAAGCAATATCCCAAGTACGTGGAGAAGAAAGTCGCAGGGGTATTATGTTAGAGCTACCTTCAATAGAAAATTCAGCCCTTTTAAGTTCCAAATCTCAGCGGTTGGTACTGAACAAGGTTGCTGCGGACAAGACCAATCAAACAAGTGGGCAAAAGAATCGCGAGGAGTTGTGGTGTACATACTGCAAGAAACCATGACACACCATAGATCAATGCTGGAAACTACATGGGAAACCACCCACTCGTGAATGGGGACAGAAAGGTGGCCAGCAAAAGCAGGCTCATATGTCAGTTCAAGATCCAACTCAAGTGATTGGAGGGTTTAGTATGGAGGAAATTGAGAAACTTAAAAGTATGTTAGAGACAGTTGACAAACCAGCAATTAACAATTCTCAATCAAGTAATCTGGGTATGTGTTCATTGACACTTTCAGGTAAGGCTCTAATCTCTTTTGCGTTTAGTATTTTAGGCAATGAGCTTAGGAATGTCTGGATTCTTGACTCTGGTGCTACGGACCATATGACTAATATTTCAAATAAATTCAAAATCTATAACCCCTGTCCTAGCAATAGAAAGATTGTTGTTGCAGATGATACTACAACCACTGTGGCAGGTATCGGAGATGTCCAAGTTACTCGAAATTTGGTTCTTAAAAATGTTCTTCATGTTCCTCAATTATCTACAAATTTGGTTTCTGTAAAAAAACTTGCCAAAGATCTAGCTGGCTCTGTTATATTTGATGAATCCTGTTGTGACTTCCAGGACCGGGGCTCGGGGAAGAGGATTGGACTAGCTAAGGAGCATGATGGACTCTATTACTTGGATACATCAAGTCAACTAGAATTTAGTATATCTGTCCTGTCCACATTGTCTTCACCCTCCAATAAGGATGTCATCTGGTTACATCATAGACGTCTAGGTCATGTGTCTTTTTCTGCACTAAAAATAATGTTTCCCTCCTTGTTCAAAGGATTTGATGGTCAGTCTTTTCATTGTGATATTTGTGAGTATGCTAAACACACTCGTGTCCCATTTCCTATCAGTAATAAACGATCGTCTTCTCCTTTCTTTTTAATCCATAGTGATATTTGGGGGCCATCAACTATTCCAAACATCTCAGGGTCTAAGTGGTTTGTCACATTTATCGATGACTGCACAAGAGTCTCTTGGATCTATTTACTCAAAAATAAGTCTGATTTGAGTTATATTTTCCCTGTTTTTCATGCAATGATTCAAAATCAATTTGGCACCAAGGTAAAACACTTTCGTTCAGATAATGCTCGTGATTATTTCAATCAAACCTTGAGTCAGTTTTTTCAAAAAGAAGGAATCATACATGAATCCTCCTGTATTGCCACTCCACAACAAAATGGAGTGGCAGAACGGAAAAACCGACATCTTCTTGAGTGCACTAGAGCCTTACTATTTGAACAAAGTGTGCCAAAAGCATATTGGGGAGAAGCTGTACTCACATCAGCTTATGTCATAAATAGAATTCCTTCCAAGGTCTTGGGGTTTCAAAGTCCACTAGAGAACCTATCCAAATTTTACCCCGATATTCGATCTTCCTTTAATCTCACTCGAGTTTTTGGATGTACTTCCTTTGTTCATGTCCATAGTCATAACCGTGGGAAGTTAGATCCTCGTGCTCTTAAGTGTGTCTTCGTGGGGTACTCATCTACTCAAAAGGGTTACAAATGTTATCATCCACCTACTAGAAAACTCTATGTCTCGGCAGATGTTACATTTGTTGAAAATAAGCCCTATTTCATCACTCCTTATCTTCAGGGGGAGTTAGATACACTTGAAGATAAGGAGTTAAAATTTCCCTCCTTAGAGTTGACCACATCTGAGTCATCCAAATCTGAATTCCAAGAGTCAATTCTTCAATCTGATGTGGTAGAAGAAAAAAAGGAAGACCGTAAAATCTATGACTGGTTCCGGTTTGACCAAGTGTATACAAGGAAAGGAGATCCCATCGTGGTTACAAGGCAAGAACAATCCTCTAAACCAAGCTCCGGGAATGAGGTAACAATGAGTGAATCAAATCTGAATTCTACACCACCGACCGACCATTCTTCCAGCTCTAAATCACCTTGTCCTGAGCCTCTTAGCCCTGACCAGGACCTACATCTACCTATTGCTGTAAGGAAAAAACCCCGAGAATGCACCAAAAGACCCCTATATCCATTGTCTCACTTTGTGTCTTTTGAGAAGTTTTCCCCGAGCCATCAAAGCTTCCTTTCCACCTTAAATACAGTCTCTATTCCTAGCTCATTGTCTGAAGCATTATCAAAGAAAGAATGGAGACTTGCTATGGAAGTAGAAATGGATGCATTAGAGAAGAATGGGACCTGGGAATTAGTTGATTTACCAAAGAACAAGAAAGTAGTGGGCTGTAAATGGGTGTATGCAGTAAAGTTTAAAGCAGATGGGTCCCTAGAACGCTACAAGGCAAGGTTAGTCGCGAAAGGATACACACAGACATATGGAGTAGATTATCGGGAAACATTTGCTCCAGTAGCAAAGATGAATACAGTGAGAATTCTGCTATCCTTGGCTGTTAATTTTGATTGGGAATTACAGCAATACGATGTGAAGAATGCTTTTCTTCATGGAGAGTTAGAAGAGGAGATTTATATGAGCATTCCACCGGGATTCAGTGGGGTTGACAAGAACAAGGTTTGTCGGTTAAAAAAGGCATTATATGGGCTGAAACAATCCCCACGTGCTTGGTTTGGACGATTTGCCAAGGTAATGATAGCTAATGGTTACAAGCAAAGTCAAGGAGATCATACCCTGTTCATCAAGCATTCAACCTTCGGGGGAGTTACTGTTTTGATTGTATACGTAGATGACATTATAGTGACAGGAAACGATGAAGTAGAGAAGAAAACTTTGAAGTGGTGCCTAGCCAAGGAATTTGAAATAAAGGATTTAGGAAAATTGAAGTATTTTCTGGGAATTGAAGTGGCTCGATCAAGGCAGGGAATTTTTATTTCTCAACAGAAGTATGTTATGGACCTGCTCAAGGAAACAGGCATGACAGCGAGCAACCCAGTTGGAACTCCCATTGAGCAGAATCACAAATTGAGGCTCATGGAGATACAGCAGTGGACAGAGAGATGTACCAAAGGCTTGTTGGGAAACTCATTTATCTCGCACATACTAGGCCAGATATAGCTTACTCACTCAGTGTTATTAGTCAGTTTATGCATGATCCTAGAGCAGTTCATCTACAAGCAGTTTATCGAGTGCTTCATTACTTAAAGGCACATCCAGGGAAGGGAATTTTATTCAAAAAGGGTCCTGAAATTGATCTGGCAGTTTACACAGATGCAGACTTTGCAGGGTCTCCAGTTGACAGGCGATCAACTTCAGGATATTGTACATTTCTTGGAGGAAACTTAATATCCTGGAGAAGCAAGAAACAAAGTGTGGTAGCAAGGTCAAGTGCTGAAGCAGAGTTCCGGGCTATGGCAGCAGGGGTATGTGAATTATATGTAGGAATCTTGAATGAGTAATCTTAGGAGATAAATTAGTGAAGGAAATCAGGGTGAATGTAGGAATCTTGAATGAGTAATCTTAGGAGATATTTTAGGTAAATTAGTGGAGGAAATCAGGGTGAATAAGCTGTCTCCAAAATTAAGGGTATTAGATGTAGACTTTCCTTGTTTAGTGTACCAGAAAATTGTATATATAGATTAGAATGAATTGTAGGAAATATACAGAATTAATAAAATCTCTTTAATTCCTTTCCAACATGGTATCAGAGCCCGTCTAGGGTTTTGGGAAAAATACCACCTTTGCTTCTTGTCAATTCCAGCCTTAATTGCTGGTTCCTTTCTTATTCTCTCCAGCCTTCATTGCTGTTCCTTTTACTATACATTTTTTTCCTCCTATTCAATTATGGCGGATGCTACATCCTCAACGCGGCAATTGTCTTCAACTGTGGAAGAAGAACAAAGTGCACGGAACACAACAGAGCTTCAAAACATCCAGGCGGCATATAGACTAAATGGAAAAAATTATTTGAAGTGGTCTCAATTGGTTCGAACATTCCTGAAAGGAAAAGGAAAGTTGAGTCATCTATTGGAAATAGCACCGGAGAGTGAAATGGCGGGGTTTGAAGCATGGGAACAAGAGGATTCAATGATCATGTCTTGGTTATGGAATTCCATGATTCCTAAAATCAGCGATACATGTATGTTTCTTCCTATAGCAAAAGCAATTTGGGATGCCCTTCATCAGACATATTCCAAGGTTAATGATGCAGCTCTTATCTATGACATCAAGACAAAGACAACTGGAGCAAAACAAGGGACAAAAATAGTGACGGAGTATGCCAATTTTCTGCAAAACCAGTGGCAGGAACTGGATTATTACAGGACACTTGATTTGAACTGTAGCAAATGTGCAGCATTTATCAAGAAGTTCATAGAAAGGGATCAAGTTTATGATTTTTTGGCTGGCCTAAACTCTGAATTCGATCTTGAACGAATTCAAATTCTGGGCAGGCCAGAATTTCCCTCTTTAACAGAAGCAATATCTCAGGTACGTGGAGAAGAAAGTCGCAGGGGTATTATGTTAGAGCTACCTTCAATAGAAAATTCAGCCCTTTTAAGTTCCAAACCTCAGCGGTTGGTACTGAACAAGGTTGCTGCGGACAAGACCAATCAAACAAGTGGGCAAAAGAATCGCGAGGAGTTGTGGTGCACATACTGCAAGAAACCATGACACACCATAGATCAATGCTGGAAACTACATGGGAAACCACCCACTCGTGAATGGGGACAGAAAGGTGGCCAGCAAAAACAGGCTCATATGTCGGTTCAAGATCCAACTCAAGTGATTGGAGGGTTTAGTATGGAGGAAATTGAGAAGCTTAAAAGTATGTTAGAAACAGTTGACAAACCAGCAACCAACAATTCTCAATCAAGGAATCCGGGTATGTGTTCATTGACACTTTCAGGTAAGGCTCTAATCTCTTTTGCGTTTAGTGTTTTAGGCAATGAGTTTAGGAATGTCTGGATTCTTGACTCTGGTGCTATGGACCATATGACTAATATTTCAAATAAATTCAAAACCTATAACCCCTGTCCTAGCAATAGAAAGATTGTTGTTGCAGATGGTACTACAACCACTGTGGTAGGTATCGGAGATGTCCAAGTTACTCCAAATTTGATTCTTAAAAATGTTCTTCATGTTCCTCAATTATCTACAAATTTGGTTTCTGTAAAAAAACTTGCCAAAGATCTAGCTGGCTCTGTTATATTTGATGAATCCTGTTGTGACTTCCAGGACCGGGGCTCGGGGAAGAGGATTGGACTAGCTAAGGAGCATGATGGACTCTATTACTTGGATACATCAAGTCAACCAGAATTTAGTAAATCTGCCCTGTCCACATTGTCTTCACCCTCCAATAAGGATATCATCTGGTTACATCATAGACGTCTAGGTCATGTGTCTTTTTCTGCACTAAAAATAATGTTTCCCTCCTTGTTCAAGGGATTTGATGTTCAGTCTTTTCATTGTGATATTTGTGAGTATGCCAAACACACTCGTGTACCATTTCCTATCAATAATAAACGATCGTCTTCTCCTTTCTTTTTAATCCATAGTGATATTTGGGGGCCATCGACTATTCCAAACATCTCAGGGTCTAAGTGGTTTGTCACATTTATCGATGACTGCACAAGAGTCTCTTGGATCTATTTACTCAAAAATAAGTCTGATTTGAGTCATATTTTCCCTGTTTTTCATGCAATGATTCAAAATCAATTTGGCACCAAGATAAAACACTTTCGTTCAGATAATGCTCGTGATTATTTCAATCAAACCTTGAGTCTGTTTTTCCAAAAAGAAGGAATCATACATGAATCATCCTGTATTACCACTCCACAACAAAATGGAGTGGCAGAACGGAAAAACCGACATCTTCTTGAGTGCACTAGAGCCTTACTGTTTGAACAAAGTGTGCCAAAAGCATATTGGGGAGAAGCTGTACTCACATCAACTTATGTCATAAATAGAATTCCTTCCAGGGTCTTGGGGTTTCAAAGTCCACTAGAGAATCTATCCAAATTCTACCCCGATATTCGATCTTCCTTTAATCTCACTCCTCGAGTTTTTGGATGTACTTCCTTTGTTCATGTCCATAGTCATAATCGTGGGAAGTTAGATCATCGTGCTCTTAAGTGTGTCTTCGTGGGGTACTCATCTACTCAAAAGGGTTACAAATGTTATCATCCACCTACTAGAAAACTCTATGTCTCGGCAGATGTTACATTTGTTGAAAATAAGCCCTATTTTATCACTCCTTATCTTCAGGGGGAGTTAGATACACTTGAAGATAAGGAGTTAAAATTTCCCTCCTTAGAGTTGTCCACATCTGAGTCATCCAAATCTGAATTCCAAGAGTCAATTCTTCAATCTGATGTGGTAGAAGAAAAAAAGGAAGATCGTAAAATCTATGACTGGTTCCGGTTTGACCAAGTGTATGCAAGGAAAGGAGATCCCATCGTGGTTACAAGGCAAGAACAATCCTCTAAACCAAGCTCCGGGAATGAGGTAACAATGAGTGAATCAAATCTGAATTCTACACCACCGACCGACCATTCTTCCAGCTCTAAATCACCTTGTCCTGAGCCTCTTAGCCCTGACCAGGACCTACATCTACCTATTGCTGTAAGGAAAAAACCCCGAGAATGCACCAAAAGACCCCTATACCCATTGTCTCACTTTGTGTCTTTTGAGAAGTTTTCCCCAAGCCATCAAAGCTTCCTTTCCACCTTAAACACAGTCTCTATTCCTAGCTCATTGTCTGAAGCATTATCAAAGAAAGAATGGAGACTTGCTATGGAAGTAGAAATGGATGCATTAGAGAAGAATGGGACTTGGGAATTAGTTGATTTACCAAAGAACAAGAAAGTAGTGGGCTGTAAGTGGGTGTATGCAGTAAAGTTTAAAGCAGATGGGTCCCTAGAACGCTACAAGGCAAGGTTAGTCGCGAAAGGATACACACAGACATATGGAGTAGATTATCGGGAAACGTTTGCTCCGGTAGCAAAGATGAATACAGTAAGAATTCTGCTATCCTTGGCTGTTAATTTTGATTGGAAATTACAGCAGTACGATGTGAAGAATGCTTTTCTTCATTGAGAGTTAGAAGAGGAGATTTATATGAGCATTCCACCGGGATTCAGTGGGGTTGACAAGAACAAGGTTTGTCTGTTAAAAAAGGCATTATATGTGCTGAAACAATCCCCACGTGCTTGGTTTGGACGATTTGCCAAGGTAATGATAGCTAATGGTTACAAGCAAAGTCAAGGAGATCATACCCTGTTCATCAAGCATTCAGCCTTCGGGGGAGTTACTGTTTTGATTGTATACGTAGATGACATTATAGTGACAGGAAACGATGAAGTAGAGAAGAAAACTTTGAAGTGGTGCCTAGCCAAGGAATTTGAAATAAAGGATTTAGGAAAATTGAAGTATTTTATGAGAATTGAAGTGGCTCGATCAAGGCAGGGAATTTTTATTTCTCAACAGAAGTATGTTATGGACCTGCTCAAGAAAACAGGCATGACAGCGAGAAAACCAGTTGGAACTCCCATTGAGCAGAATCACAAATTAAGTGAGGCTCATGGAGATACAGCAGTGGATAGAGAGATGTACCAAAGGCTTGTTGGGAAACTCATTTATCTCGCACATACTAGGCCAGATATAGCTTACTCAGTCAGTGTTATTAGTCAGTTTATGCATGATCCTAGAGCAGTTCATCTACAAGCAGTTTATCGAGTGCTTCATTACTTAAAGGCACATCCAGGGAAGGGAATTTTATTCAAAAAGGGTCCTGAAATTGATCTCGCAGTTTACACAGATGCAGACTTTGCAGGGTCTCTAGTCGACAGGCGATCAACTTCAGGATATTGTACATTTCTTGGAGAAAACTTAATATCCTGGAGAAGCAAGAAACAAAGTGTGGTAGCAAGGTCAGCGCTGAAGCAGAGTTCAGGGCTATGGCAGCAGGGGTATGTGAATTATTGTGGGTTAAAATTATCCTAGAAAACTAGAGGATTTAATGGAGCAAACCGATGAAACTATACTGTGATAACAAATCTGCTATAAGTATAGCTCACAACTCAGTGCAACATGATCGGACGAAGCACATAGAGATAGACAGGCACTTTATTAAAGAGAAGCTAGAAAGTGGACTGATTTGTACTCCGTATGTTCCGACAGGACTTCAACTTGCAGATGTGATGACAAAGGGATTGTGTAGCAACATGTTTCATGAGAGTGTTGTCAAGTTGGGAATGGAAGATCTATATTCACCAGCTTGAGGGGGAGTGTCGGAATCTTGAATGAGTAATCTTAGGAGATAAATTAGTGAAGAAAATCAGGGTGAATGTAGGAATCTTGAATGAGTAATCTTAGGAGATATTTTAGGTAAATTAGAGGAGGAAACCAGGGTGAATAAGCTGTCTCCAAAATTAAGGGTATTAGATGTAGACTTTCCTTGTTTAGTGTACCAGAAAATTGTATATATAGATTAGAATGAATTGTAGGAAAGTGACAGAATTAATAAAATCTCTTTGATTCTTTTCCAACACAATAATAATAGCACTTACATACTAGTGAAACTATAACATTCAAGAAATTTCACAATTTATAATACACCCTTGAGTAGGATGCAGAAGCTCTCCGGAGCTAATGATTTCTTATTTTGCCCAAGTTCAATTTTAATACTTTTTCGGGACGATACCCTGTCACTCGGGTAGGTAATTGAGTTCGTAGCCCTTCACGTATTTCATGTATGTTTCTGAGACGATTCGAGAGGTACCTCCCACCCAAATTGGTGTGGTACTTACTATTATTCAGTTTATAGTTCTGAGACGATTCGAGAGGTACCTCCCACCCAGATTGGTGTGGTACTTACCATCGTCCAGAGGTCGATGAGACATTGTTCCAATCGACTTAGAATGCTTTAAGATTCTGAGACGATTCGAGAGGTACCTCCCTCCCGGATCGGTGTGGTACTTACTATCGTTCAGAGGTCTAGGGCACTGAGATGATTCGAGAGGTACCTCCCACCAAATCGGTGTGGTACTTGCTATCGTTCAGAGGTCGATGAGACATCGCTCCAATCGACTTAGAATGCTTTAGGGTTCTGAGACGATTCGAGAGGTACCTCCCACCAAATCGGTGTGGTATTTGCTATCATTCAGAGGTCGATGAGACATCGCTCTAATCGACTTATGCAGCCATAGCATATTTTCCAAGTCAAGTCATGTCAGGTCAAGCAAGTCAGGTCAGGTCAAGACAAGTCGAGTCAAGCAAGCCACGTCGGGTCAAGACAAGTCGGGTCAAGCAAGCCACGTCAGGTCCAGCAGTACGATGTGAAGAATGCTTTTCTTCATGGAGAGTTAGAAGAGGAGATTTTATGAGCATTCCACCGGGATTCAGTGGGGTTGACAAGAACAAGGTTTGTCTGTTAAAAAAGGCATTATATGGGCTGAAACAATCCCCACGTGTTTGGTTTGGACGATTTGCCAAGGTAATGATAGCTAATGGTTACAAGCAAAGTCAAGGAGATCATACCTGTTCATCAAGCAGTCAGCCTTCGGGGGAGTTACTGTTTTGATTGTATACGTAGATGACATTATAGTGACAGGAAACGATGAAGTAGAGAAGAAAACTTTGAAGTGGTGCCTAGCCAAGGAATTTGAAATAAAGGATTTAGGAAAATTGAAGTATTTTCTGGGAATTGAAGTGGCTCGATCAAGGCAGGGAATTTTTATTTCTCAACAGAAGTAAGTTATGGACCTGCTCAAGGAAACAGGCATGACAGCGAGCAAACCAGTTGGAACTCCCATTGAGCAGAATCACAAATTAAGTGAGGCTCATAGAGATACAGCAGTGGACAGAGAGATGTACCAAAGGCTTGTTGGGGAACTCATTTATCTCGCACATACTAGGCCAGATATAGCTTACTCAGTCAGTGTTATTCGTCAGTTTATGCATGATCCTAGAACAGTTCATCTACAAGCAGTTTATCGAGTGCTTCATTACTTAAAGGCACATCCAGGGAAGGGAATTTTATTCAAAAAGGGTCCTGAAATTAGGGGTGTGCATTCGGTGCAAATTCGGTAATTCGGTGTACTGAATTCGGTGAATTCGGTTATTCTACCTGTAAAAATTTAAACCGTTTTCAATTCCGAATTGGGCATAACCGAATTCATTCCGCAACCGATTTCAAATTCGAAAACGGTAATGAATTCGGTTAAACCGAATTCATCTATGATTTATAAATTATTACTGATTTGATCCCTAAATTTATTCATAATTGAACACATTACTTATGTTCTAATCATTTTGTGGTTTAATTGGCATTTATTTGATCACTTATACCTAGAATCCTTAGTCTATGATTTAAAAAACACATGAAAAGTGATTAATTTAAACTAGAATAAACTTTAGACTATACAATGATTGATGATAATTTATGAATTTATAATTTACAATGATTAATTATAAGCAATATTAGTTAGTAGTTACAATGAATTTATAATTTACACTAATTAATAATAAGTAATATTAGTTACAAACTTACAAATTACAATGATTAGTGATAAGTTATATTAGTTACAAACTTATAATTTATTTCAAATCAAAATAAAAACTTATTTACTTACACATGTTATTGTGAAAGTCAATACACTAATACATTGATTTGCAATTCACATACATTCACTTACAGTCTTACACTGCTTAGTTGTCTTGTCTATACTTAAAGCCTTAAGATTAGTAAATAGATAATATGAATTTTAACTTATTTGATAACTTATGCCTAAAATCATTAGTCTATGATTTAAGGAACACATAAAAAGTGATTAATTTAAACTAGAATAAACCTTAGACTGTACAATGATTAGTGATAATTTATGAATTTATAATTTACAATGATTAATAATAAGTAATATTAGTTACAAACTTACAAATTACAATGAGTAGTGATAAGTTATATTACTTACAAACTTATAATTTATTTCAAATCAAAATAAAACTTATTTACTTACATATATTATTGTGAAAGTCAATACACTAGTACATTGATTTGCAATTCATATGCATTCACTTACACTGCTAACTACTTAGTTGTCTTATCTATACTTAAAGTCTTAAGAATTAAGATTAGTGAATAGATAATATGAATTTTTATGTTAAATATGTAGAGTACACTAATACTTGCAAGTTAGAGATTACGCATTCAAATATTCAATAATTCAAACATGAATGATGTATCAAATTACCAATATATAAATTTAATTACTAATTATGTTTATTGTTTAATATTTAGTATTATACATATATGTGTTAATTATTATTTAATTCTAGTCATGTTACTCATGTATAAAATAATAAGTATTATAGTTATCTTATATTATTATGTATTACTATATATTGGTATTATTATAGTCATATAACAATTAACAAATACTAAAATAATATATTGTACATTATTATATATTATTATTATTATAAGTACATGATATGATGATAAATTGATAATACCATATACTAATTATTATATTATTATTATAAGTACATGATATGATGATAAATTGATAATACCATATATTAATTATTATTAATAGCATTTACCTATATAATATAATAAAGTATTAGTAGTATATACTAATACTAAATAGCATTTACCTATATATTATATAATTTTATATACCAATTTGGTAATTCAAATGCGGTAATGCGGTACCCGATTTCAATTACCGAATTTGAATGCGAAATCGGTTATTACCTAATTCATAATCTCATTACCTATTTCATACCATATTAGAATTCGGTGAATTTGGTACGTACCGAATTTATACCAAATTACCAAATACCCGATTTCAAATTACCGAATTGAATTTGAAATTGGTTATGAATTCGGTAAGAATCGAATTTGCTCACCCCTACCTGAAATTGATCTCGTAGTTTACACAGATGCAGATTTTGCAGGGTCTCTAGTCGACAGGCGATCAACTTCAGGATATTGTACATTTCTTGGAGGAAACTTAATATCCTGGAGAAGCAAGAAACAAAGTGTGGTAGCAAGGTCAAGCGCTGAAGCAGAGTTCAGGGCTATGGCAGCAGGGGTATGTGAATTATTGTGGGTTAAAATTATCCTAGAAGACTAGAGGATTCAATGGAGCAAACCGATGAAGCTATACTGTGATAACAAATCTGCTATAAGTATAGCTCACAACCCAGTGCAACATGATCGGACGAAACACATAGAGATAGACAGGCACTTTATTAAAGAGAAGCTAGAAAGTGGACTGATTTGTACTCCGTATGTTCCGACGGGACTTCAACTTGCAGATGTGATGACAAAGGGACTGTGTAGCAACATGTTTCATGAGAGTGTTGTCAAGTTGGGAATGGAAGATCTATATTCACCAGCTTGAGGGGGAGTGTAGGAATCTTGAATGAGTAATCTTAGGAGATAAATTAGTGAAGGAAATCAGGGTGAATGTAGGAATCTTGAATGAGTAATCTTAGGAGATATTTTAGGTAAATTAGTGGAGGAAATCAGGGTGAATAAGCTTTCTCCAAAATTAAGGGTATTAGATGTAGACTTTCCTTATTTAGTGTACCAGAAAATTGTATATATAGATTAGAATGAATTGTAGGAAATATACAGAATTAATAAAATCTCTTTAATTCTTTTCCAACACAATAATAATAGCACTTACATACTAGTGAAACTATAACATTCAAGAAATTTCACAATTTATAATACACCCTTGAGTAGGATGCAGAAGCTCTCTGGAGCTAAAGATTTCTTATTTTGCCCAAGTTCAATTTTAATACTTTTTCGGGACAACACCCCGTCCCTCGGGTAGGTAATTGAGTTCGTAGCCCTTCACGTATTCCATGTATGTTTCTGAGACGACTCGAGAGGTAACTCCCACCCAAATCGGTGTGGTACTTACTATTATTTTAGTTTATAGTTCTGGGACGATTCGAGAGGTACCTCCCACCCAAATTGGTGTGGTACTTACCATCGTCCAGAGGTCGATGAGACATTGTTCCAATCGACTTAGAATGCTTTAAGATTCTGAGACGATTCGAGAGGTACCTCCCTCCCGGATCGGTGTGGTACTTACTATCGTTCAGAGGTCTAGGGCACTGAGATGATTCGAGAGGTACCTCCCACCAAATCGGTGTGGTACTTGCTATCGTTCAGAGGTCGATGAGACATCGCTCCAATCGACTTAGAATGCTTTAGGGTTCTGAGACGATTCGAGAGGTACCTCCCACCAAATCGGTGTGGTACTTGCTATCATTCAGAAGTCGATGAGACATCGCTCTAATCGACTTATGCAGCCATACCATATTTTCCAAGTCAAGTCATGTCAGGTCAAGACAAGTCGAGTCAAGCAAGCCACGTCGGGTCAAGACAAGTCGGGTCAAGCAAGCCACGTCAGGTCAAGCATGAGTCATTTATTTCAAATGAAAACGAGTGCGATAAGGTACACACTCAGCTCGGCAAGTTTACGTATCATGTATAACACTTGTACAACTAATATCTCAATCACATAAGCATTTAATACATATTTGACACTCACCAAATAAACATAGAAGAAATATCACTTGACGTTCAGGCGTCCACCGTGGAATTCTCTTGAAGGTCCTCGTGCGAGCCTTCTTAGATGCTAAAGGTCAATTTTTTGGCCACAAGAAAGCTCCAAGAAACCGTGGAAATGAAGCTCTTCTCCTTGCCTAAGTGAATCTCCAAGTGGTTTGTGAGTTGGTTGCAAATTTTGAGATGAAATGGAGGAAGATTGGTGCAAGAATGAAGAAGCTTTTCTTCCTTTCTTTCCTTTGCTGTTTGGTCGGCTGTTTTGGGAGGGAAAGGAGAGTGTTTGGCCGGCACTTGAGGTGAGAAGAGAGGGTTTTAATCTGGTGTGATACTCCTTTGAGAAGCCTAAGAATGTGTGGCCCAAAATGCTCCAAAAGTCAACTAAGAAGAGTGCGCGTACGTGCGCGTTTCGTGCTCGTTTCCTCTCGGGTTTGTTTCACTTGTGCACTAAATCTCTAATGCACTTATATTCATACTATTATTATTCACTCTTAATGGTCAAAAAAATAAAGGCCTTAAGATCCTTAATTAGTCGCGCGCGTAAAAACGCGTACTTTCAATTTTGCGCGATAATGCTTAACTTTCAAAAAATTCTTATAACGATTGTATTACTAACTAATACTTGAGCACTTAAACTTAAAAATACCTAATTTGAGACTAATGTACAAGTCTCCAATTTTTCAAACTTATTGTATTCTCAAATCAATTATTTACTCCAATTACGTATTCATTATTTTCACTTAACGGGTTTCGAGAAACTAATTTTTGAAACGAGCCACTCTAAAAATATAAGTCATAGATCAATGTAATTAGGTCTCAAGAGACTAGAAAATAATATTTGGGACAAACAGGCAATTAAATATTTTAATAAACTCGTAACAGGAGTTTAAAAATAAATGAACTTTTGCGAGTCCTCATGACTTTTTCTTAATTTATCATTGATCATTCTTATTTTTTCAAAATTAATACACCCTCAATTCAAATATAGTCTCGAAAAACGTGTACTCATTGTTCCGAACTAAATGAGTTTTTGAAAAGTAATTTTCTAACAAAACGTTTTAAAAACATAAGAGAGGCGTTTTTCCATATAAATGATTTTAAATAGTCGAATTAATAAATTAATTAAGCCAGTAAAATAAAATAAAATAAGGAAATTTTCGGGTCCTCACATCCTCCCTTCCTTAAAAAGAATTTCGTTCTCGAAATTCATACCTTGATTTATGAATAACCTCATATACTTCTTTTGGTATCCTCTTTAACTTCTCAAGTTGCTTTATTGATTCCATAATCTCTCTATAAAACCTTCATTAGAGAGACTTACTTGCGTTTTTTACTTCTTCACCTTTTAATCAAAATCTTTACCGGTCATTTCCTCACGTGATCAATTTTCATCATTTTTATTTCTCCCATTCAAAATTCACACTTATTGAACAGTATTATTCTCAGGTGCCATTCATGATCTTATTACAGGTCTAGAGGCATGGAGCATTAGATTGCATATACATATTGTGGCGGCCCCACTTTTCCCTAAGGCGAACCAGAGGGTTGGCGGGTCGCCTGCCTAACTCTCGCCAGGACTCACGCAAGCAAACCGACCAATATCCACGTATAACTTAAACCAAAGTACAATTCGTCATCCGAACATGCCAAACTTTTAAACGATTGGAAAACTAACACACATTGACTTCAGAAATAACATAGCCAACGGCATCTGGACATTCACTCTTAAGATACAACTCCACCTAACTTAATACATAACTATCTTTATACATTACAACCTATAAAGTGAAATCATAAAATTTAAAAACTTTCATACAAGCCAAAACACAGGGTCTGCACTTTTCCAGCTTCAAGTGATAACCCAAAACAAAAGATACATAGTCCGATTCGATACAATATTTACAAAAATAAACGCAGACTTCAAATTTCTCGAACGCCAAAACCTGTTAAGGAAAACAAATATTGTGTGGTGAGCTAAAGCTTAGTGATGCCCCAAACATGCATCATATAGAGCAAATAGCAAGTAATAACTCCAAGCTTAAATTTAACAAGTAGGAAAGCGTATAACAGCACAGGGTAGGATACAGGGGCTTTCAGGAGCCATTTTCCTTGCACTTGATCAAAATGAACCGCAGTTGACTCTCCGCCAACTTTCACTATCTAAAGTTCAGGTAGACTCATTATTTTTTTTTTCTTAACACGCTCCAGCCAACTTACTCCCACACCGGGCCCGCATACCTCACGAGAGAGTTTGGTATTACTCGAGTAAACCTTTTTATAAACTAGTCGAGGGATTCACCCAACGACGTCACATTATAAACTAGTCGAGGGATTCACCCAATGACGTCACAACACGTTTTCACCAAGTCAGGATAAGAGGCCCTCCCACCCTAAGGTGTAGTACATTCCCCTGCCTGGTAGATCAGTTGACGAGTCCACGCTCCAGTCAACAATTGCAAAATATTCGAGAAAATATTTCAAGCAAGTTACCACTCGAAAGGCTAGTGCGATAAAGTACACACTGCCACTTCGATGGTTCAGGAAAATTACTTTCCAATTATCACATAACAAGTCAAGAAAGCACTTTAACACTTTAGTCATAGAACAAGCACGGACACTCACCAAAAGCGAAGCTCACAAGTCAAGCTGGGAATCGAAGTCCACGTCCTCGCTAAACCCTAGAAATCCAAGTTTTAAAAACTATAAGTTTTACTAAACGAACTCTTGTTTTATATATATAAAGATTATCTCGTATAAAACTAGTTTAATTTCTCAAAACAAATTAATAACTCTCTTAGAATTAAGACTAGTAAAGGAATAAAATATTTCATATGATTTCTTTAAAATATTCTCCTTCTAGAGGCCAAACTAGAACTAAATTAATTCAAACAAGTTTTCTTGTCGAACAAGTTTTCTATGTTTTTTTTATTTAAAATTATTCAAATCTAGCGTTTTTAATAAATTTGCTCTAAACAACTGGTCAAAGATAATTTTATGAAAAACTTAAAGTTTGGAAGTTAATGCAATTATTCCCTAAAGGTAGTAAAACCAGTTTAAGCAAAAGAAAAGAATTAACTAGTCGGCAAGGTTTTAAAAATCCCGATATCTAAATTTTAATATTAACATACTATACTCAATATATATATAACTTAATATTAATACAAAATATACCCATAAGGCTTGGTTTAAAAGTACTTGAATTCAAGAGACTAAAACGGACTTCACGATTTCAAATCATTTGCACGTTGTATTCCCAGTTGCCAAAATAGCCAAATCACAATTCAACATCAATTTCACTAGGGTTTCATCAATCATTAGCCCTAAGTCTCAACAGATTCAGTTCCAAACAAAATTCAACAAAGAAAGTCCAAGGTATCAAAACAAACCCAAATCACAACCCATGGACCTTCCAAGTACATTTCAGCCACTCACTTGAACAAATTTCCCAAAAATTTAAACTCTTGTAAAAATTACTCAAATGGCCAAGAGCTTCATCAATCATTAGCTCTTGGCATCAAACAAGCATCTCTTATAATAATCATCCAGAAATTCAACTCAAACATAGAAGAAAGTCACGGTTAGCTTACACCCACATAACTCTAGAAATTCATATTTTCCTTTCTTGTTTCAATAGTCATGAAAATTCTAGCAAATGTCAATTCAAGATGTCTATTAAATCTCCATCTTTTACTTGCTAGATACACTAAACATATAACTTATAATCTGCCCAACTTAAACTAAAACAAATAATACACGAACCTAGAAAATAATCTCACCAAAAGTTTCAACTAGTACAGCTAGCAACCATGTACAAATTTCTAGCAAAAATACTTCAAAATTTTCAACAAGGTTTCCATCCTTAGCTTGCTTTAAACACAAAGCACTTAACATGCAAAAGAAGATTAACCAGCTACAAACTACTCTTAACAACCAATACAAAAGTCTTCGCTAAAATTCGAAAGAAACTAGTCAAATGTTCAACTCCTTTTCAAGGCTGCCAATTCAAATTTCTTTTCTCTCTTCTTTCTTTTTTATCCACAACTCATATTCAAATCATTCATGCATGTCCAAACCAAGTTAATATTCAGTATATATAATAGTTTAACATAAGAATTTTACAGCTTATAACAAAATTTTAGAACTCCAAAATTCGCAAAAGAAATCTGGAAAATTCTTTTCTTCTTCACTCGGCTACACTGGAAAAATTCCAGTGGCTTAGATCAACAATTCCGGCCAAATCTACCAACAATTCAAGAGTTTCACATCTATATATCTTATAGGACTTAAAACAGACATAATTCAAACGTTTCCAAACATTATTCTCCAAGGAGAATTGCAAGAACAAGCTGAAATTCCGGCTTCACTCCCTCGGATATCATAGAAATTTCCCAGCACTTAATCGGTCATTAATCCAAATTTCCTCGGCTGAATCATTGTATTATGTACTCAAAACTAACATGCATAACTAATAAATGGAATTATTATTAGTTCTAGTCCAAAACAGGTTCGGACATCAGCAACATTCATCCACAAATCCAGAGTTTGTTCAATTATTTTCGGATAACCTGCATGCAGCGGATCTTTGATTCATTTTTTTTAATGCGAACTGGTTAACCTCATGCATAGCATAATCATCTAGTTTCTAGTTAGCTAAACACGCAACTAAGCTCAGGTGATCATAAATTACCAAATTAAAACTGAAATTTCCAGCTCAAGCTCTCGGCAACTTCAATTCCTTCTCAATCAGATTTTTTTGTGACTTAAACTATCATCTAACCACACAACCACCACATGCAAGCCTATAATCAACATCATCTACCCTTAAACAACTAGTCTAGTTCCAAAAATTACCTCAGCTTGGAGTACACACACGGCTAGCAGCAGAAATAATTTTCTCCCTTCGGCAGTCCAGGAATTGCAAACCGCTAGTTCTCTCTCTCTCTCTTACTCTAGCTTGCAACTAGAATGGAGGAAATTTGGTCTCAGACTCTTCACCAGCTCACGGATGGAAGGAAGAATGAACCGTAGGTCTCTCTCTTCCCTCTCTAGTTTACGGACAGAAATGAAGAGAAACGAAAGCTCGGCTCTCTCTCTCGGTCGTTAATTCCAAGGAAGCTGCTCATTCACGGCTCACGGCAGCAGAGCAAATGAAATGGAGATATTGTGGTGAGTGGTAGTTGATATAGTAGTGTTTTAAGTGGAGTGGAGTCGGCATTAGTGATGGAAGGTGCTGGAATGAAGAGTGGAAAAAGGAACCGGCAGAAATTGGGTGTCTGGAATTGAAATTCGTTCAAGATAGTTCCATGGCTGCATAGTGAATTCGAAATGGAGGAAAGGCTAATTTGGTCTTTTAACATCTTATTCGACCTTCCACTTAGGTTCCTCATTCGTAACTAACTCCAAGATTTTACCCCAAATGAAACTCAATTGCCTACTAGCACACTAGTCCCGCAAAAATTAAATTATTGATATTCAAAATCCTAAGAATAATTATAACGAGTTTTAACCTAAAATGATTGTGTCTTAACTCTAGATTCCCGTTAACACCTAACGTTATTAACACTTAAAATTAGCTATTGAAATTCAAATAATCTAATATTGAAGCAATAAAATACTCTACATCATGAAATATTAATTTAACTTAACAAGATTCAAGTAACTTAATATTTGTACAATTAACTTATTTATATATAAAAATTATGGTCACATACTTATTTAAAACCAACAATAGTAACGGTTATTAAGAGTCTAAAATGCAAATGCAACATGTATATATTATTTTTTTTTTCAAGGTTCTCACACATATAAGCCGTAGAATCAATTAGAAGCAAAGTAAATTTTGATATATCATAAAAGATCATAATAGTTACACTAACATATGATAAGTTCATCAAATCGTTTCAAAAGAAAAGGGGAATCAACAAGATCAAAATGTGCTAAATCGCAATATACAACAAAAGGATGTCATCCCCTATACAAAAGATTACAACCCCTAAAAGTGCCAGTCTATGTTAGGGTAAAACTACAATCCTATTTGTCGAGTGGAGTTAGATTCACTCCTACTCATAGAGGTCCTACTACTTGGGTCCCTCTTACAATCATTAGTATTAATCACTCCTTCTGGCACTCGACTGATTTGCAGTGGATTTAGCAGGTTGTTGAGAATTCTCTTTTCCCTTAGAAGTTTTAGGGCAATTCGAAAACTTATGCTCGGCACTATCACAGCTCAGACATTTTTCTTGCTTTCTCCAGCACTCGGTCTTAGTGTGGTTAATCTGGCCACAGTATCCACAAGTTACGTAAGGAGTCATGGCTTGACTAGTTTGAGATTTCCCTTTTATTGACCTCTTCTACCCCGATTTCCTTTTGACGGGGTTTCGCTTGATGGAGTTTCTCTAGGTTGGTCATGCATATTCACTCCTCCAGCCCCTTTTTCCATATTAAGGGGTTGGATAGACTTCTCGAACGGTTTAGGGATATCACTTGGGTTACCCCTCTTTCTAGTATGAAAAGCCTTAGATTGAGACTTAGCATTCTCTACCCTCTGTGCCTTATCTAAGGCATCCGTAAAAGTGGTAATCTGAGCAGCCGCTAGGGATTCTTGGATTTTCACATTTAACCCCTGAATAAACCTCCTTATCCTTTTACGTTCGGTGAGTACAAGTTCAGGGGCAAATTTGGAAAGTTTGGTGAACCGCTCATCATATTCGGCCACACTTAATAACCCTCGTTTCAACTTAATAAAATCGTCCTCCCTCTTTTCTTGTATAATTGGCGGGAGAAATTTGACATTAAATTCCCTTTCAAAGTTTACCCAAGTCCAAGGAATTTGTTCTCTTTCCCACTTTGCACTAACAACATTCCACCATGAGCGTGCCGCCCCTTCAAGTTGGAAAACGGCAAAATTCACTTGCCTTTCCTCGGTATAATCTAAAGCAGCAAAAATATCAACCATCCTTTCAAACCAATTTTTCGCTACTTCGGGATTAGACCCTCCATGGAACTTAGGTGGAGCGAACTGCAAGAATCGCTCTAGAGCTCTATCCTCACCCCTCTCTTGGTTCGTAGGTTGGTTGACTGGTTCAGGCCCTTGGCGCTCAGCTAAGTGCTCGAGGATATCGGTCATGCGGTTAATGGCCATAGCCACTTGGTCACCCTCTTCGTTTCTAGGGCTTTGGTTTGGTCCAGTCGCAGATCCCTCACCTCTCTCGGGAGTGCGGGGTTGCCGAAGCCCACGCCCACGCCCCCGTCCACGTCCTCGCCGATTCATTTAGCAAACTTCTAAACGCGTAATAGAAATAGAAAGTATAAGCATGTGAATCGAAAAACAGGTATATATTGTAAGAACACTTTAAGTCAAAGCATAGCTATTTGCATAAGTTAGAAATCATGTCACATGTCGATGTGCATACAACGAATTAATAGTATCAAATAAAGGTCATAGGCAATTAAGTGCCACAAATATAGTACTTGCAGGCAAAATACAAAAGGCCTCACGGCGAGCACCACTCCTACTATATTAGGCAGGATCAAAAGAAAACCATAAGTCTAGTTAGGGACAAAATTAGAGGAATCCATGATACCAAACCATATCATTCAAATGATCATAAACTCCAAATTGCATCCAAAAGCCTGAGTTACTTCCTAAATTCTTAGCCTTCTCGCTAGATTCAAGGTGAAAGTTCTTGTACAAACTAGAGTAATAAGTCAAACCAAACGGAATGCAAAGATGTCTTATTTTCAAGTTCAAAGTGGAGCCCAAAATTGTTCAAATGGTTCAACTGTTCTTTCGAAATGTTCGACAAGCAAAAGAGTGGGGAAAGCAAGGTTTCTAACCCTTAAACTCACTAGATAGCTATTTAGATTGTCTAATCTTGATCCACTTCCAACCTAACTTGAAGAGTAAAGCCTCATAGTGTTTTGTGAGCAAAATGGTGCTACAACCTCAAACAGCAAAAATCACGTTGTACTTAATACACAATCAAACTCCACAGTCCGGCATCCTAAACTTTTAGACCTAGGATACACTACAAAGATCTAAAACCTAAGCTCTGATACTAACTGTGACGCCCCTACTTCTCCTAAGGGCGAACCCAAGAGTGTCTGCAGGACGTCTGCCTAGCTCTCGTCAGGATTCGGTACAAATTCGATTCAAATTTAAGAATAACCAATTAGTACTAAAAGTCAAAAATATAAAGGAAAGTCAATTCCTTAATAATCAATTAAATCTTACATCATAAGTTACCAAAATATCTTACAATCCCAAAATATACAGCTTCCAAAAGTTTACTAAATGAATACATTCAAAATTCTAATAAAAGGCCATCAAGTCAACCTCTCCATCATTCCTTCCATTTCAGCTCCTGTTAAAGAAAGTAAGTCTAACGGAGTAAGCGGATGCTCGTGAGGCCAAGAAAACATGCAAGACAATTATTTCAATAATAATAGCACTTACATACTAGTGAAACTATAACATTCAAGGAATTTCACAATTTATAATAAACACCCTTGAGTAGGATGCAGAAGCTCTCCGAAGCTAATGATTTCTTATTTTGCCCAAGTTCAATTTTTATACCTTTTCGGGACGACACCCCATCCCCCGGGTAGGTAATTGAGTTCGTAGCCCTTCACGTATTCCATGTTTGTTTCTGAGACGACTCGAGAGGTACCTCCCACCCAAATCGGTGTGGTACTTACTATCGTTCAGTTTATAGTTCTGGGACGATTCGAGAGGTACCTCCCACTCGGATCGGTGTGGTACTTACTATCGTTCAGAGGTCGATGAGACATCGCTCCAATCGACTTAGAATGCTTTAAGATTCTGAGACGATTCGAGAGGTACCTCCCTCCCGGATCGGTGTGGTACTTACTATCGTTCAGAGGTCTAGGGCACTGAGATGATTCGAGAGGTACCTCCCACCAAATCGGTGTGATACTTGCTATCGTTCAGAGGTCGATGAAACATCGTTCCAATCGACTTAGAATGCTTCAGGGTTCTGAGACGATTCGAGAGTTACCTCCCACCAAATCGGTGTGGTACTTGCTATCGTTCAGAGGTCGATGAGACATCGCTCTAATCGACTTATGCAGCCATAGCTTATTTTCCAATTCAAGTCATGTTAGGTCGAGCAAGCCACGTCAGGTCAAGACAAGTCGGGTCAAGCAAGCCACGTCAGGTCAAGCATGAGTCATTTATTTCAAATGAAAACAAGTGCGATAAGGTACACACTCGGCTCGGCAAGTTTACGTATCATGTATAACACTTGTACAACTAATATCTCAATCACATAAGCATTTAACACATACTTGACACTCGCCAAATAAACAAAGAAGAAATGTCACTTGACGTTCAGGCGTCCACCGTGGAATCCTCTTGAAGGTCCTCGTGCGAGTCTTCTTAGATGCTAAAGGTCAGTTTTTTTGCCACAAGAAAGCTCCAAGAAACCGTGGAAATGAAGCTCTTCTCCTTGCCTAAGTGAATCTCCAAGTGGTTTGTGAGTTGGTTGCAAATTTTGAGATGAAATGGAGGAAGATTGGTGCAAGAATGAAGAAGCTTTTCTTCCTTTCTTTCCTTTGCTGTTTGGTCGGCTGTTTTGGGAGGGAAAGGAGAGTGTTTGGCCGGCACTTGAGGTGAGAAGAGAAGGGTTTTGATCTGGTGTGATGCTTCCTTGAGAAGCCTAAGAATGTGTGGCCCAAAATGCTCCAAAAGTCAACTAAGGAGAGTGCGCGTACGCTCGCGTTTCGTGCTCGTTTCATCTCGAGTTTGTTTCACTTGTGCACTAAACCTCTAATGCACTTATATTCATACTATTATTATTCACTCTTAATGGTCAAAAAAAAAGGCCTTAAGTCCCTTAATTGATCGCGTGTGTAAAAAGCGCGTACTTCCAATTTTGCACGATAACGCTTAATTTTCAAGAAATTCTTATAACGATTGTATTACTAACTAATACTTGAGCACTTAAACTTAAAAATACCTAATTTGAGACTAATGTACAAGTCTCCAATTTTCCAAACTTATTGTATTCTCGAATCAATTATTTACTCCAATTGCGTATTCACTATTTTCACTTAACGGGTTTCGAGAAATTAATTTTTGAAACGAGCCACTCTAAAAATATAAGTAAGTCATAGATCAATGTAATTAGGTCTCAAGAGACTAGAAAATAATATTCGGGGCAAGCAGGCAATTAAATATTTTAATAAACTCGTAACAGGAGTTTAAAAATAAATAAATTTTTGTGAGTCCTCATGACTTTTTCTTAATTTACCATTGATCATTCTTACTTTTCCAAAATTAATATACCCTCAATTCAAATATAGTCTCGAAAAATGTGTACTCATTGTTCCGAACTAAATGAGTTTTCGAAAAGTAATTTTCTAGCAAAACGCTTTAAAAACATAAGAGAGGCGTTTTTTCCATATAAATGAATTTTAAATAGTCGAATTAATTAATTAATTAAGCCAGTAAAATAAAATAAAATAAGAAAATTTTCGGGTTCTCACACATATTGTGGAAGGCAGGGGTTGATCCCCTGACCTCCAGCATCACCATAAGCACTGTTTTTTACTTGCTTTTGCTATTTTGAACTTTCCTTCTTCCTAATTTACTGGGTTGATTTTAACTTGCACTGCTGCTGTTATTGCTGGTTTGCTGGTGAGTATGTTGTCTTCGAGTTCACTTCACTTTGTCATTCTATAATTGTTGAATTATTTGAGAATATTGTCTTGTTATTTATTTTCTTTATTTACTTTTCTGCTCTCTCATGCACCGGTTCAGACATTTTAATTTTTCTCCCTCCCTTCTAAACTTTTACCACCGGTTCATATTCTCTTTCTACCTCTCTTTTTTTGTCCCCTTTGCTTATTACCTTTTCCATGATGTGGTTTCTTTGTTATTTTTAAAATTTGAAGGGAGGACAGTGCAACTATCAAAACCTCATATTTTTGTTCTAAAATTATCCCCTTTTCTTTTTTTATAAATTTTGGGTGAGATCTACTCTAACCACCATTTCAAGTCAGGCTTTTGTATTTTTGTTCATTGCCCACCATCTTCGCCCCCACCAAACAAACCCAACAAATATCCCCTGTTATTATTGAGGAGTTAAGGGGATTTAGTTTCTTCGGGACAATTGCTGTAAACTGACTGCTATTTTATTCTATGTTATACCTTTAATTACCCAAAAAAAAAAAAACACTATGAGTGAGGGCATGTTCTGTGAGTCCACAGGTCGCTTACAGTGACACTTACCGTAACACTAGCAAATTATCTATCATTTCAGTCTTCACATCAACAGTTGATACGAACACATCACCTTTTTGGAGATAATGGTCCATCCACGGTGAGCCGGCTCGTGTGTTTGCATCTACTCTGGATTCATGCACGAGCACAAAGGTGATAATCATCCACTTGGTTGCATCCCTTTCAGAGCGATGGATACCAGAAGTTACGTTGTACATATATAATATTTTGGAATAATTTCAGAAACCTCCCTTGAGGTATATAAAATTTCACTTCAGTTTGACAAAATTAAATATTCCTATCAAGGGTCACAAATTGATAACATGACTCTTACTCTTAATAATTATTTAACCAAAAAAAAAATTAAAATTTTAATCCAAAATATGTAGATTAAAAAAATAAATTAATATCTAATAATGGTCCATATTTCTCTATATCAATGTCGCAGTGGAACAGCAAAGAACGTGGATAAATTAAATCTAATCAAAGTTAACCACTTGGAAGGATTTTGGTAAGTAATTGACACTTTGAAAAATTTTGTGGACAGTTATATTTTAGGAAGTCAAGAAATTTTTTAGGAAATATATTTTAATACATGATGTAGTTTAAGTTATATTGTAAACTAAAATAATCTCTTCATACATTTGACTTTTTCAAGGCGTAAATTTTTCAATACAACAAAAATAAATAGTTCTGATATTAAGAGAAACCTTAGGAGATATTAAGAATTTACACCATATAAAAAATTTCAAGGTGATATTAAGAGAAACCTCCATATTATCCCTTTAAATTTTATAAAGGGTTAATACCACTTTGTCCCCTCAAACTTTGGACGATTACCCACTTCAGTCCCTAAACTTCAAAATGGGACACTTAAGTCCCTAAACTTTTAAATACCTCTCACTTAAGAAAAATTATTAACAAATCCTGAATGCCGTTGGTGGTCAAAGTGTCTCATTTTATAAGTTTAGGGACTTAAGTGGGAGGTATTTATAAGTTTAGGGACTTAAGTGTCCTATTTTGAAATTTAGGGATTGAAATGGGTAATCGTCCAAAGTTTGGGGGGTCAAAGTGGAATTAACCCTTTTATAAATAAGTGGGGGAAGGATTAACTTCTTCATGCCAGTAATGAAGGCCCGCGAAAAAAAACTTAATTGGAATTAAGTAAACCCCATAAAAATGTGGATGGAAAATATAAAAAAAAAAAAAAAAGATTGTCGATGATGACAATTAATTTTACCTTTCTTCCATGCCAGGATACACCTATTGTAGACTAGAGCTTGTCTAATCTAGTGAAAGAGCCTGAATACAGATGAAGGCAATCAAGGGCAAAGCAATCAAGATCATTTGAAAGTTGTTCTATTTCAAATGAACAAGATGCTTTTTTTTTCTTTCTTTCTTTTTTCTTTTTTTTTTTTTTTGTCAAACTATGAAGTACCGCCTACTTTCTCTATACAGAGACATACCATAAGAAGTCTTTTGTAGTGTTGTGACAAATCCAGACCTCTACCATAAAGAAATCAAGAATTGCAACTCCTCCTTTCCAGTACCTCATCCAGGAGTTCGTATATTTCTTGCGGATTTAGGGAATTCTTTTCTTTTGCTCATATTCCCTCTCAAATGGCTTTGATAGGAGGAGTTTCTACTTCTTACCTGTTCACTTTTACTTGAATCGTTTCATTCAAAATCGTATAACAACTCTGCTCGATATGCCACTCATGCACCTCACAGAAAATGTAAAGAAACAAACAACCTTATGATAAGTTCCATAATTTTTCATATGGAAAGCAGTACAAGCTTTCAATATTACAGAGTCATACATTATTCACTGGAGAGATAGAGCATACATGGCTCCTTATTGTGCTTACTTTTTTCTTTTTTTTTTTTGATCAACCTTATTGTGCTTACTTAAAACTGAAATTAAGCAGAGGTAACGGACTTGAGAATATCTACATTTTTCTTAATGAACACCACCAGGAAAGGCTGATCACTTAAAGCCAGACGCCTGGTTCCATCGTCATCATAATAGATGCCAACATCTTTGCAAATCGCTTCAGAACTGGAGTCACAAACTGCGGGACAGAAAACAAGCTTGTAAAAAGGGTAGTTCCCTTCAATCTTAAACCAATTGGCCTCGGTCTCACATCCTGAGTTCCCTTCAACTCCGTCAGTCAGTACAAAGTGTTGTTCGAGTGCCTCGTTGAAATTAACCTTCCACACATTTGATCCACGACAAAAATTAATAAATGGTGAGAACTTGATGTTTAAATCAGTGGAAACACGAATCACGCCTTCTTCCGGGTTCACCGGTGTAAAAGTTACTGGATGGCCTCGATTGACATCTGACAGCGCCTGAACAACTGCCAGAGGGCAAATTTCATTGCCTGGGCCCTTGCCATAAGTTACACCGCCGCCACCGCCACCAAAGATGGCGGACTCGATGTGGTACTCGACACCGGGGCGGATTTCCTCCCCGTTGATGTCGAGCACTGGATTGGGCTCTTCAGTAGCAAAAGAAAGGAAAGAGTTGAAGAGTAGAAATGAAAGGAAGAGTAGTAATTTCTTCATTGTGAGCTGCAAGGTGTGTACGAAGTCTAGGAAGTATTCAGTGCTATGTTACTTGCTTTATATAGCTGAATGAATTCAGAGGTGATGATAAAGTTTTGTTTCGAACTACTGTGGTCCACCGTTACACGTGTGCTTGTACCGTTCAATTGATCTTGTAACTGCATTTTTTCATGGCATTCAAACCGTTAGCGTCCATTCGATTCGATGAAATATTGGTTTATGAAGAAATTTTCTGGAAAATGCTTTACATGAAGAAGATTTATTCTTGACATCTTCTTGTGCTTGGTGTCATTAAATATTTTTAAAATTGATCTCAAAATTTGTGCTTTGAAGGGAAAATTTTTTGAATGGTAAAAGGAAGTTTTGAAAAAAATTATAAATGGTGAATTGGTAAGTATTCATTCAATCAAATATATACTACACTTAACTACAAGATTACCAAATTATCTTTATTTCATACAAACACTAGCTATTGGCCAAATCTACCTAGACTATTAGGTTTTTTTTTTCCAATTAGATTTTGTATGTTTTTGTGTACAATTGCCGAATAACTATTAGTTTGGAAAGTAAAGTACATCTTGGAAAGTAAAGTACATCTTCGCGCGCTAACCCAGGGTCTGCTCGCGCAAGTGTATTTAAATAGCATGATAAGAAAGACATGAATGAAAAATTTTGCTAAGTATAGAAGAAACAAAGATCTATTCATTCGACAAGAGTCTACTTACAAAGGAGGAGTTCATACAAAAAACGAACTGGTCCTACTCAGTTCGGTCTTACGAGTTATTCGAGCAAGGGCCGCAATCGTGGAATCATGGGTCTCATACCGAACTGACTCTTCGCCAAGGAACTTGGTCCAGACTCATGCGACTTTTCGATGACTCTAGACTCAAAGGGGGGCTAGTGTAGTGGGGCAAATTTCCCAGTAGCCACGTGTCAGTTCGGACATGATGACCTGTCAGCTCGGCCAACCAATCTACGGATACTGTGATATGGCAGCTCGGGCAGAGCAGCTCGGAGTAGAGGGAGGTCAGTTCGGCCGTAGCCGCCGCCTCTCCATGAAGTGGGCCTGATGGGCCGCCGCCTCCGGATCTTTAGGGGTGTCATATGAAACCCTAGAAGGACTCCGAACCCTAAGAGGACTTTGACTCCTATATGGAAACTACTACCCATTAAGCCTATATATACAGCACCATAAGACGACACAAGGTACACCATCTACAGTTCTCTCTACTGTTGTTCTACTCTTGAGCTCTACTGACTTGACCATCGGAGTTATTCCGGGGACTCTAGTCCCGCCGTTGTTCTTTCTTCGCAGGATAGTCAGTTCGGTTTCTCTTCTCAACTCGGCTACACTCAGCCAGCTTGGTTCATAACAGCTCAGCTCGGGTTGCATCCTTGGCAGCTCACAGGCTAGCTCGCCAGCTCGCTCAACCCTTCGCAGCTCAGGCTGCTCGGTCTTCCCCTGTCAGCTCAGCAGCTCCCGACCAGCTCGGCATCAGCTGGCCAGCTCGGGGAACTAGCCCCGTCTGCCCATTTCCAGGTCGGCTCGTTCACCTAACCAGCTCGCCAGCTCGCTCCCACTCAGCTCGCTCAACCCGTCGCAGCTCAGCTCGGATCTTGTTTTTGGCAGCCGCATCAATTGGCGCCGTCTGTGGGAAGCAAGTATTCTCTTTTGCGAAAACATGCCGAAAACTAGATCTCAGAGGAATGTGGACGGATCTAAGGGGAACGAACAGAGTAATCCACCGCACCCCCGTCAAGATCCAATCTTGGAGAATGAAAGGCTTGAGCTCTCACGGATCCCGCCTGAACAACTGGTTCAGACGGTGGCGAAAAACCTACCTACCTTTGAGGCAATCATGAATTACCTCAAGGGGCAGATGGGAGGTCATCATGATCCGGGGCTCAAGTCCCAAGGAGAGGAAGGGGTAGGGCTGTCAGAATCCCGAACAGGGAGCCCTAACCCCCGGCCCAAGCGGGTGTGCCGGGAGCTCACGCGTGAACAGGTCGACGTCGTGGAGCCTTCTCACAAACACTCCCGACCTGAGCACCCGGAGCTCTTCCGAATGTATTCAAGAGGAGAGCTCTCCCAGCGGAGAGAGCCGCACCAGGTGCGGGACGAGCTGGACCTGCTGTTGGATTCTGAGGCGGACAGGTACATCGCCTCTCCCTTTGTCCTTGACATTGAGAACTACCCGCTGCCTGCGAAGTTCAAAATACCGACCATGAAATCCTACGACGCGACTACGGATCCGGAAGATCATCTGTTCACATTCTTGACACAAATGCGCCTACAAACGGCCGCCGATGCAGTTAGATGTAAGACCTTTCCAATGTTCCTGGAGGGAAAGGCACGCCAGTGGTTCCAGGGACTACCCCCCAGGTCAGTTCGGTCCTTCAGCCAGCTCGCGCGATTGTTCTCAGCTCAGTTCATTTCGTCGCGAGCCTTTTCCAAGAGTACTGCTCACCTGATGACAGTTCAGCAAAGGTCCGAGGAATCGCTGCGCGAGTACATGGTCCGATTCAACAACGAGTCCCTCCAGGTCCGGGATCGGGACGATAAGGTCGTCATGGCCGCCTTCATCAACGGACTGCGCAAGCAGAAACTATACACCGAATTCGTAGAGAGACCTCCCAGGTCAGTTCGGGAGATGCTGAATCGAGCTTACGAGAAAGCTAATGCAGAGGAAGCCAATCGCTTGAAAAGCGCACAAGAGAGGTCGGAGAGGCTCGCGTTGAGCTAGCTGAGGCCAAATAGGCCAAAGAAGCTTCTGCGCGAGCTGAGGCCGAGCTGAGGCCCAACAGGCCAGAGAGGCTCCTGCGCGAGCCGAGGTCGTATGGGCCGCAAGGGTCGCCGAGGCCGAGCTGACCTGAGACGCAGCTGAGGCCGAGTTGGTTAGAGACGCAGCTGAGGCCAAGCAGGTCGGAGAAGCTGCCGAGACCGAACAGGTCGGAGAAGCTGCCGAGGTCGTACAGGCCACAAGACTTGTCGAGGCCGGGCTGACCTGAGACGCAGCTGAGGTCGAGCTGGTCAGAGACGCAGCTGAGGCCAAGCAGGTCGGAGAAGCTGCCGAGACCGAACAGGTCGGAGAAGCTGCCGAGGTCGTACAGGTCGCACGAGTTGTCGAGGCCGAGCTGGCCAGAGACGCAGCTGAGGTCGAGCTGGTCAGAGACGCAGCTGAGGCCAAGCAGGTCGGAGAAGCTGCCGAGACCGAACAGGTGGGAGAAGCTGCCGAGGTCATACAGGTCGCACGAGTTGTCGAGGCCGAGCTGGCCAGAGACGCAGCTGAAGCCGTGCAGGCCGGAGAAGTTGCCGAGGTCATACTGGCCGTAAGAGCCGACGAGGCCGAGCTGGCCAGAGACACAGCTGAGGCCGAGCAGGTCGGAGAAGCTGTCGAGGCCAAACAGGTCGTACAGGTCGAAGAAGCCAGGTAGGTTGCTGGACAGGCCATCCCAACCTAGACATCGTATATTGATAGAGCATCAAGCAAGGGTGTGGAGTCAGACCCCTCCTAATCAGCCCTACGGAGGAAGAATTGGCTTGCGCCTTGAGGTTCGACTTCAGGGCTTCCAATAACGAGTCCGAGTATGAAGCTCTTTCATTAAAACTCTCACTCTGTCCATACATGACCTAAGTTGTTTGGTCGCGCATGGTCCTATCTTTTCGTGCAAATATATGAACTATTTGGAAGTCAGTTCGCGCGCTAACCCAGGGTCTGCTCGCGCAAGTGTATTTAAATAGCATGATAAGAAAGACATGAATGAAAAATTTTGCTAAGTATAGAAGAAACAAAGGTCTATTCATTCGACAAGAGTCTACTTACAAAGGAGGAGTTCATACAAAAAACGAACTGGTCCTACTCAGTTCGGTCTTACGAGTTATTCGAGCAAGGGCCGCAATCGTGGAATCTTGGGTCTCATACCGAACTGACTCTTCGCCAAGAAACTTGGTCCAGACTCATGCGACTTTTCGATGACTCTAGACTCAAAGGGGGGCTAGTGTAGTGGGGCAAATTTCCCAGTAGCCACGTGTCAGTTCGGACATGATGACCTGTCAGCTCGGCCAACCAATCTACGGATACTGTGATATGGCAGCTCGGGCAGAGCAGCTCGGAGTAGAGGGAGGTCAGTTCGGCCGTAGCCGCCGCCTCTCCATGAAGTGGGCCTGATGGGCCGCCGCCTCCGGATCTTTAGGGGTGTCATATGAAACCCTAGAAGGACTCCGAACCCTAAGGGGACTTTGACTCCTATATGGAAACTACTACCCATTAAGCCTATATATACAGCACCATAAGACGACACAAGGGACACCATCTACAGTTCTCTCTACTGTTGTTCTACTCTTGAGCTCTACTGACTTGACCATCGGAGTTATTCCGGGGACTCTAGTCCCGCCGTTGTTCTTTCTTCGCAGGATAGTCAGTTCGGTTTCTCTTCTCAACTCGGCTACACTCAGCCAGCTTGGTTCATAACAGCTCAGCTCGGGTTGCATCCTTGGCAGCTCACAGGCTAGCTCGCCAGCTCGCTCAACCCTTCGCAGCTCAGGCTGCTCGGTCTTCCCCTGTCAGCTCAGCAGCTCCCGACCAGCTCGGCATCAGCTGGCCAGCTCGGGGAACTAGCCCCGTCTGCCCATTTCCAGGTCGGCTCGTTCACCTAACCAGCTCGCCAGCTCGCTCCCACTCAGCTCGCTCAACCCGTCGCAGCTCAGCTCGGATCTTGTTTTTGGCAGCCGCATCAAGTAGTAATTTCTTCATTGTGAGCTGCAAGGTGTGTACGAAGTCTAGGAAGTATTCAGTGCTATGTTACTTGCTTTATATAGCTGAATGAATTCAGAGGTGATGATAAAGTTTTGTTTCGAACTACTGTGGTCCACCGTTACACGTGTGCTTGTACCGTTCAATTGATCTTGTAACTGCATTTTTTCATGGCATTCAAACCGTTAGCGTCCATTCGATTCGATGAAATATTGGTTTATGAAGAAATTTTCTGGAAAATGCTTTACATGAAGAAGATTTATTCTTGACATCTTCTTGTGCTTGGTGTCATTAAATATTTTTAAAATTGATCTCAAAATTTGTGCTTTGAAGGGAAAATTTTTTGAATGGTAAAAGGAAGTTTTGAAAAAAATTATAAATGGTGAATTGGTAAGTATTCATTCAATCAAATATATACTACACTTAACTACAAGATTACCAAATTATCTTTATTTCATACAAACACTAGCTATTGGCCAAATCTACCTAGACTATTAGGTTTTTTTTTTCCAATTAGATTTTGTATGTTTTTGTGTACAATTGCCGAATAACTATTAGTTTGGAAAGTAAAGTACATCTTGTGCTTCAGTGATTTCTTTTGGTCGCTATTGTTTTTGTTATATATTTTCTTACTTTAATTCTCAATTTAGCAATTTGTATTGAGCGCTATTTCAATTTTCTATCGTATGAAAAATTAAGTTCTGCCTTTAAAATGAATTTTCAATGTAAGTTAGAAAACCTGGTAAGCTGATGTCTTAAATCCTCAACGATATTAAATTTATTATTTCGTAAAAATGATAATTAAGTGTTCACTTCTAGATTTTATTCCAAGGTTATTGTTAATTTTAGAAAATTTAATTTTGAATTAAAAAAATTCCTTTTAAATAGGAAAAAGCTTTTATTTTCTTTCTCTAAGAAAGAAAAAGCTAAGTGAGAAAAATTTACCCCATGAGAGCTTTAAATGTAAAATTATAAGCCACAAAAGTTGGTTAAACATTTATGAACCTCAGGAGCTCATTAAGCGTTTATGAGCACGTGCTTGTTGTCAAATGTCAATTGTTATTTAATTACGAGAGGGCCAGCTGCGTTGTAATATAGGGACAGGTGTAAGGATGGCAACGGGGGGACCTCATTAAGCGTTTATGAGCACGTGCTTGTTTTCAAATGTCAATTGTTATTTTATTACGAGAGGGCCAGCTTCGTTGTAATATAGGGACAGGTATAAGGATGGCAACGAGCTGCCCCCGCCCATTCCCCCCGCCCCCGCCCACCCCCCCCCCCCCCCCCCCCCCCCTCGCATTGTTTCTAGGTGCGGGCTAATAAAAATTTATTATTTAATTTTATTATTATTAAATTTTAGTAAATAATTAAGTACTAAAATATTAACATATTACCAAATTATTATTCATTGTAATTTCACAATTGAAACTTATAAAAACAATCAAATAAAAGTTATTTGAATACAATCCAACATGATGAAATAAATATAACTAAAGTAGTCAACTTTTCACTTTTGACACAAATACAATTACTAATTTATTATTGTGCTTGTGCTTTTTTTTGAGAAAAAAATGTTATTGTATTAAGCATAATTAGGGATTTAATATAAATGTATTAGGAATATAAATTCATTACCAAATTATTATTCATTGTAATTTTACAATTGAAACTTATAAAAACAATCAAACAAAAGTTATTTGAATACAATCCAATATGATGAAATAAATATAACTAAAGTAGTCAACTTTTCACTTTTGACACAAATACAATCACTAATTCATTATTGTGCTTGTGCTTTTTTTTGAGAAAAAAATGTTATTGTATTAAGTATAATTAGGGATTTAATATAAATGTATTAGAAAATTTAGTATAACCAATTAATAATTTGTATTAGTATACATATATAATTATTAGTATAATTGATAATATTAATTATATTACATATACTAATATACATTATATAATACATATAACTAATAATATCATTATCATAAATTTGTAACTAATTAAATTATATATTATATATGCAATTATATGCATATATATTTTATATATTTATTTTTTTAAAGCAGGTGGCGGGGTGGGGGTACACTCTCCCGCCCCCTGCCCTGTTTCTCAGGCGGGGGAAAAATTTCCCCAGCCCCCACCTAACCCCCACCCCATTAGCACCCCGCGGGGCACCCATTGCCATCTTTAGATAGGTGGTATACTTTCAATTGCATCCGATCCTCGGCCCTTAAGAAGCCCCATTACCAGATCTCACCCTAAATATTTGATATCTATAATAAATTTGACATCAGCAAACAAATTTTTTTTTTCATAATAGGAGTAGTGATTTTTTAGAATTCTAAGTCAAGTAAATCACAGTTATTTGAGAGTGATTTTCTGGAATTCTAAATCAATAACAGATATTCAAATTTAAAAAAGGGTGTAAACAGTGATGGAAAACATTAGATGCTGCTGAGAGGGTTGAGAATAATTCTAATTATAGATTTATAGTTTATAGATTTTTGTTTGATGTGATTTGTCATTGGTTGAGTTATTGATACAGTGACTGGTTTCGTAATATTCAAGAGGAAGGAATAACCAAATTGATTTCGGGATAGGATTGGATTAATAAAATTATGTGAGTTATTTCTGATGTCAAATTTTTAGAATGAAATATGACAAGGGAACTGATGATCGGATACGATTTTCAATGGGATCGGAACAAACTTTCATATCAATCAGATGTGCTTTTGTTTCTACTTATATATTTTTGTATCTGATGCAGTCTTTACATCCACGGCAAATTCAAGCGCATGATTATGCGAGACGAAATTGTCCCTTTCGGGCAATTATTTGATAAACCAAGAGGTGCAAGTTATGCCACGTTTTCCTGGTACCAATCCCCACTCAAATCAATGTACTGCCTCCAGGCTCTGGACTGTCACGGATCTCGGGCAGGAACGGTTGCAGGTGCAATCGTTTCTAATGATTTTGTGCATTTTATACATCGCGTAATTTTATTTGCACAAGGCGTAATTTTATTTGTACAACGTGTAATTTTAGAACAAATTTTTCTGGGTCCCACACATATTTTTAAAAACTAGGTATAAGAAATGATCTGAACAGTATAATTTTTTTGGGTCAAATCTTAGCTGTGAACAGCTCAGGAGCGGTCCATCTGATGACCGCTCCTGCCCCTCATTCGGACTCCCACCATCCCTTATCAACTCCGAATCCTACTTCCTACCCTTCATGCGGATATGGGGCAGGACCGGTCATCAGAAGGACCATCCCAGATCAGTTCACGGTCAAGATTTGATAAAAAAAAATTGTACGATTTAAATTTCATCTTATATCTCAATTTTAATAATATGTGTGGGATTCATAAAATTTTGTTTTAAAATTACACGTTATTGAAAATAAATTACACCATGTGCAAACAAAATTACGCGCTATGCAAAATGCACATAACTACTAGGATGGTTGCACCTGCAACCGTTCCTGCCCGTGTCCCCTTCATGTATACCCCAATCATCACCACTCCTTCCTTATCTGCTCCTTCCCCAAAAGTCACTGCTCCCTTCGTACCCCAATCATCATCACCATATTATCCACACCTTATTTCCTCTATCTTCCCTCCCCAAAAATTGTGACCGCTCCCTTCCTTCTCTGTGCCTCCATAGACACCTACTCTTGAAATCTTTCTCCATTTTTATAAGAAAAAGTTTACGTGGATTCGATATGATCGCTTACAAATCGTTCACTAATGTAACTCTTACATCAATAGCAATTTTCAAACAAGCACCTTTTACTATAAATGTGGACCGTCATTGTCAACTGACCCAACTTGTGTTGGTGAGATCCTTCTCCGTTGGAACCACTGCCAGTCTCCTTCTTCATGATTTCTTTCCCTCTATCATTTCCTAAGATGCTTTAAGGTTATATATATATATATTGTTTTGGGGTTAAGCTCATAATTACTGAACCCCAAATATATATATCCAAAATAATAAACCAAATCCAAGCAGAAATTACCAAAAAAGAAAACTGAAGATGTGGGGAGGGGGTTTTGGGAAATCTTACAAGTGTGGGATGGAATTTGGGTAAGAAAGACAAAAGAAACCTGATCTTGAAAATCGTTGCTTATTAGATTTTGATTTGTTCTCGTATGTATTTCAAAAGAGAAATTTAAAAAGATTTGGAAAACAAGAAGAAGAAGAAGAAGATGATGAATGAGAGACATGGGTGTGCAGAGCGTTGCAGAGTGAAGCAAAGACTTATGCTGAATGTTTTTACTTTTCTGTGAGTTTTGATGATATGGCAATTTCATCGTTACCTAAGTGGCCCGTAGACCAAGTCTACACAAGTTGTTGCCATCCATCCTCAGCCAGCTAACTTGTGTGATCGCGTCCGCATTAGATTGATGCGCGAGGACCAATTTCATATATACAAATAATTTCTTTTGAATCTACAAAATGATAGAAACCACAAGTTACGTTGTACATAAGTAATAATTTCTTTTGAAAACTGTCACTAAAACTAGTTTTCAGTGGCACTTTTTATGTTCTTTTTTGGTTTTTTTTATTATGGTTTAGAAAACAAATTTTGAGATTTTTATTACAAAATTAATTATTTTTAATTGTTGAAAATTTCATTGTCTAGTGGATAAGTTTTTTTTTATTTTAATTAGAGATCTTAGGTTCAAATCCCCTATTCCCCTCCATACTTCTTAAATCACACCTCTCTTGCAAGAAAATTATTTTTTAAAACAAAAATAATTCATGTTCTTAATAGCTAATAGAGTACAGGATGATATGAATTTAATTAATTTTTAAAAAATATAGTTTACTTAATTACCTTTACAATCCTTATTATCTTTTGTGTTAAAAAAATTATTAAGTCTTGTAGCATCGTAAGATATGTAAAGTTATTAAATTCAGTACCACGACGTGGTCATGACTCTAAGTCATCATGGTCATGACACTTAAAGTTACTCTATTGTGACACGCATATGATAAATGGCATTATCTTGTGATACTTATTAGTTAAATGTCATAATAATGTCACTAAATCTTATTTTTCTGACAATTTAAACAAAGTGTCATTAAGCAATAACAACAGATGCTGTTATAATCTCTTATCTTGGCATTATAATTGAAAATATCATTAATTTAATGCCACTAAATTGCTTTTCTCTGGCAATGAGCTCAAGGCTACAGGTTAATCTTGTTGCGTCAAGGAATTTTCTGTATCTCCACAAGTTAAATATTTTTCGCCAATTTTAAGAGAAATTTTCCTTGGAGCAAAAGGCCAAAATAGTCCCAAAAATATTTATCCAAAGCTGCAGTAGTCCTTAAGTTCCACCATTACCCTGCTGGGAAAAAAATTTAAAAAAAAGGCGCAATAGTCCCTAAACTTTAATTGGGGCTAATTTAGTCCTTAAACTATATTTGTCTAGCGAATTTAGTGCTTTTTGGGTTGAGCCACCAATAATGCAAAATTCGGGGCAAAAAAAGAAAGCATACATTCCAACAATCATTAAAATCATTAAAAAAGATTTTGACGGGACAATATAGCATCGATTGGAGGATCGAAAGCACAGGTGCATTTTGAAACCTTACATCCAAAGTCCTTATCCACCATTCATCTTAAAATCCATCCAAAAAGACACCAGTTCATCTAAATCCAGATCTTCGTCCGCTGCATTAATGAGCAACAAAATGGATATAGGAGGTAGCATTAATGAGCTTTTGAAGAGTAAGTTTCCTCACTCTTATACCTCCAAATAGCATTAATTAGGTTTGGTGCAATGTTTATGATTGCTCGTCTGGGCGTAAACAATTTATGATGTTAAGTGCTTTTTCATTGGTGGGATTTGGTTAATGTGGGTCAAAGTTGAATGAACTATGTATCAGTGAATTACTATTTTTAGCGCACGGGATGCGACTATTTGTTTGATTGTTTACCCTTTGCTTTCATGTTCCTATTTTTTAAGACAATGTGGTTCTCAGTTCTAATCAAGTGTATCTCTATTGTTTATAACAGGTGAAGGTGGCAATAATGTCTGCCTTAAAGTCCATCATGGTGGGGTAATTGTGGAGGAAAATATCAAAAAAATATGCCTGTGGATTTTTCGATAGTTTGGGTGGGTGTAATGTTGAAACAATGAACTTGTCCATATTGGAACATGGTGCCACCGACGGTGGCGGAGGGAATGGGGAAGGGGCCCCTAAGTCTTGAGACTACTTTTTAATCCCTAAGAAATTTTAATAACTTTTATTAGAGATCTTTTCTTTGTCCCCTCTAAAATATTAACAAAATTTAATCACCTAGTTTTTGCCTTGTGAAATTTTGAACTGTTATTCATCTTTGAATATTTTTGACCTTGCATTATTGTTTGTTGATTACTTATCAATTGTTTTAGTATTATATTTTAAATTGTTTAAATTTTATTGTCATCTTAAGAAAAATCTCGTATAAGCTAAGTTGCGCACACCTTTCAATTAACTGTTTTATTTTAATGTTCATTATTGATCAGCCACATTTCATAGTTAAGTACTTCATTCTACATTATGCCAGCTTTTCGTGTAAAACGAGGAAACTAATAAGAAGTAAATTTTAGATATTCTCTTGCTAAACATTTAAAACCAACATTTATCGCTAATTAATAATGTTATCTCTTTACTTCTTTTTTTTTTTAACTTTGAGATATGATTGCTCTCCAAAGTTTGATATTACAAAATAATCAAGTTATATTTTGTCTCCTTAATAATGTAAGAATAAAAAGTTGGAAAATTGAGTAGTTGTATTTAATTAATATATTAATGCAAATTTTTATTTATTACACAATGTATAGCTTCCTTATTATGTTTCATTAAATTAAGTATATTACTATTACTTTGTCAAAAAGTCCAATGACAAAACGAACTTGTTAATATAAAATTTTAATTAAAAATACTTTTCTTCAATTGCAATTCAATAGCTAGATTGAATAAAAAATATATGATGCAAAATATGGGTTGCTTAAGGGCCATGTTTCAAGTAGTTCGAGTTTTTATTAATAGCTTACTAGTTTATTTTCAAGATTTCTAATTAATTTGGTAGGAACAGGTCCAAGATCTCATGTTGAGTTGGATCCGAATTAGTTGTCAAGTCCATTGGTTACTTGAATCATTTTCTTAGTTATTTCCTTGTGTAATAATCAGCCAGCAATAAGTTTGTTAATTGGGACGTGAGTTGGTTGATTTAGCTAAGTTAATTGAGTCCATTAGTTCAGGTATAGTAGGGTTATAAATATTTGTATCGTTCCATTCAAAAAAAAAGAAGAAAGTTGAATAAACGTTTTTCAAAGAGACAGGGATGTATACTCTTAATACGGATGGATGTGCTAAGGGTAATCCAGGAATAGGTGGAGGTGGGGGCATACTCCGGGATTCCACTGGATTACCAATGATTGGTTTTTCGGCATATCTGGGAGAAACTACATGTCTCCGTGCAGAGGCTTGTGCCCTTCTTATTGGGCTTCAGATCTGTATACATAACGGCTTTGGAAACATATGTGTACAATCAGATTCATTGGTTTTAATTGGGATCATTCAACGCCGTACTCAGTGTCCATGGAAAATTCGAAGATACGTCAACCAGATTTGGCAGTTATTAGATGATCCACCTAGATTCACGCACTGCTATCGGGAGGCTAACACAGTTGCTGATGCTTTATCTAATGTGGGTATATCTCATCCAGATAAACAAATTGAGGTTTATGATACCTTCAGTACATTCCCAAGGTTGGCTCGTGGGGCAATCCGTTTGGACAGAATAGGGATACCTTCAATTAGAAAAATGAGGATTATGTAAGAGAAATATTTGGTTATATTTTCCATGAATAAATAAAAGGGTAAAAAATAAAAAAGCCCCCTGTGGTAAACCTAATACACAGAAAAGCCCCCCGTGGTTTCAAAATATACAATACGACTCCTCATACTTTGAACTAAATTGTAAAGGTGACGGAATCCGTTAAACTTAACGGAAATGGTCAAAATGACCAAAATACCCTGATATAATTAAGCAAAAGACAACTCAAAAAAATCATTTGTTTTATTTTCTAAATAGAGAGAATTGAGGGTTAAGGGGTAGAATTGGTATATTTGATAAAAAATAGGTATAAAAATTTTTTTTTAGGTTCCAATAAGTCATTTCCGTTAAATTTAACGGATTTCGTCATTTTTACAATTTAGGTCAAAGCATGAGATGTCGTATTATATATTTTGAAACTATAGGGGGCTTTTCTGTGTATTAGGCTTACCACAGGGGGCTTTTTTGTTTTTAACCCTAAATAAAAAGAATTTAATAAAAAAAAACGTTTTTCAAAGAGTTTTCTCTTGGCTCGTTGCCAACGCCCCCTTTGAATACTTTAGATTGGTTCTGGAGTGTTCATCTGTGGCTTGTTAATTAAAAAACATGTTTGATTGTGGCACTTTTCTACTGATAAGTATATATTTTACGTGATTTTATTGTGTTTTATTAGTTAGTTTTGGTGTGTTTTATTTAGTTTTATAGCTAATTAACAAAGATTCTAGTGAAAATATGCATTTTATGGTTTAAGTGGTAAAAATTACATTTTTATGGATTTTAATGATAATAGGTTTAATGATTTAATCATCAAATGGAATAAATTGAGAAGAGAATTGGATGATTATTGATGATTTGAAGTGATTCAGAGAAGACATGAAGTGCAAAACATTCAAAAGAAGAATGAGCAAAACATTCAACAGTTTCGATACCTTATGGTATTTCGGCTATATATTGAGCTAGAATGATCAGATTGAGGTGATTCTTGAACCATTTTGAAGCTAAGAGATAGATCTACATTTGGTATGAAGATATCAAAATCCAGTTCAGCCATTTTCATTGTCAAAATGTCAAAATACAAAAGTACGACTCTGTTGTCAAAAGCTGAAATAGAGCTCTAACCAGTTGATGGTATTTTGATCATATCTCAATCGACAGAGTTCCAAATGGGATGATTCATGAGGCATTGGAAAGCTAACTCAAAGGGTTATAACTTTCGTGTTTTGTAAAAGAACTAGTTCAACCTCCATCATTGAGAAAATAGTAGTTGAAGTGGTACCAAATGCATAGAAGTGAAAACGCGACTTCATGATTACGTGGCTTGAAGTCGCGTATTCTCACTTGATTGCTGCAATTTGCCCATCAACTTACCTTGCTTTCACACAACTTTTCCAACTCAATTCCACCTATCAATCTCGGCTGTATCTGATCAAGAAAAGGTTGGAAAGTTGGAAAGACAACTCATAGAAGTTTCAAGAGTCCAAAATGACAACTAAAAACAACTCATTTGGCTCTTGAATTCTCCACAAATAGAGGCCTTTGGAGAACATTTTCACAACTTTGGAAGGCTAGAGAAACTGTGAGGACTTGAAAATTTGCTTATATTTTCTTATAAGTCTCCTTTATTTTGAATAAGTTAATTTATAATTTCTTTAATACTAATTACTTCCCTTAATAGTTGTAATAAATAATAGAGTCGAGAGTTTTACTTTTACTTTTAAAGTTAGTGTAAGTTAGGGTTTTGGTGCATTGTTATAGTGTGATCAATTGATGAGGTGTGTGTACTAAATTTGGTGGATAAGAGCGGATATTAAGTAGGAGGAAGTATGTGATTAAAAGTGCTAAGAGTACATTAGTGAATCATAAGTTAAAACAAAAGTACAAGAGAGACAAAAAAACAGGTTTGAATCGACTCGCGCCGTTTGTACCGATCAAAGACACCACTTGACCGAGACTTTCTTTTTCTAATCTTCTTATTTTTCTTTTATTTTCCCTTCCCTAATTTTGCCCTAGGGTTGGCTGAAATTCTTGACCAAAAAAGAGAGGAAAAGAAAAAAAAAAAGGAAAAATGATTGAATGCCAAGTGTTGGCAATCAAGGCCAACTTTGACCAAACCTTTCTTCCATTCTTATCTTTCTTTTCACTAAAAATTCCCTTTATTTCCTACTAGTTTGGCCAACCCTTAGAGAGAAAAAAAGAGAGGAGAAAATTTCACAAATCATCCTGATCTTGCCTTGATTTAGAAAGAAATCAACAATAACCACAATCTAATCCGAACAAAGGTGCAACAAGGTGACAACGAAGCTTGAGGTGGAGTGATTTTGCATAGGCAGCCTTGGTATTGTATTTTTCCTTGAGGTTTGAAGGTATTAAGTTGGAAAATTTTCTTTCTCTTTCTTATCTTGCAATTTATGGGGAAGATGACTTGAAATTGGAAGTTTTGGGGAAGATAACTTAGATTTGTGAAGATTGGTGAAATTTCCCTCCTAGGGTTTTAATTTGCAGCCTTGTTTCCTATTTTTCAGCTATGGTATGATGGTATCTAGCCTTGTTAATGACTTGTATGAAGATTAGGAATTTCCAACTTTAGTAGAGAATTTTCCAGCTTTGATATGTGATGTTTATATGTTAGAGATGAGTTTAAATTAGTTGGTTTGGTGGTCTTGTATAAGAACCTCTTTTTCCTTATAACTTGTGGACTTGATTTGGGTTGTTTTGCCATGGAGCTTAACCTTGGAAATTGAAGGGAAAATTAGGAAAAAACAGGAGAGATGCTAGTCATTTTTTTTTTCTTATAGTGCATGTGAGTGGAAGCGATATTGAGGTGTGAATTTAGGGCATTTTTGTCTTCCTCTTGCATATGATTTTACTCAAAACACTTGTTACAGGCTATTTCTTTGTATGTGTGTTAGTTTTGAGCCAAAACAAAGAGGTTTAAGAAAAGAAAAACCTAGTTTTTCAAACTAATAGTTTGTTGAAAAATTTTCGCAAGAAGCCCTTCGCAGTTTTGGGAAATTAACTATAACTTCGTATAGGAAAGTTAGAATTGAGTTCCGTTTATTGCGTTTGAAACTAGACTCATAGAGCTTTCAACAGTGTAAAAATCAAGGGTTGGTTCAACTCCTATAAATACCAGCAAATCTACAAAATTTCTTGAAAAACCATGACTGTTCTGTCTTTGAACATGAGATAGCAGTGAATTTGAACTGAAATTTGACTAACTTATGAGTTGAATTTCATGAAGATGTCTTCTAAAGCCTATTATTAGTTCAGTTTATTTTCTAACGGTATAAGATTTATGATTTTTTGACTTACGGAACTCAAATTATACTTTTTCAAAGAATGTCACCAAAGCTGGAAATTTTATCAAATGGATTGAGTGGGACTTGGAAAACTTTTGAAAAACATTTTCTGGGTTTTAAACCTTATTTTGGTGAGATTTTGGATGCTTAAATTACTCTCCTCACTTTTAGAATACATTTAGATTTTTCCTTGATTTGCATCTTCAAATTTGCCCTTGAACCCTACGTGTTTGAGAGGCCATCTTGTATAGGCTTGTGGCTCATAGTTGAGCCTAATATGCGAATTTTGTTCACTTAAGCTTTGGATGGTTGGACTATAATACTTTATCTTGGTTGTTCTTAGGGTTTGTTGGTGAGCACGAGCATTACCCGGGGACGAGCTTTTGACATTTACTCTACTAACATCAGTGAGTGTTCCTTGCATGTGTGTGCTTTAAATGACTATGTGAAATGTTGTGAATGTTGCCAAAATGTTAAATGCTTTCCAATGATTGCTAAATAGATTTTTGATGAGCGAATGTGTACTTTATCGCACTCGACCCAAGCAAAAGTGAATTTTCAATGATTGAATGCTACTTGTGTATGAATGTAAGCCTTTTGGCTGAACTGGACACTTGCTCTTCATTGCCAGTCGACTCGAGTCAGAAGCGGACTCGGTCGAGCGGTTGGTGACCCTGGGACAATATTTGGTATACTCGAGTATTTCCGCGAAATCTAGTGGAGAACTGGCTAGTGAATTCAATGCAATGAAATCAATGAATGAATGACAAGAACACTGAAGGAGTTTTCACTTGCAAATATTTTCTAATGTCGGAGGGATAAGGAAAATGGTTGGTAAATGAATGAATGACTTGAATGAGTGGCTCCAATTAAACACGTATCCTTTCAATGAATGAATGATTGATTCTTGAATGACTGCTTATTACTGTGCTAAGTGTGCAAAGTGCTAAATGTAAATGTTTCCGTGTTTCGCCTGCTTGAATGCTTATTTGGGAAATTCACTGGGCTTTTAGCTCATTTCATTAGTTTATTTTCCTTACAGGAGTGGAGTCTGGAGCAAGTAAGCGTGAACTAGTGTGTATAAGTTTCTTGTACTTGCACTTTTATGGATTGAATGTATGTGGAATATTTGGCAATGTAAAGCTACGTTTTATTTTTGGCTTGTAAATGAAGTTGAATTATGGTTGATTTGAGGACCTTCTATGTTAATCTAGAGGCGTGAAAAACTATTTCCAAAATATAAGTCAGTGAGTCCTGGTGAGAGTTGGGCAGGCGGTCCGCCAAACCCTTGGGTACGCCTTAGAGGAAGGTGGGGTTATCGCAGAAACTTACTAAAAATGTAGTCTTCACTAGAGTTTCCTTTATTCATTAGTTAGGGTATTATAGAGTAGTTAATGTAGTGTTTCCTTCTTGTATTTGTAATTAGATTTGGATTCAGATTGAGGAGCAAAGATAGAGAGTTTGAAACTCATGTGACAAGGGTGACATCTCTCCTATCACTTTCTCTGTTGTATTTAAGTTCATGTTTAGCTATAATACAAGTTTGGATTTGTTTTTCTTCATGTTTTGCTAAAATTTATGCCTAGAATTATAGTTGAACTTGCTATATCTTGTTAGTGATATTTATTTGGTTATTTGGTAATATTATGTTGAGCAAGTTATTTATCACTTTTGCTTATCTAATCATGATTAACCGGCCATTAGTTGTGATTATCTAAAGGTGTTAAGTTTGCTATGAAAATTGAAATTTAACACTTGTTTAAGGAAGTGATAAACCTAAGTAGTACACTCACAAGAGTAGAGGTACACCTTTGTGGCTTAAGTGACTTGTTCCATGTAATTTCATAGAAAAAATGAGCTTGTAGTTAATTTCGTAACTACGAGAGTAGGTATGGTTTAGCTACAAGTATAGTTGATTTACTACGAGAGTAGGTTTCACATATATTAGGAAATTACGCCATAACTAGACAAGATAATAGCATTCACTTAACCAATAATCTCATTAGCGAGAGTAATGAGGAATTCCATACCTCTAGGAGTTTTCTAGTGTTAATTTTATTACTTTTACTTCATGCTTATATTCTAAATAATAAAGGAGTTTGAAAATCACCGGTAATTGAAAATCTTTCCTATGGGATCGACCCTTAATACCTTATACTCGCTCACAATTCATATGCTTGGGAAAAATTGCGTATGGAGTATTTAGGATTTATAAATGTAAAATTTGATTGTGGATGAGCTAATTGTGTATGTATACCACGCGCACGTCATCTACCAACCTTAATTCGTCTTGAGCGGTCCCTGATCGAATTAGGTTCCATCCCTTATACCAAAATTCATTAACCACATGATTAATGGGTTAAGGTTCTTTTGTATTTATAACCTGGTCAAGACAGATCCTTCAACCCCCCTTTGAATACTTTAGATGGGTTCTTGAATGTTCATTTATGGCGTATCAATCAAAGAACACGTTTGATTGTGGAGCCTTTCTACCAACCTTAATTCGTCTTGAGCGGTCCTTGATCAAATTAGGTTCCATCCTTTATACCAAGATTCGTTAACCACATGATTAACGGGTTGAGGTTTTTTTGTATCCATAACTTAATCAAGACAGATTCTTCCGCTACCTGATCGATTCGATTTCTTCTCGATGGTCCTTGGAAAAACTTATTCGTATCAGTTGATATCAGAGTTTTGGCTCTTGATCCAAGTTAATATCCCTTTTTTTTTTTCTTGTTTTCCTATTTGTTTTTTATACCAAAACCCTAGTCGTCTTTTGATTTGAAAGAAACAAAAAAAAATTTCCATTCTTATTTTCTTGATTTTATCGTTTGAGTCTAACATATCCCCTTGATTGATTGAGATTGGAATTTCTTGATGTGATTAAGTTCTTAGAAACAAGTTTTCTAAGGGTTTAACTCCTATTAAATTTCTTTCAAGTTAAGTCGTAACCCTGTGTTGAGTCATCAAAAAAAATTTTTGGGTATTGTTCATGTTAATGTAGTGATTGCTATTCATCGTTCCTATTGCATACTATTCATCATATTGTAGCATCACTCATCATCCGAGTTACTGTTCATTTGAATAAAAAAAAATATTCTGTTTGGGGATTTGTTTCCTATCGCAAGTTGTGTTCTTGGTTGTTGTCCATTTCTAGTTTTCTTGTTGTTACCCGAAATTCAGTTTGTGTCTTATTTTTATTATTAATCATTGTCTTGTTGTCTAGAGTCTTGAGTTGTTTTAAAAAAAAAAGAAATTAGTTGTACCATGTGTTTGTTCTTGTGTCAAGCTGCTGGAAATTATTGAATTCTTGAACTTTGTTTGAGATTCTTGGTGAAATCTTGAAAAAACTTTGGACTTTCTTGATTCCAATCTTGAAATCTTGAAGTTCTTGAATTATATTCTCGGATTGTGGTAAATCTTGGGCCGAATTTTGATTAATCTTTGAGTTCTTGAAACAACTACAAGTTCTTAAAAAAATCCGTGGCTGCTAGCTTTGTCTTGAAGCTGCATCGAGAAAAAAAAAAAAGAAACAGAAATGAAAACGCAACTCAATTCATTCAGTTGAAAGCCGTGAGCCCTAAACTTTTCAAATCAGATTTGGAAACAAAACGTTGTCGCATTCCATTTCCTAGCCGCACAAGGATTTGATTTTCAGCCTTGTTGACTTCAAATTTCACTCCTATTTGGGCTGGGATTGAAATCGTTTCGCACCTGATTTCCAAAGGGGAAGAGTATTTTTCAACCAAAACAACTGCCCTTTAAACCCATAACAGCCAAGTACAACAAACACCAAAAATTCCAGCTTCACCAGCAAACCATTGCTTCGGGTTTAACTATTCAAAATTCCTGTGAATTGTCCAGCAATTTTTACTTCAATTTATGAGTATTTTTCAGTCATTATAGTGTCCTAAAGTCATTTCCTTGAGTTAAAATCAGTCCAGATCAGTTGCATTCTTAGCTCAAACCTGCTATAATCTTACTTCGTCTAAAGGTGATAAGTTGGTCAACACTAGAAGGAGTTCGAATTTCTTCAAGGTGTGGATCAAGCGGCCTTGCGAACTTAATTGGTGAGATCATTAGAGTGTTAGACAATTTGAGTGATACACGAGGGTTGAGTGTAAACACGTGAGGGAGCTAGTGAGGATAAAAATTTTCTCTACTAACTGTTTTGCAGGTTAGGTCAACATGTCAAAGGAAGGTGAAACTTCTACTTTTGATCCTATGCTTCTTATGGATGCCATGACAAGTCAATTGCACAAAATGATGGAGGAGGAGCAAGTATACTACTCATTCTTTCTTTCACCATTTTTGCCCAAGATTTGAGTACAAATCTTATTTTCAAGAGGAGAGGAATGATGCAAAATATGGGCTACTTAAGGGGCCATATTTCAAGCTTCAAGTAGTTCGAGTTTTTATTAGTAGCTTAATAGTTTATTTTCCAGATTTCTAATTAATTTGGTAGGAATAAAGTTGGTCCAAGATCTCATGTTGAATTGGATCCAAATTAGTTGTCAAGTCCGTTGATTAATTGAGTCGTTTTGTTAGTTATTTCCTTGTATAATAATCATCCAGCAATAAGCTTCTTAATTGGGTCGTGAGTTAGTTGATTTAGCTAAGTTAAGTGAGTCCATTAATTTAGGTATAGTAGGGATATAAATATTTGTATCGTTCCATTAAAAAAAAGGAAGATGAACGTTTTTTAGAGGGTTTTCTCTTGGCTCGTGACCAACCCCCCCTTTGAATACTTTAGATGGGTTCTTGAGTGTTAATCTATGGCTTATCAATCAAAAAAACACATTTGATTGTGGTGCCTTTCTACCAACCTTAATTCGTCTTGAGTAGTCTTTGATCGAATTAGGTTCCATCCCTTGTATCAAGGTTTGTTAATCACGTGATTAACGGGTTGAGATTTTTTTGCATCCATAACTTGATCAAAACAGATCCTTCTGCTGTCTAATCGATTCGATTTCTTCTCGAGCGATCTTTGGAGAATCGTATTCGTATCAGTATATAAAACAAATAGTTGACATGCAATTTATAAGTCTGAAAATGATGCACATAAAAAATATTTTTTTTTACACAATGTACACCCGCCCCCTCCCTTCTGCCTCCCCTGCCCCTGCCGCAGTAATCTTGACTCCGCCACTAACCACCGATCTTGGGTATCCAGAAACTACAAATTTGCAGTATAGAGATCTTGATAAAGATGTAAATATGATTCTTAGAACTCTAGAGAATGAAGGGAGTGTTAGTTACAATACATGGTTGCTCAAAGGGCAAAGGAAAAAGGACTAAGGATTCTATAGATGCGCTTTCAATGCTAAAAAATATGTTACTTCATTTCTTATTTACACGTGCTCATTTATGTGCATCTTTTGCAGGCTCGTGAACCCGAAAATGCCACTGAAGAGTGATTGTAAGGACTCTAATGTAGCTTCTATAGATGTTGCTGAAGAAGTTAAAGTCTAAAGGGAATTTTGTTTTGGCTAGAAACTTCTATTGTAACTATAAACCTTTGACGTATGTTTGTGGCCTTGTAACTTTCTATAGTTATATATATTTTTTATGGTTTTTAACTGAAATTGAATGTAGACTTTATTTTAGTCGCATGCAGACTTGTATTCTAATAACTAGAATTTATATGCATTGCTAAATTATACACTACTTGAGTGATGAATAAATCTTACCTATATAAAGGAGAATAAATATATTGTGAATAGTAACGAACACTAGATGGGCCAATTATACAGTTGTTTGCGTGAGTGTCCACGGGGGTTAATTTCATTTTGTTCCCTCAAACTATATGCTAAATTTCATTTCAATCACTAAACTTCAAAATGGAACACTTAAATTATAAAATTCATTCTAGTTAAGTAAAATCGGTGACAGAATCCTAAAAACTAACTATCTATTAAGAGTTTGGACAACACGCTCGGTCGATGTTGTTGTGCAAGCGTTATAAACCAAAATGATAGGGACATAAATGTAATTTCATTTTTTTCCTTTTTCATCCTCCCTTTTTTCCCTATTTGTTTCATTTGTGATTTCCCTGTTTGTTTCGTTTGTGATACATACTAGTAGGTAGCAGTACCTCTTTGAGGGTAAATGCAAGAGTGCTGGAAGTGAATTTTTCCAAGCTATCATGAGCTTTTCTTAGACAATCCACCCCATGAATCTGTTAAAGGATGCCTTGTCTACAGCTACAGCCCCTTTTATCTTAATCTGTAGATTTTATTGCTTCATGAAGCATACAGCAGCAGCAACACTGCAATTATTCACACTGCAATTGCAGTGGTACAAGGATAAACTCAAATAAAAAAACATATCATCCTATATCTATATAGCTACAAGCTTACAACCTTGACACCAGAGCAAGAAAAGAAATCAGTCAACCGAGTTTGTGAGCAGCAAAATGACTTCCTTCTGCCATTAGCCGCAAGAAAAATAGATGGTCTTTTTATTTCACACAACATGGCTTGATTAATTTCCTCAATTCAAGGCTCTTTCACATCAACCCAGATGCTTTCTTCAGATCTCTCCTCCCATCGAGGAAACTCCTCCATCTAGGCTGCTGTTCCACTTCCTTCTGATGACTTTTTGACTTTAAAATTAGATTTATGCCAATCTAATAAAGCCTTTTGAGATTCACCATCAACTTGAACCTGTTGAGGGGGGCTTTTCTTGACATTAAGCAGAGAGCAGTATTTCATCTTGTCCTTTTCTTTAACCTTGGTTTTCATTGTAGTAGTTTTATTCTTTTCCCAACGCCAACTCTGCTGGTGCGGCGCCACGATGAATTCTTCAATGCTGGCTGTTTGTCTTGGTCAAAGTTATGCAAGAGTTGTCTAATAAAGCAGAGGAATTATAGCGATTCTTTTCTTCTTGACAACGAGTAGTGCTTGGATGTGAGACTTTTAAGGAGGCAAGAATTTTGTGATTCGCATACAACTTGACAAAGTGGTTGGTACATGATAGTAGTGGTGGAGGTGGAGGAAGGGGGCAACAAGAACGGGATCTGTAGGAGTGATGGGGTGAGGCATTGTTGTGGTGGTGGTGGTGATGGAGAAGATGGTGGATTTTGTTGGGTGCTTTTTAAGGAGTCTGGAATCCATGGATGATGATACAACTTTTGGCTTCGGTTCTATTAGGGCTGCCGATGAGGATAAGTTGTATCTTTGGACAGAAAAATTGAGAAAGCGCATGAGGAAAGAAGAAGAATAATATGGAAAAAATTTTAAAAGGGAGAAAAAGGGAAGGATGAAGAACAAAGGGTGAAATTACTTTTACATCCCCATCTTTTTGGTTTATAACAATTACACAAATATACTAATGGAGCGTACTACTCACGCTCTTGATACACTATTAGTTTTTTAGATTTCATTACCGATTTTACTTAACTGGAACGGATATTGTAGTTTAAAGACTTAAATGTCCCATTTTAAAGTTTAGGAATTGAAATGAGATTCCATGTGTAGTTTGAGAGGACAAATGGAATTAACTTTATTGTGGTTTTTTGGTGTTGGGTGGGACAAACTTGTTTGGTAATTCATGAAACTCGTGTGGGTGGTTGTCGATTTAGAGGAATTCAATGGGTTTTTAGTTATTTTACTACTCTTTAAGTGCCAGCAAGCATGTAAGATACCTTTGCAATGGGAGAAAGGACAATGGGGCTTCTTCCATAGTTGTTAATTTTCAAAGGTGATGAATCATTGTCTGGGCTACAGAAGACATTGAGGAACACTTGTGGTGCTCAAATATGTAAAATAGTGAAACGTTGTCAAGGCAAGAAGTCTGTGTATCTAAGCCCAAGATGTAACAAATTTGTGGCCCAATATGTCTTCTCATGTATTTTAGAATGAAAAAATTATTCAAAACATTTCTAATATTTTGTTAAATAAATTTTTTCATCCTTTACTTTTAAAATGATAATTTTACCTTTCTTACAAAGTTAAATCAGTAAAATTTGGTCAAAATATAGATTTTTTTATCACTTTTTATCTTGAATTTATTACATAACTCACATATGATCATTTTTTAAGGTTAAAAAGGTTAGATCCTATTTGCTGTTAAATAAATAACCCAATTTGTATTCAATTTTAAACCTAAAAGTAAGATCTAATCTGCATCATATTTATTTTTCTCCTAAAATGGTAAGATTTGACTCAATTCATATTTATTTTTCTCCTAAAAAGGTAAGATTTGACTCAATTCATATTTATGTTTGCCACTGAAAATGTAGTATTTGACCTTTTGCATATACAAAATGACTATATGGATCACGTAATGATTTCAAGCTAAAAAGTGATCGAAAAATTGAGATTAGGACAAAATTATACTAACTTGAATTTGTAAGGAACGTAAAATAAATATTTTAAAAATAAAGGATAAAAAATTCATTCGATGAAATGTGAGACGTTTTGAATAATTTTTTACTTTCAGAATTACTCGTGCAATTTTGTGGGGACTCTTCTTTTCCTCCTCGCATTCATCCATGCTTACCAAAAAGGTATATATTTCTATTTCATGTTCGGACCTACTCAGTGTGGGTAATAAATGGAGAATATAATTGGCCTCCAACTTGCTGCCATTATCATGGTATGCTTGAAGGAAAACCAACTCTCAAACTATAGGCTTGGTTTGCTTGCGTAGGTCTTCATGCAATGAATATGACTGCCATCCTGTTCTCTTTGGTTTCGAAACTTGGAATGAATTTAACTGCTATCCTTTTGTCCAAACTGTATAACTTTGGTGTGTCTATACTTTCCAAAATTTCCTAAAGCTCTTCTTCCTGCAAGCAAAAATCAATGTCAGAAACTAAAATATTGAAAACATTGAAAAATTTAGTTTTTACTTACAATGGTAGTTTTTTGATCTTACACGTTGTGGCCAAAAACAGGCCGCAGCTTGTGGTGCCATCATGTCCATCTCTCACAACTTTCTGTATCACTGACAAGTGTACTGAATTTCGTTAAAGTACAATTCTCATATGAAATTGTGATTAAGAGTTATGACCAAAATGAGCAAGTTATAATTAAGATTCTTTCATTAGCATTATCTCATTGAGGGTTAAAGATTAAAAGAAAGAATTGAATTCTTTTATAATTTATGAGTTATTTTTTACACAACGCTGCCCTAAAAGTTGAGCCATGTTTTATGCCAAAAGTTTCAGTGTGCCTACTTATGGATAAAAATAATCGTTGCCAAATCCCATGCGGTTTTGACATGGACGTTGATTAAGTTTCTTCAGAGTTTCAAGTCAAGCCTTTTATTTGATTGAGGTTTCTTGGTGCTAACATTGACATAGTCTATATGATGCCTTCTTAGAACTTCATGGATACAAGTGCAATTTATCTGTTTTGCTCTTCCATGAATGACATGAAAGAGCTTATGTGCATAAAATTGTTTGTCTCGATTAAATAATTCATGAATTATAATGAATGGTATCACCAAAGTGACCTTTATTATATTTATAGAATTATTTAACGTGGATCGTGAGATGTTCATGTTTTGAAGTTCTATGTTGATTTTCAACTTGGTTTTTATCAAAAGTTGAAATTGTTACTTGAGATATGAACCTTTGGTATAATATTTGGGGGTAGTTTTCTTGGTTCATGTATTTATAAAATATGTCATATATTTCTTTTGTCAATGATTTCAAAGACACAAATAAAGTTTTTAAGCAAATTGGACAAAGGGTTTGGGATTTCTTTTGAGGAAACAAGTTTTAGTTTGCCAATGTCATAGTTAGATTTATTATATATCTATTGACGTGAAATTTTGTTTCAATTGAATGACTTAACCGATTATTACAATTAGGACCACCGAAGTGGCTATTGTTTTAATTCATAAAATTATTCAATAAGGATTCTGGGATGTTTGTCTTCTGAAATTATTATCATAATTACCTGCCTGAAGGAGGTATTTATGCATATTAATTTTGGAAGGGTTAAGTGATCACCATGGATATTTATGGTCATACAGTATTTATCTCAATTAAATGATTTATTGAATTATTATAATTGGTACACCAAAGTGGCCATTATCATAATTCATAAATTTATTAATAAGGATCCTGAGGGGTTTGTCTTCTATCATTGTATTATAGTTATCTACCGAAGGTGATAATCATATATATCAATTTCAAAAGGGTTGAGTGTCCAGTGAGGAAAAATTATGATCTCGAAAAGGGCCTATCTATTTGAAGTATATCAGTTCTTCTAAAGTTGTCTCACTGTTTTACTTAAGTGGGAGGTTTAAATATACTTTCGCTCCTACGTGAATATTGCCATTAGTTGTTCACACGTCTTTATTGCACAAGTTGTATGATTATATCTTCGTATATAATTTTTTTTAAAATTTGCAATATTTGTGTGAACAATTGTCATTTATTATTATTTTTTTTTGGCAATATTGCTTTGAGATGGAAAAGTAGACTCGAGTATAGCACTTGACTTGGTTGATCTTGTTATTGTTATACTTCAAGTAAAGTTTCTAAAGTTCCAGAATTACAGTTTAATGAAATAAGACTTGTTTTAAAGGATAAATTAAAATATTAAATTTATGTAGAAATTTGCCCTTTGGCATTTTTCAAAGTAACATGGTATTTCAAATTGTTGATCAAAATTTTGTTTGAGTCTATTGAGGAATAGTTTCAAGAATATGGAAGATCTAAAGTTATAGTTTCAATGAGCATTAATAGATAGTGTTGTTTGCTAGATCATTAGAGAAGAACTTTTCTTCTTGACCATTATAAAGTACAATTTTTATGGTTCACCAAATTTGAAGGGTCCACAGTTTTTCAATGTTTGGGGTTTAATTTTGTGTTTATATTCAAGTGTCAATAAGTGGTTGACATGTATTCTCCAATTGTGGTGAATAATAAATGAGGGGAAGTTGAGAAAAATTCCATGGGTCCAACTCATAATTTTGAACGTCAGAAAATTTTAACACTAAGTAAAAACTTATACAAAAATAAGACTTATAGAATAACAAAGATGCAAGAGTTCCTAACTATTATGTTAGAGTACTGTTGACCCTAGCATATACGGCTAGTTTGATTGTTTGAAATTTGATTTCTTTGGCCGGCGCCTATGGTGGTGTAGCCAGCCCTTCAGCAGAAGGCTGAAGGGCTTGCCTTCCCTTCCATGAAATCCTTTGCAGAAATTCTGATGCAGCATCCTAAACAATCAGTGGCTAAGGATGAATTGTTGCAGGCTTTCTTGTTGTCTCATCAATCATCCATAGCTAAGGATGTCTCGAGCTTTAAGAGGCAACTAGTAGTGTTTTTTTTTTTTCTGATGATGATATTCAGTTCTTTATGCTCCTTTCAAGTTTGCTTTGGTGGGAAAGTTTTCACGAGGATGACTGAACATGGATTCTCTATGGAAACAATTCAGGCTGTAGGGTTCAAGGGAACGTTTAGTCTTGGCCTTCTTAATTCTCGTCATGTGTTGATTCATTTTGCTCTGGAAGAGGACTACTTGCACTGTTGGCTTTTGGGGGTTTGTGGTCTTTTTAGGGTTTCATCATGAGGGTGTTCAAGTGGACCTCTTCTTTCTCGGTCGATGCGGAATCCTCCATTGTTCCAGTTTGGGTGTCACTTCCAAATCTACCCATACATTTTTTTTTGACAAGGGGCCTCTCTTTTCCATCGCAAGACTAATTGGCGAGCCATGAAGGTGGACGCTTCGACTGTCACTTTGAGTAGACCGAGTGTGGCTCAATTCTGTGTTGAAATTGATCTTCTCCATGATTTACCGGACAAGATTTGGATTGGAAACGGCTCACAAAGGGGTTTTTGATAGATGATAGAATATGAGAATTTGCCTCAATTATGTTCTGCTTATAGTAGGTTAGGAAACAATGTTTCTTCATGTTGTATGGGGCTTCCAACTAGTGTAGAAAAGGAGAAAGCACAAATTCACCAAGGCAAAGAATGGATACCCATGCAGAAGGAAACCGGAGAGCAGGATATCATCCCGTCGGATCAACCAGCAATGGTAGGGTCTTTGAAATTGGTGTTCTGGGTAAATCTAACTGCGGCAACTACTAGCTCCTCTAGACTACGGGAGGAGGAGAAAGAGTTGATCCCTAAGGGCGTGGGTAAGGGCGGGCATGTTTCAGCCCACACAAAGGAAGAGATGCCCTTGGACTTGTGACAGGTCACTACGGTGCAGCGAACTTCGGATGTTGCAATAAAGGGGGATGGGAAGGTACCACGTGTGCTCGAGTTCTTGCTGGAAAGACCAAGGGTTTTTCAAACACAAATGCTTTCATGATTTTAGAGAATCTAGAGGAGCAGCGTACATCAACCAAGCCTGATGGTATCAATTGGTAGCAGCCTCTATGTTAGAAGTCTAGCTTGTTGTCACCAGTTAAGAAATTGAAGGTGGATAACGGAAGACGGTGATCAATGGGGGATGGCTCAAGTGAAGTGTCATTGGATGAACTCCAACAGTTCTAGAGAGATTTGGAGGGTAGGCTTCGGTCCACTAGTATTATCTCCAATCCTCACCAACTCTTTTCGGATGCTGACCGCTACAGGCGATTGGTGACAGACCAGCAATCGGTAACACAGTTTAAAAAACGTGGCCGGCTTCCTACAAAAGACAGGCGTGATAATTCGAGTCTACTCCAACAAGGGAAAATCGGTTGCATGAAGTGTAGAGAAAGATTAGCTTCGGCACACAGCAAAAAATCTGGTACGCCAGTGATTCCAACTCCAGCTAACGAATTGTTGAATTTTTTATGGTTGTACCGATAACCATGTTGATTTGGAATATACGGAGGATCTCACAACAAAATTCCTTGTGGTATTTGAAAGAGTTATGTTCACGTAACCAAGTTCAGTTTTTAGTGATTATTGAACCTCTAACTAGCTCGAGTTCAATTCAAACGTTTAGAATCAAGCTCCAGTTTGATTTTGCTTCATACTTTTTGGAGGGCAGAATATGGTTCTTTTGGCAACACTTAGTCTGCTCCTTTCTTCCTCTTGTAAACTAGCTAGTGCATGTTGACATTGTGCTTTCTTCTTCTTTAAAAGTTCATTTTATAGCAGTGCATGGCAAGTATTCTAGGTCAGCAAAGCAGCCCTTATGGATAGCTTTTGAAGCCATTGCTAGGGATATGGATGCGTCTTGGATGGGAGGAGGTATTTTAACACCATTACTTCAGCCAACGAATGGAGTGGAGGGGAGGGGCAAATTCTAGGAGGGGTGATATGGAGAATTTCCAGGATATGATTCAGATGACGAATCTTTCTGATTTACACTTTGACGGTTCGCAATTTAGTTGGACAAATGGGCAGGCTTGGCAATGTTTGGATATAATTCTAGTTAACAGTGTACGGAATTCAGCTTTTAGTCTAGTGCATGTATCTCACCTGGTTAGAGGGCAATCGGATTATTCCCCGTTGCAGGTTCGGTCATCTAATCTGTCCGGGGGTAAAAGTTCTTTCCAATTTCTTAATGTTTGGCCCCACCATCCGGACTTTAAACAGGTGGTGCAACATTCGTAGGGCCAGCCAATTATCTGTCGGTTTCTTTGCAAAGCTGATGTGGTTGAGGAAAGCTTTGCATAAGTGGAATTGGCACACGTTTGGTCACATCGGACAGAATTTGAAGAGGGCGGAAGAAGTGTTGCTACGGCAACAACAGTTATATGATCAACATGGGGGTGATGTGTTGTGATGTAATCTGAATGAAGCTAAAGCTGAACACACGCATTTGTTAGCAGTTCAACAGGAGTTTTGGTGCCAAAGAGCATCCATTAAATGGTTGCAACAGGGGGATGCTAATACAACATAATTTCATGCACGAGTGAGACAACGATGCAATATGAACTACACTAGTCACAAAAGAAGGGATGATGCAAGCTGGATAGATTCGCTCACAGATATTTAAAATTCGGCAATAGAGTTTTTTAGATCTCTGTTTGGTTATAGAGATTATGTAACGGCCTTGGAGAACATTCCGTTTCATATTCCTTCCATTTCTCACCAACATAGAAAGGAGCTAGATTCTCTACCTTCGGAGGAGGAGGTAAAAGAGGCAGTGTTTGGTATTAACAAGGATAGTGCAACGGGCCCGGATGGCTTTTCAGTATTATTGTATCATTCTTACTGGGACCTGATTAAATAGGATATGCTATTGGCAGTGGAGGATTTTTTCTTGGGAGGCAGGCAGTTAAAAGGTTTCACTAGCACAATGGTGATTCTTATCCCAAAGAAGACAGGTGATGTGAGATGGTCAGAGTTCCAACCTATCAGTTTGTGCAACATGAGTTCCAAAATCCTGTTGAAGATACTGGTTAACAAGATCAATAGGGTACTGCCCGATATAATTTCGCCCTTCAGCCTGGTTTTGTACCAAGCCGACACATAGAGGATAATATCTTGTTGGCTCAAGAGTTGTTGACTGATATTAACAGGAAGCTGAGAGAACTGAATGTCGCTCTTAAATTGGACATGGAGAAGGCCTATGATAAACTGGACTGGTCTTTTGTTATGTCCATGCTCAGGGCATTTGGCTTTGGCCACTGGTATATTGATTTGGTTTATCGCTCTCTGTCGAACAACTGGTTCTCAATTCTGATAAATGGAGAACCGGTAGGCTTTTTCAAGTCATATCGGGGAGCACGTCAGGGTGACCCATTGTCTCTGGCTCTGTTCACTATAGTGGCCAAATTTTTAAATTGGGGAATTCACCATTTGCTGAAAATTGGAAGGCGTATGTTCTACAACGCTGCTGGAGGTCAGATCCCTATGCTATCATTTGCAGATGACACAATGATCTCCACGTGTATATCCCCACAAGGTTTAAGATGAGTGAAAGACTTCTTGGATTTGTATCAGCGTGTTTCGGACCAAAGGATAAACATCTCAAAGAGCTCTTTCATTTGGTCCCATAAATTCTGTCAGTCAAAAGTTTAGCTAGTTAGCTCTATCTTTGGTTTCTGTAGAGAACAATTGCCTCTTCGATATTTCGGGGCTCCTTTATTTACGAGTTGCCTGAAAAGGAGGATATTTGATGGAATTCTAGACAGGGTAAGAGCCCGAAATGTAGAGCTGGAGTTGTAGGTTTTTGTCGCATGGGGGGAGAATAATCCACCAAATGCAAAGGTACCAAATGCAAAGGTACCCATGCATCTTAACTATGGTTAAGGCGTTTGGGATGAAATTATGGGTGAGACTACGTGAGGGTATTTCGGTCTGGGCGAAATTCATGTGACAAAAATATTGTCAGCAAGTGCATCCTATGTTGGTAGAGGGGTCAAAGGGGTCCATTATTTGGCGGCAGCTGTGCTCTGTGCGAGAAGAGGAGGAAAAGTAGATTTTTTGGCAAGAAGGGGAGGCCTTGATAGAGCCTCTGAGTGAGGCTTGCCAGCTGCAACACTATCCTCAGATGACTGTGGCGTCTTTCTTTCAAGGGAGGGAGTGGGATGTTCGATGGTTTTAGGAATGGGTACCTTTGCATTTGGTGGAGATGATTCTGCAAGTAGCCTTCTGGCCATCTTGCAAGGACGTTTTACTATGGAACGGCTGTCCCTATGACTTGGCACGAGAGAAACGTGGTTCTTCACTTGTATTGTGAGCGGTTTGGAATTCGATGCTGCTGGTGAAGATCTCCTTTTTGGCCAAGAGAGTATTGAACAACTTTTTGCCGCTTGATAGTATTCTGTAGATCATGGAGTTACCTTAGTGTCAAGATGCCAGTGTTGTTCATCGCTGGAAACAATTCGGCATGTTTTTTTTTATAGTGCTGTGGCCCAAGAGGTGTGGAGGTACTTTTGCTCTCTTTTTGGGATTCGTTTCATTCAACCTTATAATCTAGGTGTCGTTGTTATGCACTAGCTTTTGTCAATCGATAAAGGGCATCCATACCATGTCAGAGGCCTAGTCCCGATACTTGTGGTGTGGTTTATTTGGCGTTAGAGGAATGCAGCTAGGTTTGATGGGATTCAGATGGATGTGGAGTGTATCACTAGGGAGTTGCTCCTTTTCTTAAAGCTGTTAGGAACTGCAACCAGGATTGACAAGAAGCAGCTAATAGGGGATTTAGATTCGCCTATAGCTCCTTTCTTCAAATTTAAGTATTGCAAAAGGAAAGTATGTATTCCAATAAAATGGACGGCGCCAAAATCGACTTCCTTTAAACTGAACACAGATGCCAGCGTAAATAATAGAAGGGCAGTTGGAGGGGGGTCCTTCGCGATCATCAAGGCAAAATCATCATGACATGTTATAAGGAATTTGGGGACATGTTGGTGTTGGAGGCTGAGGCCCAAGCTTTGCTTTATGGGTTGGAGTTATGCTGCAGTGGGGGCTGGAATCGGATTGAAGCTGAAGTGGATTCAAAGGCTCTCTACCTTTCAATAATATCAAACCTGTCATCTGCTTGGCCACTTTGTAACATCATTCGGAAGATAAAGGTCCTACTAGAGAACCAAAGTGGGAGCTTACATCACATCTATGGGGAAGTGAATGCGGTGGCAAATGCCTTGGCGGGTCTATCGACTAGCGGCCAGGGGTTTTTTAGTTCCTTGTCAAGTATGCCACAACATATTCAGTTGCTAGTTAGGCTTGATAACTCTTCTTATGTAGCAGTTAGACGTATCAGGGAGCAGTACTTCTTGTTTCACAGCTTTTCTCATGTATCAGTAGCTTCTCCTTTTCTGATTATTAATAAAAACTAGGTGGCGCCCATCCCCATGTATGGGGTTCGGCCAAAAAAGAACTCATAATTTTGACGTTGAAAATACTAAATGTCAATTTCAGGGTGATTCAAGTTTTATGAGTTCAAGTTGTATGAAAAATTAACATAATTTATTTTTCTTTTGTTTGTTTTAAATCCTTCATTTGTTAGTTGATATTTTTATCTAACTTTTGGGGTTTGATAATATGGTATCTGTCATTTGTTAATGTCATTGATAGTACATACACAAAGTCAAATAAAGGGGAAGGAAATGTTAATTTTTAAAGGCATGAATTTTCTTGCAATAAAGATTTTCTAATTAATGTCCACTTATTTTGGACCCTATTACTTACCTTATGCTGTAAAAAGTTATCACTTCTGTAATGATTGTAGGGTCAATAAAATTCTTGACACTCTTAGATGAATAGTGCGGTCAAATGATTTTAAAAAATGCTCATAAAGATATGGTCAAGTGTATTGCGAATAGTTTTTGTCTAAATCTCTTTAAAATGGAACATGATATATATAGCCATATGTATCTTTAGCTTGCCCAACAATTTTGTTCCAAAATTTTCTAATAAGATTTAGATTTGGAGAAGAACTAGTTTCAAATACATTGTGTTTGGAATTATCTAGTTGAGAAAGATCATATGTTCAACAGAAACTTAGACGTTGTATCATATATGGTATGTTTCTGTAATTAAGTTTTTTAAAGGGCCTTTATGGAGTTACAATTTTTCACTATGGCATTTGATATCATTCTTAAGGCCTGTGGGAACAAATTTAGTTTTGCCCATATTCTATCGTTTGGTTAAGAGATATTATTCCAAGAACTTTGATGTAAAAGATCTTGGGGGAGCTAGCATACTTTTGATATAGTGAAAATAAAGAATGGTTGGGACTTATCCTTTACATTGATTATACACTTAAAGTCAAATGTGAAACTACATGTCAATTTGTCTCAAATGGCTAAAGATAAATTGCGGCTAAAAGCAATACAGTAAAAATAATCTTTAAGAATTTCATGAAAAATTTGATACAGTTTGCAATGAGTAATCTTTATATTAGTTTCTTGTATAAGACCCGATATTATCTACATAGTAACTGTGTTGGTGGATAAATTTGGCAAATATTGGTCTATGCATTATGTATTTGCTAATGAAATAATAAGGTTTAAGAACTAAAGATCACTTGTTTTTCTTTGAGCATTCGAAAATCTTAAATGTAGTTTAGACAGATATTGTACATACTAGTCTTATAGGGCAATTAAGTTATTTAAAATCCTCTAGAATGGCGGTTATATCTGTCTTAATTTAACGCTCAAAGGGCTCATGTTGAGCATGTTTTGTTTTAAGGGCTTATGTTTTTCTTATTCCATTTCTGGATCAAGTTTGATGTTTCCGCTGCTGTGTTCACAATAATGAGCACTAAACTTTGAATTGCCTGATATGGATGTTTATAGTTTTTCCAGTTTTTTTTATATAAAGTAAGGGAATGGGTTTATAAGTGTAATGTGGTTTATGAATTCATTACAATGATTAAACATTCAGTAATTATTAACCAAGTCACTTACACCATAATAGTCAGACAAATATTTCAAATGTGTGGTATGTTTTATATGGTTGTACTTGGTCAGTGGGAGTTATAAATAACTCATAACTCTCATGTATGTAGTTTATAGTTATTTAAGTTGATAAAGTTTTCATTCCTTGATCTATGCAGTTATCAATATGATTTACTCATATATGCGCACATTTGAGGATTATACTGCACAGAACTGATATTAAATATTCAATAAAAGCTATACACTAATTGCTTCATATGTGAAGTGCTTTCGGATTTGAAACGGTTAAGTGGACGAAGTCCTGCGCATGTTTCCTTTGTGAAGTGGCTTCAGTTTATAAGCACTAAAGGGGACGCCAATCCTGTATAGAATTGGTTTAAGACTATAAAGTGGACTAAATGTTACCTTGACTTGATTATATTTCTTTTGGATCATGTGAGTCAAATCACAGCACTCTTTATCACACTGGAATTTGGGTCTATGAAGTATTAGTATTTGTAATTATGGAGGTCCTATATTAATAAATGATGTAACAACATCTATAGATCGATACAAGTACTCTAACTGGATAATAATTGTTTATTTTGCATATTTTAAGCGTGTTTATTTGATTACTATTGGTGTGAATAAGGGTTTTTAAGGATGAAACTTGCTCTTCAATCTTCTATATTTACAAGTTTCATTTTACAATCAAAGCTTGCATTTGAGTAGTTTAATGTGCAAATTTGGTTGCATTTGTAGGATTTGAAAAGCAATGATCATTTTGGATCAAGGAGGATTCATGCAATTAAGTTGGACGCAATTCAAGGATGATTTGGAGAATATTAGACCAACAAATGTAGTTCTTTAGGCTTAAAATGCGATCTCAATACGTGGGCATCTCTATTTTTATCTCCTTGATGATGTTGGAGTAGAAAATGATGAAAAATACAGGGGAGGCAATACACACCCTCATTATGCAACCTTGAACATGCATATTCAGCATGCATATTTTGAAGATGACCGTACAATTTGCACTGCCAATTGCTCAGCTTTCACATAGCTTTTTCAACTCATTAACGGATCAATTTTGGCTACTTACAAAAGTAACATTAGAAACTCGAAGAAGCAGCTTTTGGTGAGTTCAAGACACAAGTTGCACAACTTTAACATGATTGATTGGAGCTTAATTCATCTACAAATAGAGGTCTTGGAGAACATTTTTCATAACTTTGGAAGGCCAAAGACACTATCAAAATATAGTCTGTACTAGTTTTTTTAGTTCATTAGTTTAGTATAGGGTAATATAGTTTCCATCCATTCTTGTATTACTAAACTTGAATGAGATAGAAGATGAAGATGGAGATGCTTGGAACTCATGTAACAAGAGTGACTTCTCTCCTACCATTTTATTTCTTGTATTAATTCTTATGTTTGGCTACAATACAAGTCTGATATTTGTTTTCATATTTAGCTAAAATTTATGTCTAGAGTTATGGAAGAACTTTCTATATTTTGTTTGTGATATTGATGATATTATTTTGAACAAGTTATTTGGCACTTTTGCTTATCTAAATATGATTAACTGGCCATTAATTATGATAATCTTAAGGTGTTAATTTTATAATGAGAATTGAAATTTGATATTAGTTTAAGGAAGCGTTAAATCTAGGGAATATACTCACGAGAGTAGAAGTGCACCTTTATAACTTTAGTGCTTTGTTCCACGTAATTTCATACAAGAAATGAACTTATAGTTAATTTCATAACCACAAGAGTAGGCATGATTTAACTACAAGTATAGTTAATTCACTACGAAAGTAAGTTTCACATATATTAGGAAATTACACCACAACTGGCCAAGATAATAATATTCAATTAACAAATAATTTAACTTGCAAGAATAGTGAGGAATTCCATAGCCCTAAGAGATTTCTATTATTATTTTTATTACTTTGTTTTCATGTTTGTAGTGTAGATTTAATCTCTTGCATTTGTGGTAGTCTAAATAATAAAGAAATTCAAAAATTATCGGTAATTGACAATTTTTCTTGTGGGATCGATACCTAATATCCTTGTACTCGATAAACAATCTGTATATTTGCAAAAAATGGGTTATTTAGATTTCATTAAAATTTGGTGCATAGTAGAATCTCATTAAAGATATTTTCTTACAGTGACCACTAAAGTTATGTTTAACTCGAGAGTCACTTTCTAAAATTATTTTGAAATTGACATTTCAATTGCTTTTAAACTCAAGTTTCAATTAATCAGTTGCCCAAGTGGGAGAATTTTAGAATTATTTTTAATTTGGGTTACTACTGATTAATTTTGTTTTGTTAAAAATAGATTAGATGAAGACCAGTAAACCCCACTATAGTATAATCCACTACAGTTGGGGCCTAAGTCTGTCTCAGTCATCTATTTGGTGTGATATGCAAGATTTAGGGTCTGTTATTTTAGATTAGGGTTACCTTAATATTGGGAGGCTCCACGATAGTTATAAAAAGACCAAGTCCCTCTCTCTCATCTAATACTAGCATCGTATTGCTAGTGTGGCTCGTCCCATTGATAGTCATTGTACAAAACTTGGAGATGGAGAGAGAGCCACCTATACCAAGCACACAAACTATAACGTGCTGATCAAGGTTGTTAGGCATCTCTCCTCGATCTATCTTCGGAGAACAATATGTGTTTATATTATAATTATATTCAAACATCTGATATTGGATCCTAAAAATTCCTACAAAGTGGTTTCTTTATTGTGAGCTGCAATGTGTGTATGAATTCTAAGAGTTATTTGGTGCAAATATGCTGAGAATTTGATTTGCTTATATAGTTGATGTTAGAAAATTAGCTTAATTTCTTTTAGGCATGTTTCTTGTTTCGTGTCGAAAAAACTAGTTTCCTAATTTGTTTTAGTTACTTGAAATAGAAACCACAGAATTTCCTATTTGTATAAGTTTAGAAATTAGTAATTATTTTCTATTCTTTATGAGATTAGGATTAGTGGTTATTTCCTGTTATTACATGGGTATTGATCAACTAATGTAACTTATAAACAGGTGGGTTTGGCATAATATAGAGGAACATACAAGAGCAACATGTAACCTTATACATCAGGTGAGAGATGATTCTTGAATATGAGAGATGGTATATAAGATTTGGGTTTGGGTTTAAATTGTATTCTTGTATAGGATTTTTCTCTCATAATGAAGAACGGGCTTCTCTTCATGGATGTAGGTTCAATGATAGAGGTGAACCATGTTAAATCTTGTGTGTCATTTATCTTTTATACTTGTGGCTTATTTGTCATTAAATTTTTGTATTTTTGATGTCCCAATAGTTGTTTGTTCCGTACTTGGATGCTAACAGACTAGTATTTGAGCAAGATTCATGGTTCACGAATAATAATCCTTGAAGTATCACAAGCAGTTGCTACAAGAAAAAAGTGATTTAATGACTGATAACGGTTCATTTTGTATGTTTTTAGTGTGTTTTATTGCTTGATTTTTAGTATGTTTATTCATTTTAAGAACTAAATAATTAGATTTTTAGAGAATTTTTTATTTTGTGATTTAAGTATGAAAAATTGCATTTCTATGGATTTAAGTAGTGAAAACTTCATATTTTACAGGTTTTACGGATTCAATCATCAAATGGAGTAATTGAGAAGATACTTGGATAGTTCTTGATAATTTGAAGTTAATTTGAAGTGACATGAAGTCCAAAATGAAAACGCAATCAAGTGGCAATAGAGAAAAGCATTGGCAACACTGACATGTTCTAGTATTCTAGCTATTGAGTTATAAGTATTAAATTGAGATGATTTTTGAATATTTTAAAGGTAAGACCAAGAGCTACATTTCTTATGAGATACGATATCTAATTTACATGTTTTGAGGGTCAAAAAGTAAAAATGCAGTCATGCATTCATGTTGCTACACTCTGGAAAAGGCTGCTGACCAATTAGGGATATTTTGGTTATTTCTTAGCTTCTAGAGCTCCAAATGACATGGTTCTTGATGTATTGAAAATTAATCTCAAAGGGTTACAAATTTCACATTTATGCAAGAGTTAGTTTGGCCTCTACCATTGAGAAATTTGCAGCTCAAAATTGATGCAAAATAGATCAATTTTGACGATTCTTCAAAAAGTGCAAAACTTGCCACACTGTGGATCCACGGCATGTTCCACGGATCTTGCTCCATGGATCCATATTTCGGCTATGTACGTTGCTCAGCTTTTTCACAGCCTTTTGACCACTTTTTGTGAAATAATTTTGGTTGTCTCTGTAGAAGGAAGCATGGAGATTTCAAGACGCAATTTTTTGGAATGTCAAGGAGCATTTTTTTTTTTATCAACTTTAACAAGTTCTTGATGCTTTCTTCATCTATAAATAGTGACTTCATGATATATTTTTTCAACTTTGGAAGGCTAGAAATCACACCAAAATGTAGTTTTTTTTTAAATTAATATTTTTATTGATGAATCAAAACCAAACCAGAATTACAAAGTATCCCCAACACACCCTGCCGGCTCCTCTTCCCCTCTCATCCTCCTAGCAGATAACATGCCTAACTTATCTAGTCGGACCTCCACCCTTGCTATTTTTGGGAACATGCTTATGTTGTCATAGATAACACACCCCTAATGCGGGTGAGAGACACCCACATTAGCTAGAATATCCGCCACTCGATTGGCTTCTTTGAAGCAGTGGGAAACTCTTGCCACGTCCTCTACCAAGTCCCAGATTTGCTCTACCTCATTTCGGATCTGCCACGGGCACTGAAAGCGTCGTTGAAGAATTCCCACCAACACCTGAGATCCGATTGAATCTCCACATTGACAAACCCTTTCTCCATACACATCCGAAGGCCAGTTAAAAGTGCGAGGGCTTCCTCATGTAAACTCGATCGTCTTCCAAAGAATGTTGAGAAAGCCAACATAAGCCGTCCTAAAGAGTCCCGTAAGATTCCACCGCCGCCACTCCATCCTAGATTACCCTTGGAACATCCGTCCGTATTCAGCGTCAAATAACCTGCCTCCTTTGCCTTCCACCGCACGAGCTGAAATCTAATCTTGCCGCCTTGGCGTCCCAACCATTCATAAAGTTGACGGAATGAGGTCATACCAAGCCTCATATTAAGATGAATCTCCAACCTGAAATTTATGTCTGCAATAATGGCTTGACAAATAGTAGTCGGGTGCATTGGGGTCCTGTCAAACATCGATTCGTTCCTTGCCCTCCAAATGTGCCAGCAAATGAAACTAGGCATCATCGTGAAGATGAGGCGCCTTTTTGCTGATCTCGAAGGTGCCATCCACCACGCCACTACCCTAGCCCTCAAAGAAGACCCTAATGCGTGAGACCGCACAAGCTAGTAAAATAATTCCATACATCTTTAGCAACCTGCCCCTCTAAAAATGCATGTTCCATTGTCTCACTTGCTCCATCAAGACAGCACAAACACTTTGAAGGCATCATCTGAAACCTCATCCTACACAAAACATCAGGGAATGGCAACTTACCCAACACCAAAAGCAGCATGAAGAGGGATACTTTCAATGGGATGCGAGGGTGCCAAAATTGAGAGTGAACGAACGAAGAGCTGCGAGCTTGTTGAATCTCCTCGAAAGCCGATGCTAATGAGAACTCGCCAGATGAAGTCAACCTCCATATTGGCTCATCAGCCTGCCCACCTCACGGAATCGGGAGCAGTAAGACAGAAGGAATTAAGTCAAGAGGGAGGGCCAGTGAGAGTAAATTTGTGCTCCACTTCCCATTCTCAATGAAGTCTTTGAAAGAGAGAGTTGGGCTCACCGTAGCCTTAAGGAACAACGCGCCACTCCCCAACCAATTATCATACCAAAAATGACATAAACCCCCTGAATCCGCCAGACTATAGAGAGCTCCGCTTGCCTACTAATGTTTAACATTCTCCGCCATGTTCCTGAGGCGTGTCAACTCAGTTCAATCTGACATGGGCGAAGGTCTTGATAATATTTAGCCCACATAAAACTCGTCCAGAGTGATGCCCCAATCCTAAACTGCCACCACAATTTACACGAAAAGGCTGCACAACTATCACTCAACCGTCTGAGTTCCACTCCTCCCTCTTCAACTGGATAGCATAATTGGGACCATCCAATTCAGTGATACTTCGTGCCTTCCTCCAAGATACCCCATAGGAAGTTTGCACACACCTTTTCCACCAGTTTGAACAGCGAGGCAGGTAACATCGCAACTGATAAAAAGTCCACTGGAATAGACAGCAGCACATGCCTAATCAGCTTTCCCCCCAGGGAAAGAAGTTTTGCTTTTCAGGACAGGATTCTGTTTAAAATCGCCTGAACTACTTCCCCAAAATACGATGACTTACACCGTCCGATATATAAGGGAAATCCAAGATATCGAAAAGGGAAGACCTATCATCTAAATTGCGTGACCCTCTCAATCATCCTTCTGCGGACAGAAAGTAGTGACGGATGAACTAAATAACCGCTCTTTTGAGCATTCACCAGTTGCCCCGAGAACTGCTGATATACGCCCAATACTCGCATAACGCCTGTTAACGCCACATTAGACCCATTTGCAAATATTATTACATCGTCTGCAAAAGCGAGGTGCGTGACAGTGGGACAACTCCTTGGGATCCGAAATCCCACAAAATCCACTTGTCAAGCTAAACTATTTAAATCGCGTGATAACATCTCTGCTCCAATAACAAACAGGACAGGGGATAAGGGGTCTCCTTGTTTGAGACCCCTGCTAGACTTGAAAAACCCATGTGATACCCCATTGATGATCACTGAGAACCAGACATTCGCCAACAGTCGCCATACCATGTCAATAAACCTTTCCCCAAAGCAAAATTTTCTCAGGACCTTAATAATATGTACCCAAGGCATCCGATCATATGCTTTCGTCATGTCCAATTTTAACACTACATTGCCTTCCCTTGTCTTCTTATCCATGCCCGTGAGCAGCTCCTGGGCTAGCAAATAATTTTCAGTAATGCTCCACCCTTTTATAAAACCCGTTTGTTAGGTAGAGATGATTTTCGGTAGAATCTGTGAGACCCGAATTTTTATTTTACTTATTTTTATTTTATATTATTGGTTTATTTAATTATTTATTTATCCGTTTATTTTGAATAATTTATTTTATCCATTTTAAATCCATTTGCACGGAAAAATGTTTCATTTATATTTTTAAAACGTTTCGTTAACGAATTTAATTTTTCTGCGGCTCATTTAGTGAGAAATAGCGATTGCACATTTTTGAGGTAAATTCGGTCCTAGAGTGAAATAATCTTGGAGAATTAAGGATGATTAATAGTAGACTAAGAAAAATTAACGGAGGAATTAGAGGTGAGTGAGTTAAATTAAACTCAATTAGGAGCATCGATTGTTGACTTTTGGGTACCAAGAACACCTTTATGTCATTCTTCTTGTCACACCATCAAGTCACCCAACTACCACCCAAAACCCTTCTTCCTCCTCTCTCCCTTGGCCGACTCCCCCTTCCTCATTTCCTACCAAAAATTTCAGCTCTCTTGTCTTCCATTTTTCTCCAAGAAAACTTTCCAAATTTGCTTCTTTCCTTGGTTCTTCATACAAGTTTGGAAGGTGACTTGAACAAGGTAGAAACTTTGGTGATTCAAGAGCTTATACTAGTGGTTGTTCTTCATTCTTGGAAGCAAAGGTAATCCTCCAAGTTTTCATCTTTTTCCTCTCAACTATTAGTAGTAGTTAGTTATGGTTAGTTAGTTGTTGGGTTGTTGATAGGTTCATAAAAACCTTGACATTAGGTAGAGGATTTGAGGTGACTTTATTGGTAGAGGCCTTGAGCATTTTGTATGTTTACTTGCTTGTTTGATGTTTATTTTGAGAAGATATGGCTTAGTTTTAGTTGAAAAGTTGGAAAAGAAAACTAAAAGATGAAGGATGCTTGCTGTCCGAAATTTGGCTTGATGAAACCCTCATGTTAATTTTGAATTTTATTGTTGTTTTGGTGCTATAATGTTTGTTATATGACGGTGTTTATGTGTGTTAAATATCTCCCAAAAAGCTTTACAATTGGTTGACTTAAAGTAGGGTTTAAGTGAGGAAGAAATCTGAAAAATTTTCTGACCAGGAGTACCGACCAGTGTTCCCGTATTGGGTCATAACTTTTTGTCTGGTAGTTGAAATCGTGTGCCATTTGTGGTATCCAAAACTAGACTCCGAGAGCTTTCCGTCGGTATAAAGTGCAACTCCTAATTCGTTTCCTATGAGCCGTAGTGAACCGGCAAAATGACTTAATTTTCTCACTGTTCTAATATGAGAAACCAGCCTACCTGCAGTTTGCAGCTCAATTTTGCCTATCTTGCAAATCGAATTTTAAGACAGTTCCTTCTAGTGAATTGTAACCTTTTGAATCTAGTTTTCAACACCACAAATCACGCTAAATTTTGAGTTGTGTGGCTTTAGTTATGGCCAGATTTTAAAATTCTATCAAGCCTTCAAAACTGGAAATTCGTGCAACAGGTTCCAAAATTCAGTTTTCTTAAAACCATTGTATATTGATGTAGAAAGGTCCGAATTGAGTTCCATTTGTTGTATTTGAAACTAGATTTGGAATTCTATTAGTGGTATAAATTTCAAGGGTTGATTTCATTTCTACAAATTTTACCGAATTTTCAATCTTTACTGAAATTACAAGCCTGTTTTGCTCTGTCCTGTCTAGTATAGTGACTTTGAACTAAAATTTGAATGATTCCGGATTGGAGTCTGAGACAAGTGTCTTCTAGAGAGTTTTAGTGTTTTGAGACCAGTTTCCAATGGCATAAAGTTTCCAATTTTTGGACTTTCGAAACTCGAGATACGATTTTTTCAAGTAGTATCGCACCAAACTGAAAATTTTCTCGTTTCAACCAAAGTAATCTTCCGTTGAGAATGTTGGTCCGTTTTAGGACTAATTTCATGGTTGGGCACAAAGTTCCTTTAGAACTTTAAATCTTCATTTTGAATCTTGGTTTCAAAGGATTGAACCTCTCTTAATGCGTTTTCTTAGTTGTTCAACTTCCTTAGTTGATGGCACCTCTTTTCATACTTGAAAAATGAACTTCAACCCCTAGTTTTATACTCTCAATTTTCATGAGTTTGAACTTTAAAAAGTGAGCGTTTTGACTAGAGTAATTATTGGAAAATTTCACTAGTTTATACTTGAATCTTGGAACCTTTAGTTTTGACATTTTCTATGAAATGAGTGGAGTTTTAGATAAGTTTTGACTCCATTAGTTTAGAAAATATGAATCCCTTTTACATTCTAAAGTTTGGACATGAGACGAGAAGTTTTGAAAGATGAACACTATTTACCTTTTTCTCAATTTTCGTGCCGAAAATGGAAATGTTACTTTCTTTTGGAATTGAGATTACGTACCATGACTTAAAAAAAAATGACCTTGAGCTCTCTTTGAGCATTATTTCAACGATTTAGCAAGAAAAACTTCTTTTAATTTGACTCGAACTTGTGACCTTGAGAGTAGGTAGTGAAAGAATGTCTTTTTTATTAACCTTGGTCGAGCACCTAGGCAATCGTGAATGTGTATGTCTCAGATGGTCACGAGGACGCTGCAGAGCTCGTTTGACTTTTCACTTTGCTCTTGTTTGCCTTGACTTTCGATGAGTATCAAGTGCATGTTCAATGCTAATATGATTGAATTGATATTTGTACAAGTGCTATATGATACATGAATTTATCGATGCGAGAGTGTACTTTATCGCCCTCGTCCTCTCTTTCTTGTACTTGAATGATACTTGTTAAATGAATGTATATGATTTGCACTTGTACTTGAAATGTTTTAACTCGTGAGCACTGAGTGGCTAGATGTATCACGCCCTATTTGGGTGAGAGGTACCGCTCATCCCGACTCAGTGCTATGAACGATTTTAAGTCGACCGGAGTGTTGAATCATCGACCAATCATGCTTATGGGGATGCCCCAATCCATTGGCTAACCTTGTGACTCGAACCGGTAAGGGGTTGGTCGAGAAGCTTGGTGAACCTTGGGAAATGATAAAGGTTGATCTTCTGAAATCTCGCTAGGCATACTCGAATAGTATCACCATTACATGAATGTTTGGTTACGGATTCGAGTGGGTGTTGTTGGATGCAGGTAGTAAGTGGAGTACTACGGTCATGTTACTACATGAGTTGACGGAGAGTCAGCCCTAAATTGCTTGAATTCGGTCGAGACGTGGCAAGAGCTTCAGTATCCTTCCTTGTGTGTTATTTTCTACTTGTGCACTTAAATGAAATGTCATGTTTAAAAGTTGTTTAAAGCATGTTATTTGATTGATTTGTGTTACTTGCTTGCATGTTTATTTTTCTTGGCCTCACTGAGCGTTTGCTCATCCCTTTAAGTTTGTTTTCCTTAACAGGCTTTGGAGGTGGATTGGAGGTTCTAGACTAGTGACTTGGTGGATACTAGTATACCTTTTGTATGAACTTTTTATGGCGTTAAAGTATAATTTTGTTATTGTTGGTTGGTGGATTGTCATCATAACTTTTAGCTTAGAACTTGTGGCTTGTATATTCGAAGTATTTCTTAATTAAGTCGATGGTTGTTTTGTGGCTCTATATTAAGCTTGAACGAGTGCGTAAGTCCTGACAAGAGTTGGGTAGGCGTCCCGCTGATACCCTAGAGTTTGCCCTAGGAAGAGATGGGGGTGTCACAGTTGGTATCAGAGCGCTAGATTTGAAATACCTGGAATAGGGTTAGGAGTTCTTAGTCGTGAACTTTTGGTCATAGAAAATCGTGGTAGACCTTAGGTTAAATTCTTAAATGGTATCAGTGAATGTAAGGACCTAACCTTTAGTTGTGAATTATTTATAGGATATGGACAGCAGCAATGATAAAATAGAGCTGAGGGACCTCTCTCCGTGATCTCGTATCGTCTGGTTGGAGGTGGACTCCTTCTGCGATACTCACATGCTAGGAGGGGTAGATCGTACCCATGCCGAGTGAGATACTCTTACCCTAACCGTTTGGTGTTAAGAGTAGCTGAGTAGTGGAGGCAGTTGGTTCGTGACCTCCGGATAGCACTAGCGAAGAGAGAGGAGATGGAGGCCACTATAGAGGCACAAACTATCCGATTCTAGGAATTAGAGGCTAGAGTACTAGAGGAGCGTCAGAGAACTGACGCCTCCCATGCTCAGTATCAGGAGACCGCAGGGCGCCTTATCCGAATCGTCCAGGAGGCGGGGAACCACGTGGATGGTATCATTGCTAAGTGTGGAGCCATGGCCGATCGTATAGAGGAAGTTTTGCTCGGGAATGTACTTGGAGAGGCTGCACCTGCTGTGGAGGTGGAGATTGCACCGATGGAGGAGGATCTTGAGGAGGAGCCCGAAGAGGACCCTTCTGAGGCTGTAGGATCTTCTAGTTTGGTCCACCTGTATTAGAGACCTCTTGATCTTTTGACTTTTGTTCAGGTCTTAGAAAGGGTGAATCTCATTGTGATGCCTTTTGTATTTTGTGCATGTACCCCTATATTTAGAGGCACTTGGATGTCTATGTCCTGTATTTGATATTATTGACTCGTTGTATGAACTCTTAACATGTGACATGACTTCTAATCTATATAAAGATCTATACTTTGATTTTAAAGTGTTCTTGCAATTTGTATTTGTTTTAAATTTCTATGCTTAATTTTCCCTCTTTTAATTATGCTCTTCGAATCTTGCTATATGGATCGACGAGAACATGGAAGGAGGCGTGGGCGTGGGTTTCGATAACTCCGCACTCCCGAGAGAGGTGAGAGATCTGTGACTGGTCCAAACCAAAACCCTAAGAACGAAGAGGGTGACCAAGTGGCTACGACCCTTAACCGTATAACCGATGTTCTCGAGCGTTTAGCTGAGCGCCAAGGTCCTGAGCCAATTAACCAACCTAGGAACCAAGAGAAGGGTGAGAATAGAGCTCTAGAGCGATTCTTGAAGTTCACTCCACCTATGTTTCATGGAGGGTCTGATCCCGAGGTAGCGAAAAATTGGTTTGAAAAGATGGTCGAGATCTTTGTTGTTTTAGCTTATGCCTAGAAAAGGCAAGTGAATTTTGCCATTTTTCAACTTGGGGGAGCAACCTACTCGTGGTGGAACATTGTTAGGGCGAAGTGGGAAAGAGAACAAGCTCCTTGGATTTGGGCAAGTTTTGAGAGGGAGTTCAATGCCAAATTCCTTCTGCCAATGATACAAGAAAAGAGGGAGGATGACTTTATTAAATTGAAACAAGGGTTACTAAGCGTGGCCGAGTATGAGAAGCGGTTCACTAAATTTTTTAAATTTGCTCCTGAACTTGTGGTCACAGAGTGAAAAAGGATAAGAAAATTGATTCATGAACTAAATGTAGAAATCCAAAAATTCCTAATAGCTGCCCAGATCACAACTTTCATGGACGTCTTGGAGAAGGCATAGAGGGTAGAAAATACTAAGTACCAATCTAGAGTTTTTTACGTTAGAAAGAGGGGTTACCCAAGTAATGTCCCTAGATCGTCCGAAAAGTCTACCCAACCACTTAAGATGGGAAGAGGGGCTGGAAGAGTGAGAACGTCCAAAAAATCAGTAGGAACTCCATCAAGGGGAGCCCCGTCAAAAGGAAATCAGGATGGGCGAGGTCAGTAAAAAGTAAGTTTTCAAGTTAGTCAGGTCGTTACCCCTCTTGTGATTTGTGAATATTGTAACGAGCCTAACCATACTGAGGCTGAATGATGGAGAAAGCAAGAAAAATGTCTGATTTGTAGTAGTGCCGAGCACCAGATTTCGAGTTGTCCTAATGCCTCTAAGGAAGAAGGAAATACCCAACAACCTGCTAGGTCTACTTCAAAATAGTCAAGTGCCGGAAGGAGCCAATCAAAAGTGCCAGTTAGGGTTTACACCTTAGACAATTAGCAAATTCCTAACCCAACTGAAGTGGTGGAAGGTACGATTCCCGTTTTTCATCGCTTAACTAGAGTTTTAATTGATCTTGGGGCAACCCATTTTTTCGTAGATCCTAACTTTATGAAGGGTGTAGATGTAAAGTGTGAATTATTGCCTTTTGATTTAGAAGTTAAGATTCCTACGGGCAACCAATGCCTGACTGCTAAAAATTTATAGGAATTATGAGATTTGGGTTGGTGAGAGAAAATTGTTCCCGGATTTAATGACTTTAACAATTAAGGGGTATGATGTGATACTTGGGATGGATTGGTTAGTTCGATACCATATTCAATTGGATTGTAAGATGAATCTAGTAGAGTTGCACATTCCTGGGGAAGCAAATGTGAAATTAGATGTGAGAGGTAAACTAGCATCGTCTGCTTTAATCTCGGTGATTCGAGTTAGAAAATTATTGAGTAGTGGAACTAAAGGATATCTAGTCTTTCTTATCAATACATCTGGGAATAAGGTGAACTTGGAAAACGTGCCGGTAGTGAACGAGTTTTTTGATGTCTTTTCCGAGAAATTAGAGACGTTACCTCCGGAGAGGAAAATAGTGTTTAAAATTAATGTGGCTCCGGGGACAACCCCTATCTCTAAGACATCTTACAGGATGGCTCCAACTAAATTAAAGAAATTGAATTTGCAATTATAAGATTTATTAGGAAAAAGTTTTATCAAACAAAGTGACTCATCATAGGGAGCTCAAGTGTTTTTCGTTAAGAAGAAAGATGTGAGTTTGAAACTTTGCATAGATTATTGAGACTTGAATGATGTAACCATTAGGAACAAATACCCTCTGTCTCACATAGATGAACTATTTGATCAGTTGCAAGGGACAGTGGTATTTTTCAAATTAGATTTGAGGCAAGGATATTACCAATTGATGATCCTAGAAGCTGATGTGCCTAAGACGGCTTTCAATTCAAGATATGGGCACTTTGAATTTGCAATGATGCCCTTTGGGTTAACTAATGCGCCAGCAGCATTTATAGACTTGATGCATCAGGTTTTTAAGCCGTACTTGGATCAATTTGTGTTAGTATACATCAATGACATACTAGTGTATTTTAAGTCTCGAGAAGATCATGAACGGCACTTGAGAATAGTTTTGCAAACCCTGAGAGGGCACAAACTTTTTGCTAAGTTAATAAATGTGAGTTTTGGTTGGAAGAAGTAGCTTTTTTAGGTCACATAATTTCTAAGGAAGGAATTACTGTGGATCCAACTAAGGTAAAAGCTGTTTCTAAGTGGAAACGACCAGAAAATCCTACCGAAATTCGAAGTTTCTTAGGGTTAGCCGAATATTACTGTCGATTTATCAAGAACTTTTCTAAAATTGCCAAACCCTTAACTAAGTTGACTAAGAAGCATGGTAAGTTTATTTGGAATTCTAAATACGAGAAAGGGTTTCAAGAGTTGAAAAAGTGTTTGACCGAGACACCTGTGTTAACATTGTCGAGCGGAGGAGATGGATTCGTGGTTTATACAGATGCTCAAAGGATGGTTTAGAGTGTGTATTGATGCAAAACGGGAGAGTGATTGCGTATGCCTCTCGTAAGTTGAAACCTCATGAACGGAATTATCCGACCCATGACTTGGAGTTAGCGGCAGTAGTGTTAGCCTTGAAAAAGTGGAAACATTATTTATATGGAATGACTTTCGTGATTTTCATGGATCACAAGAGTCTTAAGTATTTGTTCTTGCAGAAAGAGTTAAATTTGAGACAATGTAAATGGATAGAATTTTTGGAGAATCATGACTGTTCGCTTAACTATCACCCCGAAAAAGGTAATGTAGTGGCAGATACTCTAAATCATAAAGTGCAAGTAGCCGATTTAATGGTGAAAGAATGGCACATGCTAGAAGAAATTAGTGCTTGAAATCCGCGTCTTGAGCCACAGAAGGTAATCTTTGGAAATATTACTGTGAAATCTACCTTGTTAGATCGAATCAAAGAAGTTCAAAAAGGAGATCCTGAAGTGCAAAAATGGATTGAGAAAGTTCAAAAAGGGGAAAAGTTTGATTTCAATTTGGGGACCGATGGAGTGTTAAAATTTAGAAATCGCCTAGTGGTACCCAAGGATGAATGTCTAAAGAAGAAAATTTTGGACGAAACTCACCGTTCTAAGTATACGGTGCACCTTGGAGGTAATAAAATGTATCAAGACTTTGTCAGGAACAGGGACGTAATTGCAATTGGAGCAAGAGTTTTAGGGGTGTTAGTGTAATTAGCTTATGGAGCCAAAAAACTGTTAAAAGTTAGTTATAACTGAATCTGTTAAAATCAATTCATTGCATAGGAATTCTGTGCCAATTGGATTCGGATCCATCATTGAAGTTGTATAAATCCAAGACAATGTAATGGATTGGACAACAAGAAATACAATCACAATTTTTCCTCCCAAATTCTTATTTTCTCTCTCTCTCACCTCTTTCCTCCCTTTCTGTTCTTTCCTTCTTCATTCAAATTTTCCCTGAATCTGCTGGTCACATTTCCTTCTCAATTCTACTTTGAACGGGCCTGACAAATTGGTATCAGAGCTGATGATTCTTCGACAGCTCAGAGATCAACCAATGGCAGAGAGCACACGCTTCAAGACCTTAGAATATCATCTCCGGAAGCAGGAACTCAAGTTGCAGGAAGTCATGGAGGATATGAAGAATGTACAGCTGCAAGTAATGGAAGAAATGGTAGGCAGGGATACGATCGCACTCAGCATGGAGCAGAAGTTTGAGGCACTCAGTTCAATGATGAGGACACTACTGAGCAAGGAGAAGAGTGCAGAAGAAGAAGGCAAAGCTGGCCAAGATCATACACCATTACTGCCCACACCTCCCATCTATCAGAGGCTGAACTTGGGAGCAGATGAGAAAGCTAAAAGTTGCGAGTTCTTGGGTAAGATTCCTGACTATAATCCTCCAAAAATTGAGTTACATATGTTTAGTGGGGAAAATCCTAGGGAATGGATCAGAAAATGCAACAAGTACTTCTTGCTGAATAAGGTATCTGAGGAACATAAATTGTTGGTAGTAGAGATGTTTTTAGAAGGTAGAGCTGATAATCGGTTCCAAGGAATCAAATTAGAAAAACCAAGGCTAACATGGGGAGAATTTGGGGAGCTGCTCTGTCAGAGATTCAAAGGATCATGTTGTTGAGATATTGTAGAGGAATTCAATAAATTGCAGCAGATGAGTACAGTAGAGGTTTACCAAAAAAAAAAAGTTTGAGGAGTTAAAGACCTTGATGCTAATTCAGAATCCATGCCTTAGTGAAGAATACTTCATTTCCAGTTTCACCAGTGGTCTCAAGGAGGAGATTAAACCTATGGTGAGAATGCTCAGGCCAAATACTCTTTCTAGAGTTATGGAGATGGCTCATTTGCAAGAACAGGCTCTCAGGTTACAAAGAAGGACAGTCAAGGATGGCAACAAGGTGATGGCTGAACCAAAGTTTGGGATGTACAGGCATCCAACCTCTGCCAATGGAGGAATCAGTACTTACAAGCTACCACAGAACAACATACCTAGGGTAGTTCCTAAAAATCCAGACAAAAGTCCAGAATTTAAGAGACTATCCTCTCAGGAACTGCAGTTCAAAATGAGTAATGGACTGTGTTTAAGTGTGGGGAGAAATTTGGGGTAGGACATTAGTGCAGGATGGAACACTTGAACCTTATGTTGTATGAAGAAGAGGAGGACACTGAATTCCAGGATGCTCAAGGGGAACAGGATGAGCTGACTGGGAATCCAGGAGAACCAATTGAAATTTCACTCAATGATCTATCAGACTCACTCAGACGAACACTATCCTGTTACAAGGACAGGTGGCAGGGGAACCTGTCAAGATTTTGGTGGATACAGGTAGCAGTGATAGCTACATCCATCACAAGCTGGTGTCTGCACAAGGCATTCCTTTTGAATATGTCAAGCCCTTCACTGTCACAATGGGGGATGGAAACTTAGTAACCAGTGGAGCTCAGTGTCCAAAGGTCCTGTGGAATGTTCAGAATAATAAATTTTGCTTTGACCTCAGGATTATGGAATTAGGTGATTGAGGTCTTATTTTGGGGGTAGATTGGATGCACAATTACAGCCCCATTACTTTTAATTTTCATCAACTAAAAATCTCTATGTTCCATCAAGGAGAGGTGGTCACATTGCATGGAGTAGTTAATGATGCAACCAAGGAACTTATTAGGAGGAAGGATCTCAGAGGCTTTTTGCAAGAGAAGAGGAGGTGTTGTGCTATTTCAGCACAAAGTAAAGAGAAGGACACAGGGAAGCAAGGAGTTCCAGGATCAATTACTGCAGTTTTGGAGCAATTTTCAGAAGTATTTCGGAGCCTACTCAGTTGCCTCCCAATAGGCCATTGGATCATCAGATTCCTCTAAAGCCAGGAGCACAAGCTTTTAAAATGAAACCATATAGATACCCTCACTCACAGAAAGCGACGATTGAAAAGCAAATAGCAGATATGTTGAAGTTTGGAATCATCAAGCCAAGCAATAGTCCTTATGCTTCACCTGTGCTGTTGGTCAAGAAAAAGGATAACACCTGGCATTTTTGTGTGGATTACAGGCATCTCAATGACCTGACAGTCAAGAACAGATATCCTATCCCCAACATTGAAGAACTGCTGGATGAGCTCTATGGAGCCAAGTTTTTCTCCAAAATTGACCTGAGATCAGGTTACGACCAGATCAGGGTTAAGATGGCAGATACACACAAAATAGCCTTTCAGACTCATCAGGGACACTATGAGTTCCTAGTGATGTCATTTGGGCTCACGAATGCACCAGCAACATTTCAAGCATTGATGAATCAGGTTTTTGAGCCATTCTTGAGAAAGTTTGTCCTAGACTTTTTTGATGACATTTTGATCTACAGTACTACCCTAGATCTTCATAAAGAGCACCTAAAACAAGTACTGGAGGTGCTCCAATATAACCAATTGTATGCCAAATTATCCAAGTGCTCTTTTGCCCAGCAAGAAGTGGAGTATTTGGGGCATGTAGTATCCAGTACAGGAGTGAGTATGAACATGAGCAAGGTGGAGTGCATACAGTCATGGCCTATTCCTAAGAATATTAAAGAACTCAGGGGATTCTTAGGCCTCACAGGCTACTACAGACGTTTCATAAAAGGCTATGGAACAATCAGTAAGCCATTAACAAATCTGCTGAAGAAGGATGCCTATGACTAGAATGCAGAATCTTACAAGGCTTTCAATTGTCTTAAGCAGGCCATAAGTAGTGCTCCAGTGCTAAGACTGCCCAACTTTGGTATTCCCTTTGTGGTGGAAACTGATGCAAGTGGACAGAGCATGGGAGCTATACTCTTACATGAGGGTCAACCCATAGCATTCATCAGCAAAGCATTCTCCCTCAAGAACATGGGGTTGTCTGTCTATGAGAAAGAACTGCTGGCATTGGTTTTTGCAGTGACTAAGTGGAAGCATTATTTAGTAGGGAACCATTTCATCATCAGGACAGATCACAAGTCATTGAAATTTTTGCTAGAACAAAGACTGATCACTACTGCTCAGCATAAATGGTTGACAAAGTTGCTAGGCTTAGATTATGAGATTCAGTATAAGAAAGGTTCAGAAAACACTGTTGCTGATGTCTTATCTAGAAGGACCATGATGGAACTACAACCTGAACCACAACAGTTGATGGCCATTACTGGTGTTCAACCTCTATGGATCCAAGAGCTGTAGGACAGTTACTTTCAAGACGCACAGTGCAGAGAATTAATAAGTCAACTACTGCTGGATCCTACACCACAGGACTCTGATTTTCAGCTCAATAAAGGGATACTCAGGTATAAAGGGAAGCTGTTTATAGGGAATAGCAGGGGAGTTAAGCAGAAAATAATCAAAGCTCTGCATGAATCCCCTATTGGAGGGCATTCTGGCCAGAGAGCATGTATACAGAGGATGCAAAGCATATTTCACTGGCCAGGGATGAAGAAAGAGATCATACAGTTCATACAGGAGTGTGAAGTCTGCCAAAGGAACAAAAGTGAACGTGTCCTATATCCAGGATTACTGCAGCCACTACCAATTCCCACCTAAGCTTGGTCACATATCACAATGGACTTTATTGAAAAGCAACCTTGCTCTAGGGGATTTGACACTATTCTGGTGACCATAGATAGACTGACAAAGTTTGGCCACTTCATGCCACTTTCTCACCCATTTTCAGCTACTCAAGTGGCACAGGTCTTCCTAGATCATGTCTACAAACTCCATGGATTACCAGAATCCAGCATAACAGACAGAGACAAGGTATTCACCAATAAATTTTGGCAGGAGTTATTTAGGATGGCTGAAACTGAGCTACACTATAGTTCTTCCTACCATCCTGAGACTGATGGTCAGAGTGAGAGGTTGAATCAGTGTTTGGAGACTTATCTGCGATGTATGACCAATGAGAGTCTAACTCAGTGGAGTCATTGGCTCAGTTTAGCAGAACTTTGGTATAATACTGCATATCACACCAGCTTAGGGGTGTCACCATTTGAGGCTTTATATGGTTACAAGCCCCTGTCACTATCTATGGGCCCTAACATGACACAATAATCCCAGCAACTCACAACATGCTGCAAACAAGAGCTCAAATACTTCAGAGAATCAAAGAGCATCTACATCAAGCGTAGAATAGGATGAAGTTGTTTGTTGACAAACATATAACTGAAAGGGAGTTTGAGGTGGGGGATTGGGTCTTCCTGAAGTTGCAGCCTTATAGGCAGCAGACTGTAGCACTCAGGAAAAATCTAAAACTGACTGCAAAATTTTTTGGACCTTTTCAAATTATGGAGAAGATCAGTGCTGTGGCATACAAGCTCAGGCTCCCACCTGGATCTAAAATACAGGTGGCCATAGATAGACTGACAAAGTTTGGCCACTTCATGCCACTTTCTCACCTATTTTCAGTTACTCAAGTGGCACAGGTCTTCCTAGATCATGTCTACAAACTCCATGGATTACCAGAATCCAGAATAACAGACAGAGACAAGGTATTCACCAGTAAATTTTGGCAGGAGTTATTTAGGATGGCTGAAACTGAGCTACACTATAGTTCTTCCTACCATCCTGAGACTGATGGTCAGAGTGAGAGTTGAATCAGTGTTTGGAGACTTATCTGAGATGTATGACCAGTGAGAGTCTAACTCAGTGGAGTCATTGGCTCAGTTTAGCAGAACTTTAGTATAATACTGCATATCACACCAGCTTAGGGGTGTCACCATTTGAGGCTTTATATGGTTACAAGCCCCTGTCACTATCTATGGGCCCCTGCCATGACACAATAATCCCAGCAACTCACAACATGCTGCAAACAAGAGCTCAAATGCTTCAGAGAATCAAAGAGCATCTACATCAAGCTTAGAATAGGATGAAGTTGTTTGTTGACAAACATAGAACTGAAAGGGAGTTTGAGGTGGGGGATTGGGTCTTTCTGAAGTTGCAGCCTTATAGGCAGCAGACTGTAGCACTCAGGAAAAATCTAAAACTGATTGTAAAACTTTTTGGACCTTTTCAAATTATGGAGAAGATCAGTGCTGTGGCATACAAGCTCAGACTCCCACCTGGATCTAAAATACAGGTGGCCATAGATAGACTGACAAAGTTTGGCCACTTCATGCCACTTTCTCACCCATTTTCAGCTATTCAAGTGGCACAGGTCTTCCTAGATCATGTCTACAAACTCCATGGATTACCAGAATCCAGCATAACAGACAGAGACAAGGTATTCACCAGTAAATTTTGGCAGGAGTTATTTAGGATGGCTGAAACTGAGCTACACTATAGTTCTTCCTACCATCCTGAGACTGATGGTCAGAGTGAGAGGTTGAATCAGTGTTTGGAGACTTATCTGAGATGTATGACCAGTGAGAGTCTAACTCAGTGGAGTCATTGGCTCAGTTTAGCAGAACTTTGGTATAATACTGCATATCACACCAACTTAGGGGTGTCACCATTTGAGGCTTTATATGGTTACAAGCCCCTGTCACTATCTATGGGCCCCTACCATGACACAATAATCCCAGCAACTCACAACATGCTGCAAACAAGAGCTCAAATGCTTCAGAGAATCAAAGAGCATCTGTATCAAGCTCAGAATCGGATGAAATTGTTTGTTGACAAACATAGAACTGAAAGGGAGTTTGAGGTGGGGGATTGGATCTTCCTAAAATTCCAGCCTTATAGGCAGCAGACTGTAGCACTCAGGAAAAATCTAAAACTGACTGCAAAATTTTTTGGACCTTTTCAAATTATGGAGAAGATCAGTGCTGTGGCATACAAGCTCAGGCTCCCACCTGAATCTAAAATACATCCAGTTTTTCACGTTTCCCTTCTTAAGCCTAAGTTGGGACCCCATCAGGCTACTACTTCTACACTACCAGAGTTTAATTGCCAAGACCAGTGCCTCCTACAACCTGCTACAGTTTTGAAAATGAGGGTAATCATGCGAAATGCTACCCCTGTGGTCCAGTATCTCATCAAGTGGCATCAGCTAGGAGAGGAAGAAGCGTTGTGGAAAGATCAATCTTTTATCTGTAGTCAATTTCCTGAGTTTCAGCCTTGAGGACAAGGCTGCTTTCAAGGGAGGAGTAATGTCAGGAGCAGGGATGTAATTGCAATTGGAGCAAGAGTTTTAGGGGTGTTAGTGTAATTAGCTTATGGAGCCAAAAAACTGTTAAAAGTTAGTTATAACTGAATCTGTTAAAATCGGTTCATTGCATGGGAATTCTATGCCAATTGGATTCGGATCCATCATTGAAGTTGTATAAATCCAAGACAATGTAATGGATTGGACAACAAGAAATACAATCACAATTTTTCCTCCCAAATTCTTATTTTCTCTTTCTCTCTCTCTCTCTCACCTCTTCCCTCCCTTTCTGTTCTTTCCTTCTTCATTCAAATTTTCCCTGAATCTGCTGGTCACATTTCCTTCTCAATTCTACTTTGGACGGGCCTGACAGACTTGAAAAGCCTTTATTGGTGGGAGAATATGAAGAGAGAAATTGCTCAATTTGTTCGAACTTGTCTCACTTGCCAGCAGGTTAAATCCGAGCATCAGAAGCCATCTGGATTATTATAACCGTTGAAAATACCTGAGTGGAAGTGAAAAAAATATCACAATAAATTTCATATCAAGGCTACCAAGGACTCAGAGAGGACATGACGCTATTTGGGTAACAGTGGATCGATTGATCAAATCCACTCACTTTTTGCCGATTAGTATGAAGTATTCGTTGGAAAAGTTGGTTAAGTTGTACTTGGACGAAATTATAAGATTGCATGGAATACCAGTGAGTATAGTCTCAGATCGGGACCCTAGGTTTGTGTCTCGATTTTAGCAAAAGATGCAAGAGAGTTTAGGTACTAAATTGAATTTTAGTACCACTTACCACCCACAGACCGATGAACAATCAGAAAGAACAATCCAAATCCTAGAGGATATGTTGAGGTCGTGTATTGTGGATTTTGGAGAGAATTGGAGTCAGTACCTTACATTGGTGAAATTTGCTTATAACAACAGTTTTCATTCTTTGATACAAATGGCTCCTTACGAAACTCTTTATGGTCAAAAATGTCGATATTCGATTTATTGGGACGAAATTGGAGAGAAGAAGATTTTGCACCCAACTATTGTACCTTGGGTTGAGAAAACTTATGAGAAGGTGAAATTGATACGTCAGAAGATCCGAACGGCTCAAAACTACCAAAAGAGCTATGTAGATAATCGGAGGAATGATTTAGAGTTTGAGATTGGAGGTAAAGTATTTCTTAAAATTACACCCTTGAAAGCAAGTCTAACGGCGGGAAAAGGAAAGAACTTACAACCGAGATTTGTGGGACCCTATAAGGTTATTCAACGCGTAGGAAGTGTGGGTTATAAGTTGGAATTACCTTTGAATTTGTCCAGGATTTATAATGTCTTCCATGTTTCCATGCTTAAGAAATATATCATCCCGATCCTTCCCATGTGTTACGACCGGAAAAAGTAGAGATTGATGAGAATTTGTCCTATGAACAAAGGCCGACAAAAATTTTAGATCAAAAACTGAAGGAGTTAAGACGCAAGCAAATCTCTCTAGTGAAGGTCTTATAGAGAAATCATGGAATGGAAGAAACGACTTGAGAAGTAGAAGAGGAGATTCGAAAGAAGTACCCAAGATTGTTCCTAAATCAAAATATGAATTTCGAGAACGAAATTCTTTTAATGGGGAAGAATGTGAGGACCCGAATTTTTATTTTACTTATTTTTACTTTATATTACTGGCTCATTTAATTATTTATTTATCCGTTTACTCCAAATAATTTATTTCATCCATTTTAAATTCATTTGTATGAAAAAAATGTTTCATTTATATTTTTAAAACGTTTCATTAGCGAATTTAATTTTTCTGTGGCTCGTTTAGTGAGAAATAGCGAGTGCATATTTTTCGAGGCAAATTCGATCCGAGAGTGCAATAATCTTGGAGAATTAAAGATGATTAATAGTAGACTAAGAAAAGTTAACTGAGAGATTAGAGGTGAGTGAGTTAAATTAAACTCAATTAGGAGCACTGATTGCTCACTAATCGATTGTTGACTTTTGGGTACCAAGAACACCTTTATGTCATTCTTCTTGTCACACCATCAAGTCACCCAACTACCACCCAAAACCCTTCTTCCTCCTCTCTCCCTTGGCCGACTCCCCCTTCCTCATTTCCTACCAAAAATTTCAGCTCTCTTGTCTTCCATTTTTCTCCAAGAAAACTTTCCAAATTTGCTTCTTTCCTTGGTTCTTCATACAAGTTTGGAAGGTGACTTGAACAAGGTAGAAACTTTGGTGATTCAAGAGCTTATACTAGTGGTTGTTCTTCATTCTTGGAAGCGAAGGTAATCCTCCAAGTTTTCATCTTTTTCCTCTCAACTATTAGTAGTAGTTAGTTATGGTTAGTTAGTTGTTGGGTTGTTGATGGGTTCACAAAAATCTTGACATTAGGTAGAGGATTTGAGGTGACTTTATAGGTAGAGGCCTTGAGCATTTTGTATGTTTACTTGCTTGTTTGATGTTTATTTTGAGAAGATATGGCTTTGTTTTAGTTGAAAAGTTGGAAAAGAAAACTAAAAGATGAAGGATGCTTGCTGTCCGAAATTTGGCTTGATGAAACCCTCATGTTAATTTTGAATTTTATTGTTGTTTTGGTGCTATAATGTTTGTTATATGACGGTGTTTATGTGTGTTAAATATCTCCCAAAAAGCTTTACAATTGGTTGACTTAAAGTAGGGTTTAAGTGAGGAAGAAATCTGAAAAATTTTCTGACCAGGAGTACCGACCAGTGTTCCCGTATTGGGTCATAACTTTTTGTCTGGTAGTTGAAATCGTGTGCCATTTGTGGTATCCAAAACTAGACTCCGAGAGCTTTCCGTCGGTATAAAGTGCAACTCCTAATTCGTTTCCTATGAGCCGTAGTGAACCGGCAAAATGACTTAATTTTCTCACTGTTCTAATATGAGAAACCAGCCTACCTGCAGTTTGCAGCTCAATTTTGCCTATCTTGCAAATCGAATTTTAAGACAGTTCCTTCTATTGAATTGTAGTCTTTTGAATCTAGTTTTCAATGCCATAAACCACGCTAAATTTTGAGTTGTGTAGCTTTAGTTATGACCATATTTTGAAACTCTATCAAGACTTCAAAACTGGAAATTTCGTGCAACAGGTTCCAAAATTCAGTTTTCTTAAAACCATTGTATCTTGATGTAGAATAGTCTGAATTAGGTTCTGTTTGTTGCATTTGAAACTAATTTGGAATTTTATTAGTGGTATAAATTTCAAGGGTTAATTCCATTTTTATGAATTTTTCCGAATTTCCAAACTTTACTGAAATTGCAAGCCTATTTTGCTCTGTCCTATCTAGAACAGTGACTTTGAACTAAAATTTGAATGATTTCGGATTGGAGTCTGAGACAAGTGTCTTCTAGAAAGTTTTAGTTCTTTGAGTCTACTTTCAAACAGTATAAATTTTCCAATTTTTGGACTTCCAGAACTCGAGATACGATTTTTCCAAGTAGTGTCGCACCAAACTGGAAATTTTCTGGTTTCAACCAAAGTACTCTTTTGAGCACTTTTAACCTTCCTTTGAGATTATTGGTCCGTTTTAGGACTAATTTCATGGTTGGACACAAGGTTCCTTTAGAAATTTAAATCTTCGTTTTGAATATTGGTTTCAAAGGATTAAACCTCTCTTAATGCGTTTTCTTGGTTGTTTAACTTTATTGGTTGATGGCACCTCTTTTCATACTTGAAAAATGAACTTCAACCCCTAGTTTTATACCCTCAATTTCCATGAGTTTGAACTTTAAAAAAGGAGTGTTTTGACTAGAGTAATTTTTGGAGAATTTCACTAGTTTATACTTGAATCTTGGAACCTTTAGTTTTGATATTTTCTATGAAATGAGTGGAGTTTTGGATGAGTTTTGACTCCATTAGTTTAGAAAATATGAACCCCTTTTACATTCTAAAGTTTGGACATGAGACGAGAAGTTTTGAAAGATGAACACTATCTACCTTTTTCTCAATTTTCGTGCCGAACGTGGAAATGAAACTTTCTTTTGAAATTGAGATTACGTACCATGACTTGAATCAAAAATGACCTTGGGCTCCCTTTGAGCATTATTTCAACGATTTAGCAAGAAAAGTTTCTTTTAACTTGACTCGAACTTGTGACCTTGAGAGTAGGTAGCGAGAAAATGTCTTTCTTATTAACCTTGGTCGAGCACCTAGGCAATCGTGAATATGCATGTCTCAGGTGGTCACGAGAACGCTGAAGAGCTCGTCTGACTTCTCGTTTGCTCTTGTTTGCCTTGACTTTCGGTGAGTATCAAGTGCATGTTCAATGCTAATGTGATTGAATTAATATTTGTACAAGTGCTATATGATACGTGAACTTTTCGAGACGAGGGTGTACTTTATCGCTCTCGTCCTCTCTCTCTTGTACTTGAATGATACTTGTTAAATGAATGTATATGACTTGCACTTGTACTTGAAATATTTTAACTTGTGAGCACTGAGTGGCTAGATGTATAACGCCCTATTTAGGTGGGAGGTACCGCTCATCCCGACTCAGTGCCATGAATGATTTTAAGTCGATTGGAGCGTTGTCTCGTCGACCAATCATGCTTGTGGGGATGCCCCAATCCATTGGCTAACCTTGTGACTCGAGCCGACAAGGGCTTGGTCGAGAAATTTGGTGAACCTTGGGAAATGATATAGCTTGATCTTCTGAGATCTCGCTAGGCATACTCGAATAGTATCACTATTACATGAATGTTTGGTTACGGATCCGAGCAGATGTTGTTGGATGGAGGTAGTAAATGGAGCACTACGGTCATGTTACTACATGAGTTGACGGAGAGTCAACCCTAAATGGCTTGAATCGGTCGAGACGTGGTAAGAGCTTCTGTATCCTTCCTTGTGTGTTATTTTCTACTTGTACACTTAAATGAAATGTCATGTTTAAAAGTTGTTTAAAGCATGTTATTTGATTGATTGGTGTTACTTGCTTGCCTGTTTATTTTTCTTGGCCTCACTGAGCATTCGCTCATCCCTTTAAGTTTGTTTTCCTTAACAGGCTTTGGAAGTGGATTGGAGGTTCTAGACTAATGACTTGGTGGATGCTAGTATACCTTTTGTATGAACTTTTGATGGCTCTTAAAGTGTAATTTTGTTATTGTTGGTTGGTGGATTGTAATCATAACTTTTAGTTTAGAAGTTGTGACTTGTATATTCGAAGTACTTCTTAATTAAGTCGATAGTTGTTTTGTGACTCTATATTAAGCTTGAATGAGTGCGTGAGTCCTGACGAGAGTTGGGCAAGTATCCCACTGATACCCTAGGGTTCGCCCTAGGGAGAGGTGGGGGCGTCATAGAATCGGAGCGATCCATTCTACCAGAATCTTGGAAACCAACTTATTAAAGAAATTGCACAGACTAATAGGCCGAAACTTAGAGAAATCTTGGGGATTTGGAACTTTGGGAATCAGTACTATGGATGTAGAGGTGAGAAACTGAGGCAACTCCACCCCATAAAAGAAACGCACAACCGCCTTATGGATATCTTGAGCAATGATGTCCCAATCAAAGGTGAAAACTTCCCCATGAAGTTATCCGGGCCTGCAGCACTCTCCCCATCCATTGCGAACACCACTCGTCTAACTTCCTCCATGGTCAGCACCTCTTCTAAAACCAAATTGTCCTCCTCCGTAATCAATGTTGGGATTAAGTTGAGTAACTCATCCAAGTTTGACGTTGCATCACCAGAAAACAGATTTGAAAAATATGTAACCACCTCGGTTTCTATTGCATCATCGTCATCCACCCAAGCTCCATCAGCCTTCTTAACCCTGTGTATCATTCCTTGCACCCTCCTCTACTTAACCACAGTATGAAAGTACTTGGAATTCCGATCCCCACTACGGAGACATTTCACTCTAGCCTTCTGATGCCACTATTGTACTTCCACCGCTAGAGCCCCGTCTAAGCTCTGCTTGGCCCTTTGTAGCTCAATCTACGCCTCTTCAGAGGCATCATTCTCCACACCCTCCTCGGCTCTTAGTAGCCCCACCTCCGCCGCCTTGACTGCATCAAAGATATTTCCAAAGACTTGTTTATTCCACCCCTGAATACTCCTCCGAACTGCCATCAATTTGGAACATAAAATCCGCAAGGGGGAGCCTTGCACTTCCCCATTCCAAGCCTCTCGAATAACCCCCAACAAGTCCAGCCTAATTCATTAGAACTTCCTAATTCACTAGTTTAGTATAGTATAGTGTATAATTATTCGATCTTATATCAAGCCAAATATAGATGAAAATCAAAATGAAGATGGAGAGTTGAAACTCATATGACGAAGGAGACTTCTTTTCTATCATTTTATTTATTTTATTTCAACCTAATGTATAGTCGTAATATAAGTTTGGTTGTTTTTCTTTATTTTATGTTTTGTTAGTTTGTATACCTAGGGATGGATGAACTATCTACACTTGCTATATGAAGTTTTCATGGTTATTTGATGTTTATTTCTTGTGCAAGTTATTTAACGTTTGCTATTACAATCATGATTAATTGACCATTATTATCCAAAAGCGTTGTTTTGTCAATGAATATTTGGATTGAATATTAGTTTATGGAAGTGTTTAACCTAGAGAATTAACTCACTAATGTAGGGTTGCACTTTTGTGGCTTTAACCAAATAATTTTATAGTATTTAATGAATATATATTTAGTTTCATTATCACGTTAGTAAGTGTGGAGTAGTTATAGGTATGGTTGGTATATCTATGAAAACAAATATCACATATATTTGGAAATTATGTCATTATCAACCAATGTAATAACACGCATTTAACCGAGTTTCACTTGCAAGAATAGTTAAGAAACTATAACACTAGGAATGTCTTTGTTATTTTTTTTACTACTTTTATTGCATACTTATAGTGCAGATTTACTTGCTTTGTTTGTGATCATCTAACTAATAGAGAAGTTTGAATATCATTAATACTTGACAATCTTCCCTGTGGGATCGACATTTAAATATTCTTTATACTTATGTATGACCTATGCACTTACAATATTGGATGTTTGAGTATAATTTAAAACTTTGAAGCAAACAAGTTCAAACTTCACACACATCAATGGCACTAAAAATTGTCATTAAACTAATTTTAAGTGGCACTTTTTTTCTATTCTTTTTGGGTCTTTTTATTATGGTTTAGACAACAAATTTTTGAGATTTTCATTGCAAAATTAATTGCTTTTAATAGCCGAGGACTTCATTGTCTAGTGGTTAAGTTTTTTTGTTTTTAAAGTTTCTAGTGGCTAAAGTTGAAACTTTAAGAACTAGAGGCCTTGGGTTCAAATCCCCTATTTTCCTCCCTACTTCTTAAATCTCACATTTCTCTTGTTAGAAAATTTTTTTAAAACAAAATATTTCATGTTCTTAATAACTAGGGATAATTTCACAAATTTACCTTGAGATTTATGACAATTTCACTCAACTACCCTCATTTTACAAATTACACTAACCTTACTTGTCACAATAGAATATATAATGAACTTTACTTAATAGATAATTCATCGTATAATGAAATGAAATAGAGAAAAAAGGAAAAAAGAAACCCTACCTCTCTAGCTCTCCTACTTACAAGTCACAACCAACAACGATAATTCTCTAACGACAAATACTTGGGTAGATCCAATCTATATAGATCATATGGTCCAAATTTTATCACGCAATTTCATCAACTCAAGAATTGAAGACGTGGCAAAATTTGAGCCACATGGTTTACAAGATCAGGTCTATCCAGGTTTTTGCCTTCTCTAACACTTACCGTCTCTCTTTCTCATCCATTAGTCCCTTCCTCCCATAACTAGCTCTCAAATCCCACAACCATTGCCTACAACTCCTACCAATCACACCACAAGTGATATCTTCAAATTCTATTTTATATCCCACTTCTCCTATCTTTCCTTTGGAATTGCCAAATTACAAGTTCAATTGAGGGATAAGATTTCATGGTTAAAATAAAATTCAATTTCATGGTCAAACTTGAAGAAGATGAAGAGGCTTAGAATAATAGTGGAACAAACAATGCAATTTTTGGCCAAAATAAATTTGGGAGGCAAAATTATTTTATTTTGAGATGGTGTGGGCATTGGGTTGAAGTTTGGAGTGTGATAAGTTGTGAATAGAATTTCAATTTTTGGCAAAATGAATTTCTTGAAGACCTCTAGAGTCATAATGATGTCTTTCTCTTAAACTTGATTAATCCTCATCCATGTCTAAAACTCCCGTGAAGATTTTCTTCCAGACCATGATGAGACTTAGGAGTTGTGCAACTTGTATGGAACCAGACCGTGGCATCCTATGTTGAAAATTATGCAAACATAAGAGTAGTTGATTATGAGCTGAACCATTCCATGAACCATATGGTGAGAATATTTTTGAAGGATGAAATGAATCTTCAAGATCAGATGTTTGGGAGAAGTAATTTTATGACTATGATGATGGAATTGCTTGGGTTTGGAATTTGAAAGTAAAGCGTTTGTTAGGCTGGTTTGTTAGTATCAGTGGCGGAGCCAGAAAAAATTTTCAGTGGGGGCAAAAATAACTCTAAAATTTTCTACCTACTCTTGTTTTAGTCTTTTACGGAAAAAAATATTCACCACCAAGTACAAATAATGCATATATTTCATGAAAAATATCAAAAGATAAATGCAAAACTATTAATGTAATAATAATTGCAAACTAACCCATTTACAATTGCTCGTGACAAGTTCTCATATTTTGATAACGGTTTACAATCTTTTTATTTTGAACTTCACGAAATATATTTTTATCAACATAAGTAGCTAAACAATTATTTATCCAAGTGTCTTCCATTCTATTTTGTAACCGATTCTTCACTATATTCATCATTGAAAAAATCGTTTCTACGGTAGCTATAATAACAGGTAAAATAAAAACAACTTTAAAAGCATATAAACCAATAGATACACAAAACTCCAGGGGGTACACTTGAAATTACATCAAATTTTTATAGGTATTATAGAAATTTAAGAGGGGTAGTGGGGGCCTATAAACCAATAGATACACAAAACTCCAGCAGTACAGTTGAAATTACATCAAATTTTTATAACTATAATAGAAATTTAAGGGGGCAGTGGGGGCCGTGCCACCAGTGTAAATCCGCCACTGGTTAGTATAATAGGTTTGGCAACAATGTGGACCAAGGTGATTGACAAATTTTTTTTGTTTCGTTTTAGTACAAGAAGGGTAGTTTAGGATTCTTGAGAAAAAATATAGCCTTTTGGAACTATAATGTTACCAGAATATGAAAAGTAAGAGAGGTAAGTGTAATTTAATAAACTTGAGGGGAGCTCTCTGTAATTTGTTAGAAACCTCAAGGGAGGTTTGTAAAATTATCCCTAATAACTAATCAGGATAATATGAATTTAATTAGTTTTAAAAGAATGTAGTTTACTTAATTACCTATACAATCCTTATTATCTTTTGTATAAAAAGATTATTAAGTGATGTAGTATTGTAATACAGGTAAAATTATTAATTTTAATGGCAGGACATGGCCATATGACACTAAGTCAGCATTGTAAACTTGTAAGTGCCGCTAAAAGTTACTTTATTGTGGCACCTATATGGTAAATGCCATTATCTTGTAGCACTTGTTAGTTAAATGTCATAAGAGTGTTAGTAAATCATTTTTTTTTGGCACTTTAAACAAAGTGTCATTAAGCAATAAGAGCATATGCCACCATAAACTCATACTGTAGCATACATTGAATATGTCATTAATTTAATGCCACTAAATTACTTTTTTTTTCTTACGAAGGCAGAAAAGCACAACCATCCATCCTAATTGCAATGGATGTTAGAATGACAAGTAACTCAGCTGCAAAATATTACTTTCACATATTATTTTCACATTGAAAGCCCATCTCTATGTCCGTAGAAGCTATTCTCAACCATAACAAAACAATTGCAAGCACGCCACTACATTCAACCCATTTAGCATGATACTACTACTACGACCTAATAACCAAGAGAGCGTCCCAACACATAACGTTTTGCAATAAATGTACATGTTATCCATGGGCCTATATCGGGACCCGACACTAAATAGGCAAATCAACAACAAATCAATAGATTTTTTTTTTTAGGGTAATCAATAGATTTACTTAAGCTGATTAAGAATCCAAACTATCTTTTTTTTGTGCCAAGTATTGGGCAGCACAATCCAATGCATATGTGAAATAATAAACTACTATAGTTTTCAAAATTACCCATCCAAAATTACCCCTTCAAAATAAGATTCTACCCAATTGTTAAGGAAGAAATGGGTACTAAATCAGGCAAAGGCTTAGATAGTATAAGGACAGCTGACTTTTTAACTAAGTGCAAGTGTTCCGTGACTATCTTGTCACTTTCCTTGAGCTCAAAGTGAAGTTGCAAATAATGAAAAGATGATTTACTTTCTTTGCACATTGGACGAGAATTGAAATACTAAAAATAAGAAAAGAATGCACCTAAAGATACATTAAATTAAGTCTTGTTGAACCCAAATTTTAGTTTCTAATAATAATCAATGCGTGCAAGATTACAGAATTAAATGGATAAAACAAACATTCAAAATATACATGGAAGAGAAGAAAATAATTAACTCACAATATTATTTAAATCCCAAACAATAAAGAAAGTCATTCCACTATGAAAAATCTGACATTCTTCTAGACTCTCTCTCTCTCTCTCTCAAGAAAATAGTCTAAACTAATGTCCTATCTATAACCTACCAGACTTGTTAGAAAAGAAACCACTTGCATAAGAAATTATCAAACAAAACTCAAATTGCTAAATCAAACAACTACTAAAAACCGGACTCCAATAAAACTAATAAACAAATAAATAAATACTTCTACACTTAGTTTAGTTTATTGCCTCGCTTAAACCAAACTCTCCATTGAAGCAGGTCCAACACCATCTCAAGCAACAATTTCTATGCAAATATCGGTTGTTGTATAGCTGACATGCAATTCCATCTTGTCGCCGGTTATTAACTTTATCTTTACACGTGGGAGTGGACGCACTTTGTTTTTTGCAAGTAATTTTTCAGTAATTTCTTTTTGATCAAAGTACTCATTCATACAAATCCATTCATCAATAAAATCACCATACTTACCACCAATGTAAGTGTCCAAAAATACAAAATCATAGACTGCTCTCTTACCAAAATTATCACCAAAAATTTTATACTGTCAATAAGCTCTTTTAGAGCAAAAATTTTTTGAATTCCAATGAAATCCATATCTATCAAATCAAATATCTTTCCACCATCTTGAGGAGAGTCCAAATCAATGATTTTTTCAATAATAATTTCTTTGTCTTCAAATACCAAATCAGACTTCTCTTCTTCCTTTACCAGATAAAGGCATTCTTTTTCTTCAACAAATTCGTCACTCCTAATCTCTCTAAACAAGTTATGCAAATCAAAACTATCAACTGATTCAAAAGTTTCAATATCCTCCATATCATCAATAAATCTATCATTTTCAAAATTCACAAACCATGTCCAACAACCAGACTTTGGTTTGAAAGTATAATTCTTCTCAATCATGTGCAAAACATAGTAAATATCCTTCGAAAATCTCCAAGGTATTTTAGTATGATGAACAAAAATTTTTTAAATACTTTCTTCCATTGTTTTACGCATCACTTGATAAAATAATCGTGCTTTCTTCTTGAAAACATGTTTTGACAACTCACTTACATCAACCCAACAAAGAATATCATCCAAATTATATTGATTGAGACATTTTTTCACTATTAAAACTCAACCAAAATATGTATGTCTATTTGTACTTACGGGAATCAATATGGAAAATTTTTCACCGTCAATCAGATCTCTATAATATTCCATTATTTAACAATTCATATACCTAAATAAATTTTTCCTGGTCTTCCTGGTTGATTGACCAATCAAATTCTTCAATTTGACAATTCGCAGCAATCAACAAATCTGAAAAGATTTTTTTTTCGATCTTTGTCTTCACACCTACAATAATCTAACAATTTTCCAACCAATCTTATGGTCGAATTTTTCACCAACTACACACTTCAGGACCAACTTTGCGGTTTAACTCGATTAACTGAATTTTTTTTGGTAACTTTTTGGCTAATTCTCTGATAGTGGAAACGCATAGAACTAACCTCGTAGTCTGGCTCTGATGCCAATTGTAGAATACAAATTTTAGAGTTCTAATAATAATCAATGCGTGCAGGGTCGCAGAATTGAAAAGATAAAACAAACACTCAAAATATATGTGGAAGAGAAGAAAATAATTAACTCACAATATTATTGAAACCTCAAACAATAATGAAAGTCACCCCACTATAGAAAATCTAACAAACTCTTCTAGACTCTCTCTCTCTCTCAATAAAATTGTCTAAACTAATGTCCTATTTATAACCTACCAGACTTGTTGGAAAAGAAACCACTTGCATAAGAAATTATCAAATCAAACATAAATTCCTAAATCAAACAGCTACTAAAAACCAGACTCCAATAAAACTAATAAACAAAGAAATAAATACTTCTAACCTTGGTTTAGTTTGCCAACAAGTCTACTTAATGTACCTAGTAGTTTTTGCTCCTGCAATGATATCTTCTAAAATGAAATGAAAGACAAAAATCATTAGCTTCATTTTTGCGCGAGTCCCTAGCGGCTAGCTAGTTTGAAAATTGTCACCCTATATCTTGCTGGCAAGCAAATATGTCTGTTTTGGTCATGCAAGTTAGCCAAAGTAGAGCAGCAAGAACACTACTGTTTACCTTTTTTTTTGAAGCTTAGCTATGGACTGGTTTATAACGTGTTTATGATATGATTGAATACGGACTTGGATTTTTGTAAGATAAAAATGACCAAGTGGAAGGAAAATGACGAGAAGCATCCTCTTTTACCTTCCCGGTTCCCATTCACTTTAGAGCTGTGTCAAGCTGTTGCTCCTAAATCTAGAGCTCCTCAGGCAGGGGATCCAAATCCTACCCAACATAATGCCTGTAGAAAAGGCTAGAATTATGAAGTTCCTAATATAAGAGACATCATTCAGTACTTAGTTGAAGGAAATTAAACCAAACTATTTTAGTATTTAGTTTCTAATTTTTTTGGTGTCTTGTTTGTTTATGATGGGATTAAGATATGTGTGCAAGTTTAATTCCAAATACACTTGTTTTACTACAAGTATACAGGCCAACTTAATAATTTAAGGTATATTCTGGTCGATCACATGAGAAGCTATTATACAAGTACTAGATCCTTAACTTACCTTATTATTTAGATTAATATCAAATAAAGATCAAGAAAAAGCAACTAAACTATTTATTACTTTTTAACTAACAAACTTGTAGAAAGAAATACTTGGAGAAAAGTAACTAAATATTAAGTTCTAGGGTATAGAATCCACTTATGGTCCAAAAATAGAAGTGAACGAATTTTACCTCTTGTTACTACTCTTGTTTAACTGAAAATTTATTTTTAATATTGTCAAAACTCATTCTCATGATGTAGTGGTTTAAACTAGTTTAGCCGTTCCTATTCTCATGGTAAAAAACTAAATCTAGTCATTTAACTTCATGAAACGGTAAGAAAATCCACTCAAGTGTACATCTACTCTCGTGAGTCTACTCCTTAAGTTTCATTTATCTTATTCCATCATTATTATCGAATTTCATTGAGCAACAATAACTACAATCTTGTTATTGGTGATCAAGCAATAATAATTAATAACATGTATAAATAGACAAGTTAATACAAGAAATAACAAGAATAAATCACACTCAACTCATATTATGGTACCAAAAGTTTCATCTACTCTGTAGATCTAAAAGTTTATCTCATGATAAAAAAATAAGACAATAGAGCTCAAGATTCGTTGCATGAACTCATATTGAATCACAATTAAAGATAGATAACAAAAGTTTAGCCAAATAGATGAACAATCTCCCAAGATCTTCAACTTCTTCACCAAAATGAGTTGTACAATGAAGTATTTTTTCAAGTTCCTCCTTACAAGACTTTCTCTCCTGATGAGAGAAAAAGATACATTAAGTTCTTGTTCTAAGACTACCTAACTTTTTTTTTATGATTCTTACAATATAAAGATGTTAAGAGAGTCAAAAGTCTTGTTTGAAGTGACATAAAGCTTCCTTTACAATCTTCCAGAATTTCTTGGGCAGATACAACCAAAATTCTGAGCTAACAATAAGCTGAAAAAGCAGTTTGAATGTAGAACAAGTTGCTGTGCAAGTTGCAGAACCAATTGCAGAATATGCACCGTAGAATGACCTTCTTGAGAATTCATGAAATGCTAAAAGCCATTGAACCACAAAAGATCATAAGTGCATTCATGAATATGTCCATTAAAGATCAAGTTTCAAGTCACCATATTTTCTAGAGTTACCTAAGAATTCAAGAAATCATTCAACCAAGCACATTTTCATTCATTAGGTAATCTAGACTACTCACATGAATATCATAAACTCCCATAAGCTAAATAAAATGTTACATTGGCCATTTAATATGCAACTTTGTCACCAAGTCAAATTAAGCATAAAATTAGCAAAATGTCACCAAATTTACCAAATATTCACAAGCTCATGATTTATTCATCATCAATAATATCAACAACATGAATAAGTATAATAAAAATCACCAAACTTCATAAAGACAAGAAATTTGAAATTGCCAAAAAGATAGGAAATATTCACAAATGGCAATAATCAAAAGACAAAGTTTAGTGGAGATTGTTACCTCTAACATATTGAGTAATGATTAGAGATGCAAATAATGTGAAATCTCCCTAAAAATGCACTCCAATTGAAAGATATAATAAGATGAAACCCTAGCCTACTTGAAGCTTAAATGCAAATTTGGAGGTACTTTTGAAAGATTTTAAACCATGAAAATCACTCTAGAGGATGTGGGGTGTGATTTGATGAAATTTGTTTGAAGAGTAAATGGTGAAAAGTGGGATTTTGGTGAGTAGTGTGTGTTTTGGATGTGAGTGTGTGTGGAGTTGAGGAAGAAGAAAAGAGAAAAATGAGAAAGAAGTAATTAGACCCTTCATTTTTGAACTATTTCTGAACCGATCCGAGGTCAGATCATGGTGAACAGACTTGGATTGAAAAGCTCGGATTGGTCTTTGATTGCAGAAGTGGATCCGAGGTCGGATCTTTATAGATCCGAGCTCGGATCCTTTGAATCTACATTTATTGTAGAATTTTCTGCAATTGTCAGTTTAACCCCAATTCAAAACACACTCTCCAATTCGCGCTCTACAACGAAATTTTCAACAATTTAACACTTTACGCACATGGAATATCACTTAAACATGAATCTCAACACCTCAAAAAAAATAAAAAACATATAGAATACAAACTGAGGATTGAGGTCCTTGGATCAAAAAGTCCCCTCGACATTTTGAATGCACATGATGGTGCTCAAATGGTTAAAAGAGTGCAAATAGGTCATGAACACATATGAACACTTGAATTCACTTCAACTTCATACAAATGACTAACTTAACCTTATATTAAGAAATTAAGCATTGTAGCTTCAAAAAGAAAGGTTAAACTTCCTTTTTTCACATTGATCTCCGATCCTTATGAACAATTGCTTTTCAAACTTGCATCTTCTACAAAACCAATGAAACAAACATAAATAGCATCTTCCTAAAACATAAAATACACACTAAACTAACTAACTTCATTAAAATTATTGGGTTGCCTCCCAACAAGCGCTTCTTTATAGTCATTAGTTTGACTATATAACCTCATTTTTTAAAAAAGATTTTGTCAATGAGTAATCCACCATTAGAGGACGTGGTGGATCATCGAAAGGTGGCTTGATAGCAAAAGCCACATGTTCTAATGATGTAAGAGATGGAAGAGGCTTGCCTATCTCAAGTGACTCATAAATAGTACCTTGAATATGTGTCATTTGAGTACTCACCAAAGGAACATCCATATAACCTTCTTGGGCAATTATGATTTAGGAACCTTCAGTTGTAACACACTCCTCAAGAGGGGTTATATATGAATTATTCATGCTTGCCTCTTGAGGTTCAAACTTTATTCCAAAGGCATGATCATGTGACATGGATATTTCTTCATTGAAACACACATTAGATGCACCATTTTCATCAAAATACAATCCATTTTCACATACAACATTCCCACCATTCATGTTAGGGTCATTTTACATACATTAGGAGAAATAACTTCACACAAAACATGTAAAATGATCTTGTATTCTACCAAAGTGAGAAGCCAATTCATCTAACATTTCCTCTACCCGAGCAAAATGATCGCAGGTTGCATTAGCTAGTTTTTCCATAGTTAAATCAAATTGATTAGAAAATTTTTCTATGGCTAGCTTCCAAGATGGTTTAGAATTATTAGCTAATGGTTCACTTTCTAATTCCCAAGATAAAGATGCATTAGTTAACCTTTCTATTGCTAATTCTCAAAATGGTTTAGATTCAAATTGGACAAATTCGGGTTGGTAATCATAAAAATATGGTGAATCATTAAATGCACATTGATTATCCCAACAGTAAGCATAAGAATTACCCCAACTAGGGTTGCCTTGATCAAAACAAGAATCATAATGCCCAAATTCATCAAAATAATCCACATTTTGTACTTGCCTACATATATTAGTAGCATGATAACCTCCACACAAATCACAAATTATATGATAAGAATTGAAAGTATTAACATTCCTCTTCTGTTCAAGCATATTCGTGATGGTGTCCAATTGAACTTTTAACGTTAAAAAATCAAGTTTAGCCTTTAAACTTCTTAAACCGTCTTCAAAAGACATACCTTCGGTAATTTCTTGGTTATCTCTATTCAAGGAGCTTTGCATTTGGTAACAATCCACTGCTGATCTTCCTTCTCTCAAGCATTGTTCGTCCATGTGTTCTGCTCTCCTTGACTCCCTAAACATGTTTTCAATGTTGCTCAAAAACAAGTTTCGTCAAGAAAAATAGTTGACTCGACACATACAAAAAACACACAAACAAAGACTCCATAAACATACAAGACATAACAAACACAAAATAAATGGTTAATCACATTTTATCCCCTTAAAGAATACTTCATTTTTCAGTTTACCCCCTAACCTTTAATTTTGCTCATTTAACCCCCTTTAGGACAAAATTGCCCTTGCATTCTTTTTTTTATTTCTTTTTCTCTTTTTTTTTATTTAATTCTTCCTCTTTCCCACAAAAATTTTCACCTTAATGATTGAAATTAAAAAAGAGGAATTGCAGAGATCTATCTTCTCCTTAAATGATTAAAAAAAATATTCAAATCACTTTCTTAAAATACAATTTTTTTAGCCTTTCAATTTTTTTAATTTTGGGTTTTCCTCTTTTCTTTTTAGTTTCTCATTTTATTCTCAAGAAAATATCATAAGATGAAATTGTTTTCCTTTCTTTTATTTCTTTTCTCTTTCTTCTCTCTTTCATCCTTTCCAATAGAAATTTCATTTCAACGAAAATTTTTGTTTTGAGTTTGTAATTGCATATTTTCGGGTGAAGGTTTAAAAGGCATCAAAAACTAATTTGGTTTTTTGTATGATGCCACGTGTCACAAATTTCAATTGATGATTATTAATCAGGTCACAATTTCATCTTAAGAAATTTTCTTGGGAATAAAATAAGAAACTAGAAAGGAACAAGGAAAATCCAAAATTAAAAGAATTGAAAGATTAAAAAAATTGTATTTTGGGAAAGTGACTTGAATATTTTTTTTAATCATTTGAGGAGAAGATATATCTCTGCAATTCTTTTTTTTTTAATTTCAATCATTAAGGTGAAGATTTTTGTGGGAAAGAAGAAGAATTAAATAAAGAAGAAAGAGAAAGAGAAAAAGAAATAAAAGAAGGAAAAACAAGGTAAATGAAAAGTCAAAATAATGTAAGGGCAATTTTGTCCTAAAGGGGGTTAAGTGAGTAAAATTAAAGGTTAGGGGGTAAACTGAAAAATGGGGTATTCTTTAAGGGGATAAAATGTGATTAACCCCAAAATAAATGACTCAATAAGACACTAACACTACAAAAGAGACACAACAAACACAAAATAACAAGTAAAATGTCTAAACTAATAAAGTTGTTCTTCACACCGATATTGCCAAATCTTCCCCGGCAACGGCACCAAAAACATGACAAGCACGGGATATACATATAACAATTAACTCATCTACAGTCAAGTTTTGCATTTATAAAATTCTAAATACCTCACACACGATTTTTTACAAGTATACGAGTCGAGAGCGAGTATAGGGTATTAAGAATCGATCCTATAAGGAAGAATGGACAATTACCGGCACTACTAAAGTTCCTCTATTATTTAGACTATCACAAGTACAAGAAATTAACTCCACACTATAAACATGATGTGACGCCCCCACTTCTCCCTAAGGCGAACCAAAGGGTATCCGCGGGACGCCTGCCCAACTCTCGCCAGGACTCACGCAAAACATTCAAGTTTATTACCAATCTAAACGTCACAAGTACAATAACATAAATACAAATGATGCGGAAGCGTTCAAGTTTAACCATGGTCATCCATTATCCAACCCGTACATCGGGTGTTCAAAATACAACTTAAATCCCAAATATACATCATGCCCAAATACTACATTCCAATTCCAAAAGTGCAACCCAAAACCAAGGGGCATAGACAAAATATGATAGAAACCCTAAACAAAAGTACATCAGGAGGGTTTCTCCAATACGTCTCCGAATCCAGTCCTGTTAAGGAAAATAAATCTACAGGGTGAGCAAAACGCTCGTGAGGCCAAGAACACACATGCAGGCACATAGTTCAGATAACAAGCCCAAGTAACGATTCAAGTAATAGCTTGCAAGTAATTAATAATGCCCACCAAAATGTAACCAGAAACAATTCAAGAATATGGTAGCTCTCAGGAGCTAAGTTCCACTTGCTTTGCCAGTTCATTCGTATATCTTCCCGTGATGACTCTCCGTCAACCGGGTTGATATTTTCAAACCGTAGATCACCACTTACTTCTCATCCGTCCACCATACACCGCTTCGGGCCCGCACGACATTTATAAGGCGATACTCCATGAGTATGCCAAGCAAGATCTCTCCAATAGATCAAGCTTATCATGTGAATCTCATGGCTCACCGAGGTTCCCGACCAAGCCCATGCCAACTCGGGTTCCAAAGTCGGCCTATGAGTTTGGGCATCCCCCATGTATCATGTACGTGTCGAGGAGATTCACTCCACCGACGTATGCAGCCATAGCATACCATGTCATGTATTTAAGCATTTGATAGGTTTAAACATGTATTTCAGGTCATGTAAATCAGGCAAACCATGTTAAGCATGAGTCATTTGTTTCAAATGAGAACGAGTGCGATAAAATACACACTCGACTCCATTTTTCAAAACTAAGCAGGCTAAGCATGTAATCAGGTAAGCCAAACATGAATCAAGTCCACAGAGTTCAAGTAGTCATACACTTGACACTCACCAAGATATGCAAGCAAGTAGGTTGGATTGAGAGTTCAAACTTCCATGGTAGGGTCCTCTTGGAGGTCCTCGTGCGTGCCTGAACATCGAATAGTAGACAATTTCTATAAGTCCCCAAGTGGCGAGAAAGATTGAACACGAGTAGGGTTCGGAAATATTTTGGAAATTTCGTTTGGGTTTGTCTTTGAAGTTGGATTCGCAAAAAGGTGCAAGACTCGAGTAAAATCGGATTATTATCCTTAGAATCATTGGTTGGAAACGAGTACGAGCGAGACGATTGCAAAACGAACGATCAAAATTGGAAGTGGGCTGGCCACATCACAATCCGGCCTGAACCTGGCGGATTGGCCGGATTGGAGGCAGTGGCTAACCTCCCTTTTTTTTCAAATTTCACCACCAATCCGGCCGATAATCCGGCCAGAAACTGGCCGGATTCAAGGCCGGATTCTGGTAGAATAGTTCCCGCGCGGATTTCCTTTGAAATTCCAGAATTTTTGATTTTTGGTCAAATCTTTGAAAAATCATAACTTCTTTTCTACTAGTCGAAACTTGATAAATTTGGTACCGTTGGAATCGTCTTCCAAAGTACTAAAAGTCCTTAGAAGACACTGTTCCATGAATCTAAGTGGAAGGTATTCAAAAATGAGCCTAAAGTTGCTGTTCCAGATCACCAGGATTGAGCCGGGGTTGGTTTTTCGCTAACTTTGGAAATTCGGCAGAATTCACTCGTTGCAAACCAGCCCTTGAAACTTATAACTCAATTAGAGGTGCAAGTAAGGTTTAGGACAGAACAAGCGGATCGAGAATCGGAGTTTCGAGCACCAAGATATGGTAGCTCAAAATTGGGAAAATTCAAGACTGTTGAACAATTTCCAGATTTGGGTTTCCGACTTTGGACCTTTAGTTAAGTGTCGAAACAGACTTGGATTGGTACCAAATTTTGTAGTATAGTACTCCTATATGAAGGGTATCTCTCTATCAAATTTCGTGGAAAAATACCTTCGGAAAGGTGGTTAACCAATCAACCAAAGTTTTGAAATTACTAAGGCAAAACTGCCTTTAGCTCTATTTCTCTCCGTTTCCAAACATTTGGCTAAGGAAAACCTCCAAACTTGGTCCATTTGTGTAGGAAAAGTCTAAGAACATACATGGTACATTTGGTAGGTGTTTAGTACCAAGAAATTCGTTTAGTAAGACCACAACAAGTCTTACATCAAATCTGTCCAAATCCAAGGGTTTTCAAGAACAGGGCAGTCACCGTATTTTGATCATAACTCACTCAATTTAACTCGGAATTGAGCATGGTTGATAGTGTTGGAAAATACATTCATAGGGCTATAATTTCACAGAAGAAATCGTTTTATGTTTCAGCATGAAACTGGCTCAAAATTAAGCCTAAAGTTGCAGCATCATCAAATCATTTCAGCAGAACAGAGAAACAGGGTAGCCTTCTTAAAATGATTGGTTTGGCTCACACACTTGGAACCAAAATATGCATTTTATACTGTTGGAAAGGTGTGGATGTCTAGTTTCAAATGCCACTGACGGCACTCGATTTCGACGTCGGAGGACAAAGTTACGGCCTAAACACTATCGCTGGACAGAGCTACACGAGAACAGTTTTCCAGCTAGACTAGTTTCACAAAGAAATTCATTTGCCCAACCAAACCTTAATATTTTCCAATGAAAATTTTTACACAACTAATACAACACATAAACATTATATTCAATCCATTAAATCATCAAAATTTGGCCTTAAAATAACCGAACAAGGCAGGGGCAGAATCGGAATTTTTCTATCCCATGAGTTCCTTGAGGTTTCTACTAATTATACTCCATTAATCCACCATTTCAAACACTAAACCAACATTATAAACAGCATCAATCACCATATCAGCCATCAAGACAGAGGTGGGAGTTCATAGAGCCCACCTTCCATTTTTTCAACAACAACCACAACCCATAAGAAATTAAGAGCTAAAAGATATACTAGAACTTCCAAAAATTGAAGTTAGAAGGCTGGATTATGACTTACTCTAGTTGATGTTCAAGTCAGAAATTCAGTCCCTCCTTGCTCCTAAGTGAGCCGTGAAAAGCCTCCCCTTTTTAGCTAGATATGAACTCCAAGGCTTAGGCTAAGTAGTGCTAAAATTTGAGAAGATTTGGTGGTGATTTGAGTGAGTTTTGTAGAGGAAATGTTGGAAAGTTTTCGGTTGTTCCTTTGCTGTCTGCTAGCCGGCCATGGAAGCTTGGAGAAATGAAATGTTTGGTCTGACCCTTTGGCGTACAAGGAACGCTGAACGTCTAATAGTTTAAGTGCGCAAAAGTCAATTTGCAAATAGTGCGCATAACGCGCGCGTTTTGTGCTCGATTTCTCTTAAGTTTGTTGCACTAGTGCACTAAACCTCTAAGGTACTTACATTCATATAAATATTATTCATTCTTAATTGTCCCAAAATAATGGTCTAAAGTCCCTCAATTAAAATCGCGCGTGTGAAAACGCGTACCACCAATTTAAGCGCGATAACGCGAAACCTCCAAGAAATCCTTATAACGATAATACTAATAACTATCACTTGAGTATTTAATCGTTAAAATACCTAATTTAGGTCCATTGTATAAGTCTTTAATATTCCAAGCCTATTGTACTCTCAATCGGGTAAAATTTCCAAGCACTATTCACTGTTCTCACTAAACGCGCTCCCGGAAATTAATTTTTGAAACAAGTCACTTTAAAAATATAATGAAACTATATTTCCACGTAATTAGGTTCAATAGGTCTAGAAAATAATACTCGGAATAAATGAACAAGTAAATAATTAAATAAGCTCAAAATAGGGTTTTAATAGGAGTTTTACGAGTTCTCACATGAGTCGAGTATTAACTCCTCAAATCTCCAATAAATTTGTATCCATGCGTCTTTTGGAAAACTATCCACGCGTGAGTAGTATATGCTCACTTAGAACTTATTCACCTTTAATTCCCGATTAACTTTTCTTAATCTGCTATTGTCCGTTCTTAATTTCCCCAGGATAATCATACTCTCGAATATAATATCACCTTGAAACACTCGTGTTCATTATTTCTCACCTAAACAATCCTCCGAAAATTGAAGTTGTTAACGGGACGTTTTAAAAGCATAAAGAAGACATTATTCCATACGAATGGATTTAAAATGGTCGTAATAAATTATTTGGGAAAAATAGGTGGATAAATACTTAATTAAACCATTAATATTCGATAAAAATAAGAAATTTTCGGGTCCTCACACATGAGATAAAAGTAATAAAAATAATAATAGAAAACTCCTAGAGGTATGGAATTCCTCACTACTCTTGCAAATGAAATTACCGGTTAAGTGAATGGTATTATTTCGGCTAGTTATGGTGTAATTTCCTAATATACGTGATACCTACTTTTGCCGATATATCAACTATATCTATAGTTAATTCATATCTACTTTGTGGTTATGAAACTATTTACAAGCTCATTTCTTGTATGAAATTATATGAAACAAGTCACCAAAGTTACAAAGATGCATCTCTACTTTCGTGAGTGTACTCCCTAAGTTTATCACTTCTTTAAACTAGTGTTAAATCCCAACTTTCATTACAAGCTTAACACCTTAAGATTAGCACAATTAATGGCCGGTTAATCATGATTAGAGAAGCAAAAGCGATAAATAACTTGTTCAAAATAATATCATCAAATAACCACGAAAATATCACTAACAAGATATCGTATGTTCATCCATAACTCTAGGTATAAGCTTTATCAAAACATGAAAACAAACACCAAACTTGTATTATAGTTAAACATGAAATAAAATACACAAGAGAAAGTGAGAGGAGAGAAGTCACCCTTATCACATGAGATCCATCTTTCCATCTTTACTCCTCAATGCTTCATCCAAATCTAACTACAAATATAAGAAGGATAACCTACTCTAACTATCTTATACTAATGAACTAAGAAAAACTAGTGAAGACTACATTTTTGTGGAGTTTCTCTAGCCTTCCAAAGTTGTAAAAATGATCTCTAAGGCTTCTATTTATAGAGGAATCCAAGCTTAAAGTGAGTTGTTAAAGTTGATGTGAAATGCTCCTTGAGATTCCCAAAAGATGTTTCTACAAGTCTCCAAGCATTTCCTTTACAGCTGCAGTCGAAATTCTGAGTTTGGATTAGTTGGAAAAGCTATGTGAACGCAGAACAAATTGATGTACAAGTTGCAGATGTGACGCCCCCACTTCTCCTTAGGGCGAACCCTAGGGTATCCGCGGAACGCCTGCCCAACTCTCGCCGGGACTCACTACAATCAATAATTCAAAAACTAGAAATATTTCAGATATTTTCAATACACATTTAAAGTACTCCAAAACGTTAATACTTAAAATTCGCTAACCTTCAAACTTAAATACAACCCAAGAGAATATGTACTACAGTCGTCTGCTATAATACAACTTAAAGTTTCCAAAAAAAAATAATTTAGTACTATTCGCGAGTACTCTCGGTCTTGAACCCTGTTAAGAAAAACAAAAGCGTGGAATGAGCTAAACAACCCAGTGAGGTTCCAAAATACACTAGCAGTTCTAATAAATCAAGTAAATTGAGCATAACGCACATACGGTTCAAGATTGCACATTGGCACATTAGAATGAAACAGTTATCATTGTACAAAAATAAACACACATTGAAAGGATACGGTGTTCACTTGGAACGATTTCAGTCCACTTCACCTTATAACTCTAGTGATCCCCCTCGGTTTGTCTGGCCATCACCTTATCCCTCCAGTGGTAATACTCGAGTATACCGAAACGGTGGCCCAGGGTTCCAACCTACCCGACCGAGTCCAATCCTGACTCGAGCAGGTTAGTAACCAAGGGTAGGATCCAGTTCAGCTTAGAGCTTACAACATGCGCAAGTAATCAAGTAAATCAATAAACGGTAGTAGTTCACGGTTAACGGTAGAAATTTACGGTTAAACGGTAGAAATTCATTATTTTAATAGGTCGAGTGTGATAAAATACGCACTCGCCTTAAAACGGTGGACAATTTCATAGTAGCAATTATAGATAGCACTTAATACTTAAACACACAATAACTATGAAGTAAACATGTAGCAAAACTGTTCAAGTCACGTACACCTATAAGGAACACTTACCAATTCAAAATAGGGAGTAAGTGCTCAAACAAGCGTTTAGGCGTCCGTTTTGAGATCCTCTTGAAGGTCCTCTTGAGCGCCTGAGCAAATAATAATTGACTATCACACACTATCGCTTATAAACCCCTTGTCAACCAAGAAGATTGTACACTTGTACAATACCAAGAAAATGTCATGAAAGAGAGCTTTAATTACTCGAAAATTGAGACTCAAGAGTGGGGTTTAATAACACAAGAAAAACTGATTTTCTCCATGAAATCAAGTTTAAAACGGTCAATTAATATTAAAGGATAGGGAAGAGTTTCCAAAAACTCATTTCCCATTGAGTCGAAAAATTTCAGTTTTGCACGTCAAATTTAGAAAAATCAGAACTTGCACTCAGTAGGTCCAAAATTGGAAAAATTTATGCATTGGAATCTTGGTTCGGAGTACTAAAAGTTTCTAAAAGACACTTTTTCAAGATTCTAAATGGAAGACATTCAAATTTGAGCTCAAAGTAGCTGATCTGAACAAGCAAGACAGTTTTGGTCATGTTTTTCGGTAAATTTTGGAAATTCGGTAAAATTCACAGAAAGTGAACTAGCCTCTGAAATTTGTAACACAATAAGAATTTCAATCAAGGTTTCAAACACAACAAATGGAACTAAATTCGAAGTTTCGAGTATCGAGATACATCAGTTCAAAGTTGGTTGCATTTTGCAAACTATTCAGTCATTTTCCAGATTTGAAAAGCTATCTTTGAAGTATCATTTAGCCATCAAAATGGCATTGAAAATACACCAAATTTGGTACACTAAATTTTCCATATGTGAAATACATTTATACCAAATTTCATGTGAAAAATCACATGGGAAGGCAGTTAACAAAATAATCAAAGTTCGGAAAATTTCCAAAGCAAATCTGCCATCTCACCCTTTTCTTTCTTTCCAGAAGCTTAGTCTATGAAATCAGTCCCAAGTCATCCCATTTTGAAACCATGAGTCCAAAACACTGAATAAGTAGTTTAGAGGTAATTAACATCAAGATTTTTGAAATATAACTTCCCAAATCAGATTTGACCATTCGGCCAAGAAGAAAGGAAAAGTTTCTGGTTTTCCAGCCTTGTCACAGTTTGAAAATTGAACCATATCTCACTCAATTCAATTTTAAATTAAAAATGGTTGGTGGCGTTGAAAACTAGGTTCAAAATTCCACATTTCATCAGAAGAAAATGTTTCCAAAATCAGTTCCCAAGTAGTTTGAATTCAAGCCACAAGTTGCAGCTTCTCATCTCCATCCGAACGGAACAAGCAGACAGAACATAACAGAACAGCCAATTTTATCAATTCACTGCAGTTCACTCAGATCGAACTAGCAAGTGATTTTTATACTGTTAGAAAGCTACGGATGTCTAGTTTCAAATGCCACAAATCGCACTCGATTTTGACTTTTGTACAAAGAGTTATGTTCGATCAAAGGGGTACTGTTCAGACTGCCTGAACACATTTTCCAGTTTTCTTCAAATTTCGAAATTTCAAATTTTGCTCAACCAATTCAAATGATTTTTGATAGAAACTTTTTACACATCATATACAACATATATCAACCAATTTCACAGCCAACAAACATCAAAAATTTCGAAAATGAAACAGAACAACATGACCAGAAATTCGGCTAGCTCTCTCTTCTCTCACGGTTCCTCTCTTTCTTTTTCCTCTTCTAATTTCTTCCATCAAAACTCATCACAAACACACTAACACACACATAAACATCATTGCAGCCCTCATTTAACCAAGGTGAGAGTTCATAGAGCCCACTTCAACCATCCAAATCCAAGCAACAACAACAAGAAGGAAGCTACAAGCTTCAAAACCAAGAAATGAAACAAGAAAGTAAAAGCTTTGTTGGAGGTGTTTATACCTTCAAACTCAAGATGAAACTCTATATTTTTGTTGTGAGAAACTCCTTAAAACAGCCCTAACCAGCTGCCCCTCTCTTCCCTTCAAGCTAGAGCAAGAACCCAAGGAGTCTGATGGTTGGATGATGTTTTGCAAGCAAAAATGGAAGCTAGAAGTGAGGAGTTATTTTCTTCCCTTTCTTGTCTTGAGGCTGGCCGAAATTTGGAGTGAGAGATGAGAGAGTTTGGTGGTTTGACTCTTGTAAAACTTGGGGAGAAAGAATGGAATAGTAGCTTTAGGTTGTGTGCAAAAAGTCAACTTTTACTAGTGTCGCGCGCGGGTTTTGTACTACCGTTTTCTCTCGGGTTTGATACACTTCTGTACTAATCCTCTAAGGTACTTCCTTTAATATGGTAATTATTCACTCTTAGTAGTCTAGTATTAATTCCTCAAATCTCCAATTAGTCGTACCGGCGTGACTTTTGGGAAATTATCGACGCGCGCGCAGTAAAAGTTTACTTTAAACTCACTCATATCTAATCCCTCAATTAACTTTTCTTAGTCTACTATTGATCATTCTTAATTCTCTAAGACTAATGTACTCTCGAATCGAATATAGTCTCGAAAAACGTGTACTCATTATTTCTTGCTAAACGAGCCGTAGGAAAAATTAAATTTGCTAACTAAACGTTTTAGAATTATAAAAGGGACATTTTTGCATACAAATGGACTTAAAACGGATGAAATAAATTATCTGGAGTAAACGGGCGAATAAATAATTAAATAAGCCAGTAAAATAAAATAAAAATAAGAAAATTTTTGGGTCCTCACAGCAGAGCCACAATTTGGGATCCGAGGGCAAGACTCGAGTCGGATCGTTTCAAAATACCCCTTAGATCTCATTATTCTCTTTTGTTTATTTTCACTACACAACAGGAATCGAGGCCTATAGCTGGAAGATTCGAGCTCAAATCCTACTCTTGGATAAAGCCTCTGGGTACAAAAGTTTATCCAAGGTTAGATCTAAGGGTTTCAGTTTAGATGTGAACTCAAATCTGCTTCCCCTAGTTTTGCACCAACTTCAACTGATATTTACTCGATAATATAGGCTGAACTAGCTCTTGTACAAAGCACCAAAATTGTAGCCCTTTGAGTTAACTTTCCAATGCCTCAAGAATCATCTAATTTAGAGCTTTGTAGACTCAGAAATTACCAAAATACCCTCAACTAATCAGAACTCTATTTCATCTTTCGACAATGAAAATGCACTTCTGTATTTCGACTTTTTAATAATGGAAAAGACTAAGATGTCTTCACAAGAAATGTATAGCTATGTGTTAGCTTCAAGATGGTTCAAGAATCATCTCAATCCAATACCTTTAGCTCAAGTTATACCCAAAATACCAACAGGTGTAAAAGCTGTGAAATTCCCTTGATTGCATTTCATCTCTTGCACTTCATATTATCTTATAAACCACTTCAAATCATCATCAATCATCCAATTATCTTCTCAACTCACTCCATTTGATGATTGAATCATTAAACTTACAAAAACATGAAGTTTTCAACATTAAAATCCATAGAAATGCAATTTCTATCACTTTAACCATAAAATGTATATTTTCACTCGAAACTTAGTTCATTAGCTAGAAACATGAATAAACACAGCAAAATTAAATAATAAAACACTTTTAAAACACTCAAAATATGAACTTATTAGTAATATATTTTCTAACTTTAAATCTCAATTTAGCGATATGTATTGAGCGCTATTTCAATTTTCTATGATATGAAAAATTAAGTTCAATATTTAATATGAATTTTTAGAGTAAGTTAAAAAAGCTGGTGAGCTGCTGCCTTAAATCATCAATGACATTAAATTTATTATTTTGTAAAATGATAACTAAATGTTCACTTCTAAATTTTCTTCTAAGGTTATTGTGGAATTTAGAGAAATTAATTCTGCGTCAAAAAAAATTCTTTTGAACAAAAAAACTTTTATTTTCTTTCTCTAAGAAGAGAAAATCTAAGTGGGAAAAATTTACCCCATGAGATCTTTAGATGTACAATTATGACCCTTAGGTTAAACATTTATGAGCCTCACCTCACAACTCAATAAATGTTTATGAGCATGTGCTTGCTTTCAAATGTAATTTAATTGCAAGGGGGCCAGCTGCATTATCACTCAATAGTTCGTACCAACAACTTTTTATTTTTATTTTTATCTCTGTACTCTCCTTAGCTCCCTTATCAACTAGAGGTGGGCGCGGGTCGGGTACCCGCCCCATTCACCATTTGGCTGACCCGACCCGCACCTTGCGGGTCAGCCATTTTTTGACCCTTACCCGCACTGCATATCAATGGATATCCGATTATAGGGTACCCGCTGAGATAGGATCGGGTCAGCGGGTACCCGTCCCGCCCCATTTATCATTTAATTTTTTTAAAAAATAATTTATGCCAATTTAATTTTATATTTTACACATTCATCTAAGATTTAATAATTTTTTTTTTCTAAAAAAAGGTTTCACACCAAGAAACAAGCATGTGAAGAGAATATAAGATAAAGGAATTCAAAATCAATAAAAGTTTGAAATAAGTAACACAATTTTTAATATATGTTCCACAATAATTAAACTTTTTATTATAAAATATAAGATAATGACACCTACAAATGAATCTTATAAATAAACTATAGTATCTCATATTTGTAATACAATTTGTTCAATTAAATTACTTATTTAGTTCTAAATTATTTTTTTATAGTGTTTGTATAAAAATAAAAATAAAAAATATATATGCGGGGCGGATGGGGTACTCGCGGGTTTTTAATTATGTGATCCTAACCCGCCCCGCATCTTAGTGGGTACCCGACCCTCTTTTGACCCGATCAAATAATAAAAATCGGATATTTTCAGTTTCGGATCGGATCGGATCAGAAATGACGGATTTTCGGGTTAGCGGATAATTTTGCCTACCCCTATTATCAACTCTAAATCCTGCCTCCTACCTAGGGGTGGCAATCGGGTCGAGTTTGAGTTGACAGGTCGGGTTGAAACTCGGGTATAACAGAAAACCCGTTGATCCGAATCTGACCCATCAACCCGAAACGGGTCAGGATACCTGACACGAACCCGAAAAGTTTGGGTTAGCGGGTTGACGGGTCGACCCGAAATGACCCGAAACTTAATTTTAATTTTTTAATTTATCACTGTAATTTCTAATAAAATCAATTTCTCACAAAATTAATTACATAATCAAGTAATAAAAATTTAAATAAATAATTCCAAACCAAATCTAAAATAAATTAAACACCGTAAAAGTGTTTTATCCCAAACCAAATATAAAATAAATTAAAATAGTATAAAAGTAACTTCTGAATCGAAGTGCTTAGTCAAGGCGACTTCCAACGCATCCCTGTTTTCAATTTCAAAAACTTCTTGTACAGTAGAGTCAATAACATTTATAGAGAAAACAGAGCCAGCATGTGATTCTGAAAGATATTTCATGGTTTCAGAGATATTAAAATACACAATATGCCCATCAAATTTCATAGACAAAATACCCTTATTAACATAAATTTTGGTTCGAGCTGTGCTCAAAAAGGGTCTACCTAACAATAAAGGTGATGGGTCTTGGGAGTGTTCATCATCCATGTCAAGCACATAAAAATCAGCGGGGAATACTAATTCATTAATTTTAACCAAAACGTCTTCAATCAACCCGTCAGGGTATGTATTGGTTCCGTCAGTCAGTTGGATTATTATTCCAGTCTCTTTCAAAGGACCTAAGTTCAAAGAAGCATCTATGGACTTTGCCATGACATTAATTGATGCTCCTACATCTAACATAACCTTTTCAATCAAGGTATTACCGATCCTACAAGGAATAGTGAACATACGTGGGTTCCCACATTTCGGTGGAAGCTTTCGTTGCAGCATTGCGGACACATTATCCCCTACAACAACTCGCTCATTTCCTTTCAACTACCTTCGATTGACACACAAGTCCCTCAAAAACTTCGCATATCTAGGCACTTGTTTAATCGCATCCAGCAGGGGAATATTGATCTCTACCTTGTGAAAGATCTCCAGGACCTCTTTCTCCTTGTCCTGCTTCTTTGGTTTCTCTAGCCTGCTAGGAAAGGAAGGTGGATTAGTTTTAACTCTAGTAATCAGATCCGGAAGTACCTTTTTATCTTTGTTGTCTCTGCCCTCCTCTTCCATGTGACAACCCTACCTCACCCTAAGGTGAATCAAAGGGTTCGGCGGGCCGCCTGCCCAACTCTCGCCGGGACTCAGTCGTTCACTACAGTCCTCAATTAAATTACAAGATATATCTCAAATTTACATCAAATTCTCCAAAAATTACATATCATAAGCGAAACGGAAACTAATTCTAAGCGTGGAACGTATAGATACATCCATTTCCATTCCAAACGTCACACTAGCCCAACTATTACACAAAATGAATCCAAATCTAAACTGTACAAGATATATGCCATCCAGTCCCACAAATAACGTAATACAAGCACTTCCTTTGCCTCGAATCCTGTGGAGGGGACATAAAATATTTTTGGGGTGAGCTAGAAGCTCAGCGAGTAACCAATAAAATCAGTAATCAAATAAGTTTCACAATAGTTCATTTCAATGATGTCATGAATCAGTAATCAAATATACGTTTATTGCTCTTGTGAGCCAGTGAAATCATTGTACTTAAACAACCAACGCTCAAATTGATCCAGTAACAGTGAAACAGTGATAGGGAGCCATTTGCTCCAAGTAAACAGTGATGGAGACGTTGGTGTTCAGCACAAGACTTCCCAAGAACTCATTGAAACCAAATCATGTCATGAACTCACATGCAAGCACACATGATATGCAATCGAGTAAATAATGCAAGAAACAATTCATAAGTAACTTTGGAAATAGTTTGGAGTCACTCACCTCCACGGCTTAGGAACCATCCATCATATATCATTGCCTTACCCAAATCCAAGCCCTTCAACTCAAACTCAAAGCAATCAAATGCTTTCAAAGATCGGACAGCATATCCCCTTAATTTCCTTACTTTTCCATCCTACAAGCAACACCATTTCATCTCAAATCAATCACATACACATCATAGACTATCAAATACACCTTTCGGCACAATATTCATAACTGAAGTTACACTTATCGGATTGAAATGAATCTTATGGCGTTTCGAAGCCAAGACATAACCCTACATTTATTATGAAGACCTCCAAAGCCAAATCATGCATTTTCAGGGTCAAAAAAGGAAGTTTCCATGAAAACAGAAATCTGGGCGCGAAATAGGGTTCATGGGCAGTCAAGGGTATATCGATCATTTCACATGATACAGTACTCGGATTGAGTTGAAATTTTGTAGGCAACTTGTTAACACCATTTGCTACAACTTTCATGTTTTAATCTAAGCCTGATTCGGCCTCCAACATACCTAAATAAATCCGGCCAGGACAGGGCAAATGTAAACCCTAAACCTGAAATTTCCGCACAAAACTGAAATTTTCCGTAAATAACCGCAATTAACGCACAAGAGAGCTATTTAACACCATTTAGAACCATCAATTCAAGGCTAACCATATCCATCATAGGAAAACAGAAAAATCCCAAAAAAAATAGAAATTTAACTAACTTCACTTTAATCCAAGAAATCTTCCATAAAATCACCTCTTAAACCAACACAAGTCACTAATAAACCATTGTTAAGAACAACGAATGAATTGCTAGACATGATACCTTGAAATCTCAAAAAAGGTGATGGCTTAGAGTTCTTCTTCCCAAATTAGCTCCACAAACACCTTGGAATCTCCTTAGTAAACAACTTTTATGGAGTAATTTGCAATTTTATCGGTTAGAACTCAAGATTGGAGTAAGAAATTGGAGTGAAAGATGAAGAATTTTCTCTCTCTCTTGCTCTCAAAGTTTCTGCCATAAGAAGGAGAAAATGACTTGATTTTTTGTCAAATTTTGGTTTTAGTAAAGTTGAGGTAAGATGGTCAAAAGTCCAACTTGAATCACAAAATGACACTTGTCACCTCTTTAATGCATAGCTATCCTTTTGTCTCTCCAACACCCATCCATATAAGTAACCTCTAATTATCTTTTAACACCTAGTATATTAATCCCGGTATACAAAACATAACCTAATTGGTCGAATTTATCGAACTTAACGCCACTAGCGGGTCCCACGTCCAATATACACTCTTTATTTCTCATGAACTAATTTATACTAGAAAAATGATTGGAAAACTATATTCATTTATAAAAGTCTCTGGAAAATTTTGATAATAAAATAAAGTAAGAAAAATGCACGCGGAAAATAAATAAATAAATAAAGAAAATTTTCCTTTTCTTTTCTTTCGGGCGTTACATTCCAACTCTTTCTCGATTCGTTCCTCGTCCTTGTCCTTAGGAATCACCGGTTCGAGTCCTTGGACTTTCTTTCCATTTCTCAAGGTCATTGCACTCACATTCTTCGGGTTCAACTCAAGTTGAGGTGGTAGCTTCCCTTGAACCTGGGACTCCAAACGGTTGATTGCGATGGCCATTTGATTTACCTGAGTTTGCAATGATTGTACTTGTCCTAGTTGATTTCTCATGCTTTGCAAGTCCGAATCTGTCTTTTGTTGGTTGGCAAGTAATTGCTTCATCATGTCTTCTATGGACGGACTCGAGTTCGAAGGGGGTGGTGGCGGGCGAGGTTGATACTGCTATTAATGCCCTTGCTGTCTATTTGGCATGAAATTAGACGGCTTATTCCCTCCGTAGCTCAGGTTGGGGTGGTCCCTCCAACCAGGATTATATGTACTTGAGTACGGGTCGTACTGTCTTCTTGGCGTGGGTGTGTGGCCAGCCATGTTCACCTGTTCTGTAGTCTCCTCCTGAACCAGTGGGCACATTTCTATAGAATGTCCCGGGACAGTGCATACCCCACATACTCTAACTTGTGAGGCACTTCCTACGGCTAGTTGTCGCACGAAAGACGTTAATTCTGAGAGTTGTTGTTGGATGGAGGAGGTCTCTACCTCATTCACCTTACGCGTCGGAACATCCTCTCTCGAACTGAACTGTTGTGAATTCTCAACCATCCCCTCAATCAGCTCCTAAGCTGTCCGAGGGGTTTTGTTCACCAACACCCCTCCACTTGCAGCATCAATTATACTCCAGTCCCTAAAGAGTAGCCCCTCATAGAAATATTGGATGAGCAGTTGCTCATTTATCTGATGCTGAGGGCATTTGGTGCACAATTTCTTAAACCGTTCCCAGTACTCATACAGAGATTCGCCTGGGTGTAGTTTAATGCCGCATATCTCCTTTCTTAGGCTTGCAACTCGAGATGCCGGAAAGTACTTGTTCAGAAATTTTTTCTTCAGTTGGTCCCACGTGGTGATACTACCTGGTGGTAGGTAATACAGTCAGTCCTTCGCGGAATCCTTCAAAGAGAAGGGGAAAGCTCTCATCTTTATTTGCTCTTCTGTAATTCCCGGAGGTTTCATACTGTTGCAAATGACGTCAAATTCTTGCAAGTGCTTGTAGGGCTCCTCACCTGATAAACCATGGAAAGATGGTAAAAGATGAATTAGACCGGATTTTAACTCAAAAGATGCGTTATCATTTAAACTTGAAAAAATAATGCATAAAGGTTGTTGATTTAAATTAGGAGCAGCCAACTCCCTTAGTGTTCGTGCATTTGCCATGGTGACTTCCTCTTGATCCGAATCACTCGAGTGGTCACCCTGCAAATTTATCGACTTCACCTCTGGATCCAGTCCTTGAGGTGCAACACTGGATTGCTCCTCTCTGAACTGTCTAGTTTCTTTCCTAGTTTGGCGTGCGGTCTTCTCTACTTCAAGGTCGAAAATCAATTCGCCTGTACGAGAAGAACGAGGCATAAATTAGAAAAAATACCAGCAAATTAAAATGAATTAACACTTAAAAAGAAACAAATAATTAACGCCACTCCCCGACAACGGCGCCAAAAATTGACAGGTGCCGAACCTGTACAATAATAAAAATAAATCTAATTGCCAATAAAAGCAGTCAATAATCAATTTTAGGTACTGGAGCAGGGACATTGGGTGTGCAATGGGTTACTTGATTCAACTTGTTCCCGAAAAGTTTGCTTAATCCGATATACCATAATTAATTAGTTGACAGAAATTATTAAATAGTAGACAGTGACAAGTAGGGTTGTCTCCTCAAGGACTGAGGTTATTTGTCTCTTTGAAATTCCAATTGACAATGGGGGGTTTTATCGGAGTAAAGCTAAAAACAATTAAACAATTCTACTAAAAATAAATAATTAACTAGCACGAATATAGCAGGAATTAAATCAAGAATAGATAAATTCTAGCCAAGAATACCAGACGCAGTCCACTCACCCAATCATTGATGCAAGGAGGTTCACTTAATTTATTAATAGGCTAGTTATAGTCGCCGACGAATTCTAATGACCAATTTTTTCTTAATTTATTGATAACCAAGGTACAACCATTGATTACCCCTAATCAGAAAATACTCCTAGGTAAGACTGTATGAATTAATTTTTCAATTGCATTAATAATTAGAAAAATCTAATCCCAACCAATAACGCGCTACGAGAGTTATTTAAATTAGATTGCACGTTCCCCTAGTGTGTAAACACGTCAGTTGCCACTAATATTAATCAATCAAACAATTACGGATTTAATTGATTAATTTGACAGGAGATTAATAAGTCACATTGAACATCGGGTCCTTGCCATTCAATTGACAAAACAATCCCATAAAAATTCAAACAGACAACGTGCAAATATTAACAAATTAAGAAACGCATAAAAACTAATTAGATCTCACAGGTATTCGAGACTGCGCCGTCGAGTTGATTCTCGACTAGATGAAAGGTTTAACCATGCCACATAAATGAATCTCTACGCAAATTAATTGATTGCAAAGGTATCACCATTTTCACTAGAAAGCAAGAATAAAAGATGTATTTTTTTCGTTGGAAAATATTGTCGAAGAGTTGACGTGCGCCAAGCAAGAATAAAGAAAGAAGATAAAAAAAACTATCGTCCAAGACTAAACATCTCGCGTGTGTCCCCCCAAGGGAAAAAGAAAAGAAAACTAACTATCCTAAAACTATTGCTAAGAACCAATTGCCCCCGAAGCCTATGTACGTTTCTCCCTTTTTAAAACTAAAAGAAATGACTAATGCTTCCTTTGTGGTCCCTACCGAATTTAGAGTCAAAGTACAAGAATTCCAAAGGCCCCTGAATGTTTCCTCTTTTCTAGTTTTCTATTCCTAGTCAAAAACTACAATACTCAAACCATTCCTAAAGGGAATGCCATCCGTCTCTAGCATTCCGTGGGCCAGCCTTGTGAGGCTTCCATTTGGAGTCTCCCAAATTCACGTCCAAAAGTTCCTCCTTTTTTGTAGTTGTCTGCTCCATTTCCTGAAATTAATTTCAGAGGCCAAATTAAAGTAGACATCAATAATTAACATAATATGTGATAGGAACAAAAAAAAATTAATAATAAAATTAATAATAAATAATACCCTATTAATTTACTAACTCCTTATACAATCTTTTAACCTCTTCATTTTCATAGAATAGAATAAATTAATTTATGAAAATATTATCGATAAAAAAAAAAAACTTACATCCACAACAAATTCAAATACACGATCAACTAAGAGAAAATGGTCCCTCTGAGCAAAAACTTGGTAAACCGATCAGTGTACTCCTCTCAGACCACTGTGCTTCCTTTAGGCTCTGGACACCACCATCCCTTATCAACTCCAAATCCTACTTCCTAGTTCCTACCCTCCATGCCTACCCCAGTCATTTCCAGCCCTTCCTTAATTACTCCCTCCCACAAAATCACTGCTCCCTTCCTACCCCAATCATCATCACATGATCACCATATTATATATCCATACGTTTTCATTACTTCCTCTATCTTCCCTCCCCAAAAATTGTGACCGTTCCCTTCCTCTTCTATGCTTCCACCAACACCTACACCTGACTACCCTCCTTGCCTACCCCAATCATCACCATCCCTTACCTAACCCCTTCCTCCCCTAAAGTCCCCTAAAATAAAATTAAACAACTATTGCATTGAATCTAAACTAATCTATATAAAGAAAATTCCTCATTGATGCTAATAGACTAATTAACATATTTACAATAACAATAATTGATGCCCAATACACCACTCATGCAACTTTCAGAAACTGTAAAGAAACAAACAACCTCACTTAGTGGATAAATTCCATTATTCTTCTAAAGTTATATGACTATTACGAAGGACAATACGCTTTAAAGTTATATGAGTACAATCAATTAACATATCTAGTCTATCGGAGAATGTCAATCTTTCCAATTGATTTCAATTGCTGATGTGGTGCCTCCTTATTGGTCAATTAGTGATAGCCTTCCAATTGATTGTAATTTGATCAAACATACTCTTGTGATTCATCAATTGATGGTAGTCCTTCCAATTGCACACAGAATTGATGATGTGGCGAGTTTTGATTGAATGGGAGATGGTAATTAACATATTGCATGTGGGATTGTGCTAAATTTTGGTCTTTTATTAATTTTTCCTTTTCCAACAATAAATTGTGCTAACAAAAAATTAGCCTCCCTTTTTTTTTCTTCAATCACGTTTAACTACCAATCTTTCTTGATTAATTAATCATTATTAATAGCTCATTAATAATGCCGTGTTTTTTGACGGTAAATTAAATATATGTTCCGCCTTTTATTGCCTAACAGATCACACCTAATTACCAATTATTTACAATTATTGACACTCTCGTTTGGTTGCCAAATGAATCATAATTAATTATCTTTTTTTTAATTGCATGTGTTATGCTCCAACTGTGACAAAATTGGCTCCTTTTTTTCCGTAAAAACAACCTTGCACATCGCGTTTCTCTTTATTATTATTATTTTTTGGGAATGAGAGGGGAAGACATTTAACAATTATTATCAAATTCTTCTAATTATCTTTACTTATTATATTATTAATTCTGTGCAAACGATTGATAATGTGGTGCCTTTCCAGTTGTGTTAATAACGTGGCAACAGGTACGTTTAGTTACAAATTTTTAAAGTTTTCTCAATTAACTATTAATAACTAATTAATAGTTTCATGCATTTGGTCGCACAACACACCACGTTCAGTTATCATTTCCCACTCTTTTTTTTTTAAAAATAAAACCTGATTTTATTGCACTAGAATGGACATAATACAACTCTCATCGCAATCTTCTCCTACGAAAATTGGGGAGACCTAACTGCTCCAGTTGGATCTCACCCCTAACCCTAGCAGGCAATTCGCGATGACTCCATCATTTCCCACTCTTAATTGTTAATTAATTATTTGATATTTTTGCTATTTTATTGCCTCAAAAGTGATATCTAATTATCAGGTTTTTGCAATTATTACCACTTTCGTTTGTTTGCTATATAAATAACAATTACTTATCATCTTTTCTTTTCAATCACTCGTGTAAGCTCCGATTGTGAAAAAAATTCCTCCTTTAAAAAAATATGGCGAATTATTTTTTTAAAAATGGTTTTTTTCCCACGGAATGAGTGGGGAAAACATTTAATTATTATTACCAATTTTGTGTAGCTTCTTTTTCCAGTTTTACGCAAACGCTGGATTATGTGGTGCCTTTCCTGTTGTGTTAATAACGCCCTGTTTCTTTTGCCGAATGAATTATGTTATTCAACGTGTCCTTGTGCTAAGAAAATTGGCCTCCCTTTTTCTTGGCTTGTCCAACAAAATCACGTTTAGCTACCAATCTTTCGCTATTAATCATTATTAATTAATAGGTAATTAATATGGCTGCTCTTTTTTTTTTGTTGGCGCCTAACAAATCGCAGTTGATTTACTCAATTTTTTCCTATTAATTTTTATAATTTAATTTAATTACTGATCCGCCCTTTGTTGTGTAACAGTACAAACTAATTACCAATTATTTACAATAATTAACACTCTCTTTTTGTTGGCAAATAAATCACAATTAATTATCTTTTTTTTAATTGCTTGTCTTATGCTCCAACAGTGACAAAATTGGCTCCTATTTTTTGCCAAAAAAACTACCGAATCATCTTTAAAAGAAAATGTTGCTCTTTACTTTTGTGGAAATGAGAGGGGAAGATGTTTAACTATTATTATCAAATTTTCACAATTATCTTTATTTATTATTAATTCTGCACAAACAATTGAAAATGTGGTATACCCTTCCAGTTGTGTTAATAACTTGTTAACGGATCATGTTTAGCGACAAAGTTATAAAGTTTTTTCAATTAACTGTTAATAACTAATTAATAGTGTCGTGTATTTGGTTTCCCAACACACCACGTTTAATTATCGATTTCTCACTATTAATTGTTAATTAACTAATTTATTGCCATTCTTTTCTACTTAATTGTTATTTGCTTATTTTATTGTTTCACCTATTATCCTTAACAATTTATATTTAATTACCATCTTCTTTTAATTATTAGCTTTGTCTTTTTTTTTTCCTGACATGTTGCATTTAATTACCATTTCCTTTTTTAGATTAACAACGACTTTGTTTCTCCGCCAGCAAATCTTACTTGCTTGGCTAATCTTTTGCAGTTTGTCATTGTCTCATTCCCCAACACATACGGAATAAGTCAGCATCCTGTTCCAATTATATGTTACACATTTAATAATGCGGTTATGTGAGGACGTGTTAATGTTGATCCTACCTGAGAAATATGCTTCTTCTTATTTTTTTTTCTTTCATGTTTGGATTGTAAAAAATTATACTTTATTTACACACACTGATTTGCTTGTATCATTAATGTTGGGATATCAAGTGTGAATCAATATCCCACATCGGAAAGAGATGAGTAGAATAAGGAACATATAAGTGGGAATGATCCATAGACCCAATGCCTTAAGGTTTTGGGTTGGATGTGGTGTCAAACCCATAGTTGTGGTTCCCATTCTAACTCATGGTTAAACTCTCCCCGAGTTTGGCTCTCTCAGAATCCAACAAGTGGTATCAGAGCCGATGGTTCGGCTGGGCAGTGACTCCAGGATAAAAAGCCAGTGGGAGTGGTAAGACGTGGCTTGGATAAGAGTGGGGAAAAAAAATCATGCAGGCTTGCAGTGAGGTAAGGGCATGTGGGCTCTTGAGCAAGAATCGTACACTCCAGAATGAAGTGGGCTTGATGGAGTGGATGGGCTAGGGAGAGAGGTCCGATGTGGAAGAGATTCACAATTGAGGGGGAGATTGTTGGGATATCAAGTGTGAATCAATATTCCACATCGGAAAGAGATGAGTAGAATAAGGAACATATAAGTGGGAATGATCCATAGACCCAATGCCTTAAGGTTTTGGGTTGGATGTGGTGTCAAACCCATGGTTGTGGTTCCCATTCTAACTCATGGTTAAACTCTCCCCGAGTTTGGCTCTCTCAGAGCCTAACAATTAATACATTTTCTAATCATCTTTTTATTTCACATACATCATATCAAAAAAGCGCTACAGTACTTTTTCCACAAAATTTTCTCAAATAATTTACAATCCAAAAGTGTTACATAATTTTTTCTGTTGTAACTTGCCTTCTTATTACTAATTGACAACTATTTTTGTTAGTAAATATTTTGTTCTTTCAATTGAAACATATACATGTTTTCTCAATTCCTTAATACACTGCATTCTCAGACATCACTTGTCCTCCTTTGCAGACGAGTGGTTGTACCTGACCCGAATGATGGATGTTTTATTTCACTATATTACCCATCCCTTGTGTGTGAATTTACACTTCCACTCAACAGGCCTTACAAATTTTTTTTCCCACTTTCCTTAAGGTCACTCTGCACTCTTGTCAAGAGTCACCTGTTTTTGGTTTCGTTGATTGAGGTGGTTCTATGTTTTGCATTTGTACAATGGTTGCAGAGTTCATCTGTTTTTTCCCACCGGATTTTTTAGTGATTATCATCATGATTAGCGGTAATTGTGCATCTACTACATTCTTTCTTCTATTCTATTGCTTTTGTTTCTTCGCTAGACAGAAAGCAATACCTCATAAGCACTGTTCTTTACTTGCTTTCGCTATTTTGAGCTTTCCTTCTTCCTAATTTACTGGGTTGATTTTAACTTGCACTGCTGCTGTTATTGCTGGTTTGCTGGTCGGGTTTGTTTGGATTGGGCTTTATTTCCCCAAATTTATTTGCTTACATCATCATTACAATTTCCAATACACCTTTTTACCTTCCCAATTACCTTTTTATCTCACATATATCACATCACAAAAAGTGCTACAGTAAAAATATCTCTAATAATTCACAATCCAAACAGATATTCTTCGAGTTCACTTCACTTTGTCATTCTATAATTGTTGAATTATTTGAGAATATTGTCTTGTTATTTATTTTCTTTATTTACTTTTCTGCTCTCTCATGCACCGATTCAGACATTTTAATTGTTTTTCCCTCCCTTCTAAACTTTTACCACCGGTTCATATTCTCTTTCTACCTCTCTTTTTTTTTCCCCTTTTCTTATTACCTTTTACATGATTGTGGTTTCTTTGTTACTTTTAAAATTTCAAGGGAGGACAGTGAAACTATCAAAACCTCATATTTTTGTTCTAAAATTATCCCCTTTTCTTTTTTTTATAAATTTTGGGTTAGATCTACTCTAACCACCATTTCAAGTCAGGCTTTTGTATTTTTGTTCATTGCCCACCATCTTCGCCCCCACCAAACAAACCCAACAAATATCCCCTGTTATTATTGAGGAGTTAAGGGGATTTAGTTTCTTCAGGACAATTGCTGTAAACTGACTGCTATTTTATTCTATGTTATACCTTTAATTACCCCCAAAAAAAAAAAACACTACGAGTGAGGGCATGTTCTGTGAGTCCACAGGTCGCTTACAGTGACACTTACCGTAACACTAGCAAATTATCTATCATTTCAGTCTTCACATCAACAGTTGATACGAACACATCACCTTTTTGGAGATAATGGTCCATCCACGGTGAGCCAACTCGTGTGTTTGCATCGACTCTGGATTCATGCACGAGCACCAAGGTGATAATCATCCACTTGGTTGCATCCCTTTCAGAACGATAGATACCAGAAGTTACGTTGTACATATATAAAATTTTGGGATAATTTCAGAAACCTCCCTTGAGGTATATAAAATTTCACTTCAGTTTGACAAAAATATTTCTATCAAAGGTCACAAATTGATAACATTACTCTTACTCTCAATAATTATTTAACCAAAAAAATAAAATAAAATTTTAAACCAAAATATGTAGATTAAAAACATAAATTGATATCTAATAATGATCCATATTTCTCTATATCAAGATCGTAGTGGAACAGCAAAAAACGTGGATAAATTAAATCTAATCAAAGTTAACCACTTGGAAGGATTTTGGTAAGTAATTGACACTTTGAAAAATTTCGTGGACAGTTATATTTTAGGAAGTCAAGAAATTTTTTAGGAAATATATTTTAATACATGATGTAGTTTAAGTTATATTGTAAACTAAAATAATCTCTTCATACATTTGACTTTTTCAAGGCGTAAATTTTTCAATACAACAAAAATAAATAGTTCTGATATTAAGAGAAACCTTAGGGGATATTAAGAATTTACACCATATAAAAAATTTCAAGGTGATATTAAGAGAAACCCCATGGAGGTTTCTGATATTATCCCTTTAAATTTTATAAATAAGTGGGGGAAGGATTAACCTCTTCATGCCAGTAATGAAGGCCCAGGAAAAAAAAGCTTAATTGGAAGTAAGTGAACCCCATAAAAATGTGGATGGAAAATATAAAAAAAAAAAAAAGATTGTCGATGATGACAATTATTTTTACCTTTCTTCCATGTCAGGATAGACCTATTGTATTCCCTGACTAGAGCTTGTCTAATCCAGTGAAAGAGCCTGAATACAGATGAAGGCAATCAAGATCATTTGAAAGTTGTTCTATTTCAAATGAACAAGATGCTTTCTTCTTCTTTTTTTTTTTTTTTTTTGTCAAACTATGAAGTACCGCCCACTTTCTCTATACAGCGACATACCCATAAGAAGTCTTTTGTAGTGTTGTGACAAATCCAGGCCTCTACCATAAAGAAATCAAGAATTGCAACTCCTCCTTTCCAGTACCTCATCCAGGAGTTAGTATATTTCTTGCGGATTTAGGGAATTCTTTTCTTTTGCTCATATTCCCTCTCAAATGGCTTTGATAGGAGGAGTTTCCACTTCTTACCTGTTCACTTTTACTTGAATCGTTTCATTCAAAATCGTATAACAACTCTGCTCGATATGCCACTCATGCACCTCACAGAAAATGTAAAGAAACAAACAACCTTATGATAAGTTCCATAATTTTTCATATGGAAAGCAGTACAAGCTTTCAATATTACAGAGTCATACATTATTCACTGGAGAGATAGAGCATACATGGCTCCTTATTGTTCTTACTTAAAACTGAAATTAAGTAGAGGTAACAGACTTGAGAATATCTTCATTTTTCTTTATGAACACCACCGGGTAAGGCTGACCACCTAAAGCCAGTCGCCTGGTTCCATCGTCATCATGATAGATGCCAACATATTTGCAAATCGCTTCAGAACTGGAGTCACAAACTGTGGGACAGAAAACAAGCTTGTAACCTTGAACACCGACGGCTTCAATCTTAAACCAATTGGCCATGGTTTCACATCCCGAGTTCCCTTCAACTCCGTCAGTCAGTACAAAGTGTTGTTCGAGTGCCTCGTTGAAATGAACCTTCCACACATTTGATCCACTACAAAAATCAATAATTGGTGGTTCAGCGAACTTGATGTTCAAATCAGTGGAAACACGAACCACGCCTTCTTCTGGGTTCACCGGTGTAAAAGTTACTGGAAGGCCTCGTTTGAGCCACGCCTGAGCCACTGCCAGAGGGCAAATTTCATTGCCTGGGCCCTTGCCATAAGTTACACCGCCGCCAGGGCGGAAGGTGGTCCCCATGTAGTACTCGACACCGGGGCGGATTTCGTCCCCGTTGGTGTCGAGCACTGGATTAGGCTCTTCAACAGCAAAAGAAAGGAAAGAGTTGAAGAGTAGAAAAGAAAGGAAGAGAAGTAATTTCTTCATTGTGAGCTGCAAGGTGTGTACGAAGTCTAGGAAGTATTCAGTGCAATTGTGCTGATGTCGAGCTATGTTGCTCGCTTTATATAGCTGAATGAACTCAAAGGTGATGATAAAGTTTTGTTTCCAACTACTGTGGTCCACCGTTACACGTGTGCTTGTACCGTTCAATTGATCTTGTAACTGCATTTTTTCATGGCTTTCAAAACCGTAGTAGCGTTCATTCGATTCGATGCAATATATGGTTTATGAAGAAATTTTCTGGAAAATGCTTTACATGAAGAAGATTTATTCTTGACATCTTCTTGTGCTTGGTGTCATTAAATATTTTTAAAATTGATCTCAAAATTTGTAATTTGAAGGGAAAATATTGTGAATGGTAAAAGGAAGTTTTGAAATTCATAAGTAGGGTATAACTTTTTTAAAAAAATTATAAAGGGGAATTGGTAAGTATTCATTCAATCAAATATATACTACACTTAATTACTAGATTACCAAATTATCCTTATTTCATTGAAACACTCTATTGGCCAAATCTGCCCAGACTATTAGGTTTTTTTTTTTCAATTAGATTTTGTATATTTTTGTGTACAATTGCCCAATAACTATTAGTTTGGAAAGTAAAGTACATCTTGTGCTTCAGTGATTTCTTTTGGTCGCTATTGTTTTTGTTATATATTTTCTTACTTTAATTCTCAATTTAGCAATATGTATTGAGCTCTATTTCAATTTTCTATCGTACGAAAAATTAAGTTCAGCCTATAAAATGAATTTTCAATGCAAGTTAGAAAACCTGGTAAGCTGCTGTCTTAAATCCTCAATGATATTAAATTTATTATTTCGTAAAAATGATAATTAAGTGTTCACTTCTAAATTTTATTCCAAGGTTATTGTTAATTTTAGAAAAATTAATTTTGAATCAAAAAAATTTCTTTTAAATAGGAAAAAACTTTTATTTTCTTTCTCTAAGAAAGAAAAAGCTAAGTGAGAAAAATTTACCCCATGAGAGCTTTAAATGTAAAATTATATGCCTCACAAGTTGGTTAAACATTTATGAACCTCAGGAGCTCATTAAGCGTTTATGAGCACGTGCTTGTTTTCAAATGTCAATTGTTATTTAATTAGGAGAGGACCAGCTGCGTTGTAATATAGGGACAGGTGTAAGAATGGCAATGGGGCGGGGACCTCATTAAGCGTTTATGAGCACGTGCTTGTTTTCAAATGTCAATTTATTTTGGGTTAAAAACAAAAAAGCCCCATGTGATAAGCCTAATACACAGAAAAGCCCCCCATGGTTTCAAAATATACAACACGACCCCTCATACTTTGAACTAAATTGTAAAGGTGACGGAATCCGTTAAACTTAACGGAAATGGTCAAAATGACGAAAATACCCTTATATAATTAAACAAAAGACAGCTCAAAAAAATCATTTGTTTTATTTTCTAAGTAGAGAGAATTGAGAGTTAAGGGGTAGAATAGGTATATTTGATAAAAATTAGGTATAAAAAATTTTTTTTAGGTTCCAATAAGTCATTTCCGTTAAGTTTAACGGATTCCGTCACCTTTACAATTTAGTTTAAAGCATGAGGTATCGTGTTGTATATTTTGAAACCATGGAGGGCTTTTCTATGTATTAGGCTTACTACAGGGGGCTTTTTTGTTTTTAACCCATTTATTTTATTACGAGAGGGCCAGCTGCGTTGTAATATAGGGAAGGTATAAGGATGGCAACGAGCTGCCCCTGCCCCTTCCCCCGTCCCTTGCTCCCCCACCCTGTTCCTGGATGCGGGACTAATAAAAATTTGTTATATAATTTTATTATAGTTAAATTTTAGTAAATAATTATGTACTAAAATATTAACACATTACCAAATTATTATTAATTGTAATTTCACAATTGAAACTTATAAAAACAATCAAACAAAAGTTATTTGAATACAATCCAACATGATGAAATAAATACAACTAAAGTAGTCAAATTTTCACTTTTGGCACAAATACAATCACTAATTTATTATTGTACTTGTGCATTTTTTTGAGAAAAAATTGTTATTGTATTAAGTGTAATTAGGCATTTAATATAAATGTATTAGGAAATTTAGTATAACCAATTAATAATTTGTATTAGTACACATATATAATTATTAGTATAATTGATAATATCAATTATATTACACATACTAATATACATTATATAATACATATAACTAATAATATCATTATCATAAATTTGTAACTAATTAAATTATATACTTTTATATATACAATTATATACATATATATTTTTTATATTTATTTTATTAAAGCGGGTGGCGGGCCGGACGATGGGGTGGGGGTACACTCTCCCACCCCCCCACCCCGTTTCTCAGTGGGGGAAAAAAAATTCCCCCAGTCCCCGCCCCAACCCCCACCCCATTAGCACCCTGTGGGGCACCCATTGCCATCCTTAGACAGGTGGCATACTTTCAATCGCTCCGATCCTCGGCCCTGAAAGAGCCCTTTACCAGATCTCACCCTAAATATTTGATATCTATAATAAATTTGACATCAGCAAACAAATTTTTTTTCATAATAGGAGTAGTGATTTTTTAGAATTCTAAGTCAAGTAAATCACAGTTATTTGAGAGTGATTTTCTGGAATTCTAAATCAGTAACAGATATTCAAATTTAAAAAAGGGTGTAAACAGTGATGGAAAACATCATATGCTGCTGAGAGGGTTGAGAATAATTCTAATTATAGATTTATAATTTATAAATTTTTGTTTTATGTGATTTGTCATTGGTTGAGTTATTGATGCAGTGATTGGGAAGGAATAACCAAATTGGTTTCGAGTAGGATTGGATTAATAAAATTATATGAGTTATTACTGGTGACAAATTTTTAGAATGAAATATGATAAGGGAACTGATGGTCGGATACGATTTTCAATGGGATCGGAACAAACTTTCATATCAATCAGATGTGCTTTTATTTCTACTTATATATTTTTGTATCTAATGCAGTCTTTACATCCACGACAAATTCAAACGCATGATTATGCGAGACAAAATTGTCCCTTCTGGGCAATTATTTGATATGCCAAGAGGTGCAAGTTATGCCACGTTTTCCTAGTACCAATCTCCCCTCAAATCACTGTACTGCCTCCAGGCTCTGGACTCCCACGGACCACGGACAGGAACGGTTGCAAGTGCAATCGTTTTTAGTAATTTTGTGTATTTTATATATTATATAATTTTATTTATACATGACGTAATTTTATTTATACAACGTATAACTTTAGAATAAATTTCTGTGGGCCTCACACATATTTTAAAAAACGAAGTATAAGAAGTGGTTTAAATCGTATAATTTTTTTGGGTCAAATCTTGACCGTGAACAGCTCAGGAGCAGTCTATCTGATGACCGCTCCTGCCCCTCATCCGGACTCCCTCCATCCCTTATCAACTCCGAATCCTGCTTCCTACCCTCCATGCGGGATATGGGGCAGGGACGGTCATCAGAAGGACCGTCCCTGATCAGTTCACGGTCAATATTTGGTCAAAAAAAATTGTACGATTTAAATTTCATTTTGTATCTCAATTTTAATAATGTGTGGGACCCATAAAATTTTGTTCTAAAGTTACACGTTATTGAAAGTAAAATACATCATATATAAACAAAATTATGCGCTATACAAAATACACATAACTGACAGGAACGGTTGCACCCGTGTCCCCTCCATGCATACCCCAATCATCACCACTCCTTCCTTATCTGCTCCTTCCCCAAAAGTCACTGCTCCCTTCGTACCCCAATCATCATCACCATATTATCCACACCTTATTTCCTCTGTCTTCCCTCCCCAAAAATTGTGACGGCTCCCTTCCTTCTCTGTGCCTCCATAGACACCTACTCTTGAAATCTTTCTCCATTTTTTTTATAAGAAAAAATTTATGTGGATTCGACTTGATCGCTTACAAATCGTTCACTAATGTAACTCTTACATCAATAGCAATTTTCAAACAAACGACCTTTTACTATAAATGTGGACCGCCATTGTCAACTGACCCAACTTGTGTTGGTGAGATCCTTCTCCGTTGGAACCACTGCCACTCTCCTTCTTCATGATTTCTTTCCCTCTTTCATTTCCTAAGATGCTTTAAGGTTATATATATATATATATATTGTTTTGGGGTTAAGCTCATAATTACTGAACCCCAAATATATATTTCCAAAATAATAAACCAAATCCAAGCAGAAATTACCGCAAAAGAAAACTGAAGATGTGGGGAGGGGGTTTGGGAAATCTTACAAGAAGTGTGGGATGGAATTTGGGTAAGAAAGGCAAAAGAAACCTGATCTTGAAAATCGTTGCTTATTAGATTTTGATTTGTTCTCGTATGTATTTCAAAAGAGAAATTTAAAAAGATTTGGAAAACAAAAAGAAGAAGAAGAAGATGAATGAGAGACATGGGAGCGCAGAGCGTTGCAAAGTGAAGCAAAGACTTATGCTGAATGTTTTTACTTTTGATGATACTGCAATTTCATCATTACCTGGTTTACAACTGGCTCATAGACCAGGTCTACACAAGTTTTTGCCATCCATCCTCAGTGAGCTAACTTCTGTGATCGCGTCCACATTAGATTTATGCACGAGGACCAATTTCATATATACAAATAATTTCTTTTGAATCTACAAAATGATAGAAACCACAAGTTACGTTGTACATAAGTAATAATTTCTTGGCACTTTTTTATGTTCTTTTTGGGTTTTTTTATTACGGTTTAGAAAACAAATTTTGAGATTTTTATCACAAAATTAATTATTTTTAATTGTTGAGGATTTCATTGTCTAGTGGATAAGTTTTTTTTTTATTATTTTACTTAGAGATCTTAGGTTCAAATTCCCTATTTCCCTCCCTACTTCTTAAGTCACACCTCTCTTGCTAGAAATTTACTTTTTAAAAAAAAATAATTCATGTTCTTAATAGCTAATTGAGTACAGGATGATATGAATTTAATTAATTTTTAAAAAATATAGTTTACTTAATTACCTTTACAATCCTTATTTCTTTTGTATTAAAAAAATTATTAAGTCATGTAGCATTGTAAGATAGGTAAAGTTATTAAATTTAGTACCACGACGTGGTCATGACTCTAAGTCATCATGGTCATGACTAGAGGTGTCAAAATGGGTGACTTGGGCGGGTTTGGGTTGGGTAAAATGGGTAATGGATATAAGTAAGTCAACTCATTTATACCCATTTAATTAGATGGGTATAAATAGGTAAGTCAAAAAATGAATTGGGTAACCCAATTACCCATTTATAACCCATCTATTTTAATTTTTTGTAAACTCATTTAAATTTATTTTTGCAAACTAAGTTATCAATTTATACCACTCTTTGTACCCATTATTAGTTTTAAATATTTACTTGTAATGTTCAATAAACTTAATTACCAATTTTTTTTCATTTATACTCTGTCACAAAATTACCTATTATTTAATAATTGAATAATAAGAATATAAAATTTTGAACTAAGTACTATAAAAATTAATATAAAAACTTAATCCAAAAATTTTGAACCCCTAACATTTTTTTTGATATATAAATATAAATTTTCATTTTATAAAGATAATAAAATAGGCTAAAATTTATTATAAATTGGTAATGCTAAAAAATGAGCAAGTTAACAAACTAAGAGAAAATAAAATAATAAGATAAAACCAACAAATAATAATAATAATAATGAAACAAAAGTAGTTAACATCATGACAAAATGAAAATTTTGAAAAAAAAAGGTGGGGGAAAAGAAGAGACTTGGGGGGAAGAGAATTCTAAATGGGTTAATTGGATTTGATGGGTTACCCAATAATACCCATTTAATAATTATTGGGTAACCCATTTATACCTATATACAAAAATTTAAGATACCCATACCCATCTATTCATGGGCGGATATGGGTAAATTTAGTTAAGTGGGTTGATTTGCCACCTCTAGTCATGACACTTAAAGTTACTCTATTGTGGCACGCATATGATAAATGGCATTATCTTGTGATACTTATTAGTTAAATGTCATAATAATGTCACTAAATCTTATTTTTCTGACATTTTAAACAAAGTGTCATTAAGCAATAACAACAGATACTGTTATAATCTCTTATCTTGGCATTATAATTGAAAATATCATTAATTTAATGCCACTAAATTGCTTTTCTCTGGCAATGAGCTCAAGGCTACAGGTTAATCTTGTTGCGTCAAGGAATTTTCTGTATCTCCACAAGTTAAATATTTTTCGCCAATTTTAAGAGAAATTTTCCTTGGAGCAAAAGGCCAAAATAGTCCCAAAAATATTTATCCAAAGCTGCAGTAGTCCTTAAGTTCCACCATTACCCTGCTGGGAAAAAAATTTAAAAAAAAAAAATCGCAATAGTCCCTAAACTTTAATTGGGGCTAATTTAGTCCTTAAGCTAATTTAGTCCTTAAACTATATATGTCTAACGAATTTAGTGCTTTTTGGGTTGAGTCACCAATAATGCAAAATGCGGGGCAAAAAAAGAAAGCATACATTCCAACATTCATTAAAATCATTAAACAAGATTTTGACGGGACAATATAGCATCGATTGGAGGATCGAAAGTACAGGTACATTTTGAAACCCTACATCCAACCATTCATCTTAAAATCCATCCAAAAAGACACCAGTTAATCTAAACCCGGATCTTCGTCCGCTGCATTAATGAGCAACAAAATGCATATAGGAGGTAGCATTAATGAGCTTTTGAAGAGTAAGTTTCCTCACTCTTATACCTCCAAATAGCATTAATTAGGTTTGGTGCAATGCTTATGATTGCTGGTCTGGGCGTAAACAACTTTATGATGTTTAGTGCTTGTTCATTGGTGGGATTTGGTTAATGTGGGTCAAAGTTGAATTAAAAATGTATCAGTGAATTACTATATTTAGCCCACGGGAAGCGACTATTTGTTTGATTGGTTAGCCTTTGCTTTCATGTTCCTATTTTTTAAGACAGAGTGGTTCTCGGTTCTAATCAAGTATATCCCTATTGTTTATAACAGGTGAAGGTGGCAATAATGATTTTCTTAAAGTCCATCATGGTGGGGTAATTGTGGAGGAAAATATCAAAAAAATATGCCAGTGGATTTTTCGATAGTTTGGGTGCGTGTAATGTTGAAACAATGAACTTGTCCATATTGGAACATGGTGCCACCGACATTGGCGGAGGGACTGGGGGAAGGGGCCCCCACGTCTTGAGATTACTTTTTAATCCCTAAGAAATTTTAATAACTCTTATTAGAGATCTTTTCTTTGTCCCCTCTAAAATATTAACAAAATTTGATCACCTAGTTTTTGCCTTGTGAAATTTTGAACTTTTATTCATCTTTGAATATTTTTGACCTTGCATTATTGTTAGTTGATTACTTATTAATTGTTTTAGCATTATATTTTACATTGTTAACAGTTTATTGTCGACTTAAGAAAAATCTCTTGTTAGCTAAGTTGCACACACCTTTCAATTAACTGTTTTCTTTTAATGTTCATTATTGATTAGCCAAATTTTTTATTTTAATGTTCATTATTGATTAGCCAAATTTTAAAGTTAAGTACTTCATTCTACATTTATGCAATCTTTTTGTGTAACTAGGAGGAAAAGCCCACGCGACGCGTGGGAGTTTAGTGCTTATAATTAAAGATGGTTAATAATTATTATTTGGTATTTTATAGTATAAGAATTGAAGTATGACAATTTTAATATATGATATTAAATAGAAAAATCATAAGTTACATATTGAGTTAAAAAATATACTAATATGCAATGAACAAAATTATAAGATACGATCAACTATTTTGCATCTAACCTAATAAAATAAAAGACCTATTTATATCTGCTCATGCACTTTATGGATATTAAAATCTATTGTTTAGTTTGAATTTGATCTTAATATAAGGGCAATCCACCACATTATCTTGTCATATAAGTGAGATTTGAACAATTAGCATATTTGAAGAAAATCATTGCTAGTGGAATTTCGATTCTTGCAAGCCAAATTCTTGAATTTATATTGATTCCAAGGACATATCATCATGAAATCTCCACATTCACCAATCCATCAATTATGATTTATTGCATGATTTAGAACATATAGTAAAGCATCTCCTTCTGGATAGGGATTACAATCACTAAACATCAGTTTTTTATACAACAACTAAAATGCTAATTTAGAGGAATAACCACGTCAAATAAAGTACTAAAACATCTTAGACCACTCAATTCAAGAAAACAATTAAAAGTAATGAAGTACATACTTTAGATTTGCAGCCAAATAGTTTTAAGTAGATAGTTAAACCTATTGGCAAATCAAATGAAGTGAAAAATTTGCCTAAATGGAATCATCAATAAAATAACAAACAATTTGAAAATTATCATAACTAATAGTTAAAACAACAAAAGTAGATGCAATCTGCATATGAAAAAATTTATAATGATAAACTTACTTTAAACCACAAATAATAATTAACAAATGTGATCTCCTCCCTATCATGCCTATCTAATATGGACAATTGAATTATAATACTAAAAAATCATCACACATACAACCTTCAAGATTACAGATTTCTTACAACCAAAAAGTAGATTGGTTAAAAAAAACATACCTACTGAGATTTCTTACAAGCAAAAAGTAGATTGGATAAAGAAAATATACTTATTGAGAAAAGTGTTGCAAAATGGGAAAGAGAAGTAGCTAATATAGCAATATCCAAATTTAATAGGCTACATGATTGTGGTGAAAGAAAGTTGTAAGTAAATGAAATGAATATGAACAGATGGGGGTAACGGCCAAGAAAGCAAACTTCTCTACTAATTGGCATTAATTGTGTCTTAATATCTATATATCATAAGTTTGCAGATAACTGATGAGAAATGCTTTAGGAAATTAAGAGACTTGGATGTTAATACAATTAAATGATTAGAAGGGATTTTATGTTATTTCACTAAAACACAAGCTGAATTTAGTTATACCCAATGTTCAATCTCACCCCTAGCTTTAAATGTCTAAAAGGACATTTAAGTAATTACAACAAAACTAAATTAGTTATAATGACTTGTATTCAATACTCCAATTGCACTTCAAACTCTTACATTCCTAAAATAGCCCTACCCTTACGGTTGAAATCCAAAAAACATCTTTACTCTAAACTCATTCTTATATAGTATAACTAGGGGGGAGTGCCCGCGCATCTCACGGGTGTTTGGTCCCTGTGGGAAATGAGATTTTTTTGTTGAACAAACAATAGCACATTGTGAGAAGAAATAAAATTTAGTATGAAAAGATAAACGATATAATCAATCAATTCACACAGCGTTACAATAAAACTGTGTCAAATTGAAGGTCGTTGATAATGCAGAAAGGTAGAGCAACACAAAAAGCTAGCCTTATTCTAGAATCTCCACCGAGAGCTCTTACTTGCTGTTGCTCCAAACCTATAAGATTATAACCAACTCAGACCAATTGGGGTTAGGCAATGCGATAAGAGTCGCTAATTGTAGGTACTAAGAACACACTGACAAAATTAAGAGAGGAACTGAAAAATTGGGGGGGGGGGGAAATCTAACCTCACGCTGAACCACCAGGAGTAACTGGGACTGAAGAGCATTCTGAGCTGATTAGTATGAAACCAGGTAGAATTATCCCAATCCTAGAATGCGAACAGGGATAAACTGATAATCAACTGTTTAGGCATTAACATACCAATGGTTCGGCAATTAAATTGGGTGTAATTAATGACGAAATAATAGGTAATTTCAGAGTTGAGCTTGGATGGAAGAGAAAACAATGAGACAAATCGTTGTAGACAAAGACAAAAAGGGAAAACTTAACTCCTGAAGCTGAAAGGGGATAAACTGACTAACGTTTGTGACTCATAAATGCAGATTATAAATGATAGAAAAATGGGTTCCTACCATTGATAGAGAAATTGTTGGCTCATTTCCTAAATCCCATTGCCATTCAAATGTTTCAGACAAAACAACATCTCAAACGGTTATCTGTGGCTGAAAAGGGGAATTATTGATAGTTAAGAGATATTCCGGTAATTACACCAACACACAAGCATATATGGGTTGTACAAAATGCAAAAACGGTTGCACACTAATTACACATTCTATCAATACCCAGATGGCTCATCAATGACAACTTTAAATGTATTAAAATGGGGTCATTTCAGTAAACATACCAAAATATATGCTTCCTTAACTTGTACCTAAAGGTTTTAAACTAATACACAACATTTCACATTTCCAGAAAACCTCCACCTATGCGGTTGAAATTCAACCTATTCTTTGACCAAAACTCAATCTTATATAGTATAAGGAAACAAGGAAACTAATAAGAAGTAAAGTTTAGAAATTCTCTTCCTAAACATTTACAGCTAATTAATAATATTACCCCTTTACTTCTTTTTTGCACTTTGAGATATGATTGCTTTCCAAAGTTTGATATTACAGAATAGTCAATTATATTTTGTCTCCTTAATAATGGAAGAATAAAAAGTTGGAAAATTGAGTAGTTGTATTTAATTAATAAATTAATGTAAATTTTTATTTATTACACAATATATAGCTTCCTTATTATGTTTCATTAAATTAAGTATTACTATTATTTTGTCAAAAAGTCCATTGACAGAAAAGAACTTGTTAATATAACATTTTAATTAAAAATATTTTTCTCCAATTGCAATTCAATATCTAGACTGAATAAAAAAATATAAACAAATAGTTAACATGCAATTTATAAGTCTGAAAATGATGCACATAAAAAAATTTTTTTTTTACTCAATGTACACCCCTCTCCCTTCTACCTCCCCTCCCCCTGCCGCAGTTCTTGGGTATCCAGAAATTACAAATTGGCAGTATAGAGTTCTTGATAAAGATGTAACTATCATTCTTAGAACTCTAGAGAATGAAAGAGATGTTAGTTACTATCACTACAAGAATTTTGGTTATTAGTGACAATATTTTCTAGTGACAAAATTTTCGTCATAAAATAAGGCACATTACCCACAACATAGAAAGTTGTCACAATTGACTGAAAGGAACCAGTGACCTCGAATTGTCGTCACAATTGGAATCCCGCTAGAACGCGCTCAAGTATGTCAGTGGCGACTTTTAAATGTCGTCAGTAATAATCCCCTTTCTTTGACAACGTGTCCATTTTTGTCAGTGATAATAATGGAAGTCGTTAGTGATGACTTATTCTTGTCACTAAATAAAATGAATTTTGTAACTATTAAAAACCAAGTCTTGCAAATGAATACTCGTACAATAATTTAAAACAAAAGTAGCCATTAAAATTCGTGCTTCTCAGTGTAAAACAACTGAAAATACTACTGTACTGTTAGGCTAAAATAATGAAAAGAAACAAAAATAAGTTATAATAATTTAGTTTCACAATTTCGAGACAGTGTTATCAATATTAACATTGGATGAGCTATTTGACATCATTAAAAAGTGAACTATTTGAAATAAAAAAATGTACATTTATCACTGGTAATAATGCAACAAATTTTCTCACCCTTTATGAATAATTTCACAAAAACATAAAACAAATAGCAATTAATAATGTATTACTAAAATTAAACTTCAACTAAAAAATAAAAATAAAAAGCCTTGTTTGAAAATTTGCAACCAAACAAGAAAAGGGGGCGGGTTTGTTTGGATTGGATTTTATTTCCCCAAATTTATTTGCTTACATCATCATTACAATTTCCAATACACCTTTTTACCTTCTCAATTACCTTTTTATCTCACATACATCACATCACAAAAAGTGCTACAGTAAAAATATCTCTAATAATTCACAATCCAAACGAAATTTCATTAAATGAGTAAACAAAGAAGAGGCGTGGTTCCTAGTACTCTTTCACTGTACACTGTACTACCAACATTTAGAACCAAACCAAAATAGAGCTTCTCCCTCTTCATCTCTTCATCTCTGCCAAACGAAATAGAAGAACTTCTCCTCCTCATTTCTATCGATCAATTATGGCTCTGTAGCGCTAAACCGAAGACTTCCTCCACTACCAATGCTCTACAATAAAAGGTATGCCCTCTCTCTTTTTTCTACTGAAATTTTCCCCAAATTTTTGGGTAAAAATTCCTCTCCAATTTTTTTTTGGGTTTCTTTTGATTTATGGATGAAGTCATCTCCTGATAGTGGAATTTGCTTAGTTGTGGGTTTCTGCCCTATGTATTTTTTGCGAACTTTTTCTTGTACAAGACAAGGGGGTTTAGAGGGATTCGATTATGGGTACAAGGTTTGGTGAAAATTTTTGTGCTATCAAAGATATTTTTGTTTTGTTGAAATTTGGTTAACTGTAATGGGAATTTCACCAATGAATCATTTATGTAGTTGGAGTGTGCTTTGTTCTTCACATTACCGGAGTGTGTATGGCCCTGTTTCGTGTTTGTTTGGTTTGGAGTGTAATTTTTTCCTATTTCCCAAAGAGGGATCTCATTAAGGAAAAAAAAAAGGAAAAAGCAGATTTTTGTAAGATGGATTTGATGATGGGCTTTGAGGTACTACCTTCAACGATTACCATACCAGTTCTTTGTGTTCCTGCTACTGTTCTGAGAATAATTACGTACGATGCCTGACCTCTGCATAATCAGTTAATCCACTAGCTTCTTGTACAGATTGGATCATGGAGTTGAGTAATTCTTTGCAATTAACTTGTCCATTTTCTACTGCAACTTTAGCTTCAGTCAGTGAGCAACTTATGGACAAGGCCTGCAAAATACCATGAAGAGCAAAGAGTATTGGTACAAGGACATGCCATGATTTTGACAGATTAAAATAAGCACAAATAAGAAGTACCAGACAAAAGCCACTTTAGGAAACAATCCTAGTAAAAAGCAGGTTCAAGAACACAGGCAACTGAAACTGAAAGTAGAAAGAGCCATAACCACAAAGATATAGTTAATATAGTTCAATACTATATGTTTTAGAATGCATCAAATTATTAACAAAATCACATCACTGTAAGCTCCAGAGGCAAATGTATGCACTTGATGATATTAGGTAACTTTTTACTCTTAATTTCTAAAAAAGTTGTGCAATCTATCCAACAACTTGTTTGGTCTATTTTGTCTCATTTAATCCTCTTAATGTTCTATTTTTTGCTTGTTAAAATGACATCTCTGGAGCATAGATTACTTTTGATTAGCTAAAATAATCTTTAGAGTATAGTCATCCCTCGTTGTTAAAATTCATTTATGACTGGTTAACTGAATATGGAGTACGCTTGACTGTACTTGATTGTAATGACTATGCTTGACTATCCTTTAATTTTTGAGCAATAATGCTCTGTTTAGATTGATAGTTGTAGGCCTTGTTAGATCAATTTGCATATGTACAATTTGATGCGAATTAAACTCCCAAACCTTAAATTGTTTGTACTGTGATTATTATTTTTTGCAGTGATTGAAGCTGCAAACATAGGCTCAGTGTCTCACTAGGAGATTGTCATATAGCTGTATTTTTTACTTTAAGGTGAGTTAACGCGAACTCTCTCTTTCTCTTTTTCTTTTGTTTTTGTGATCACGTGTGCACGTAATTAGAAATTTTCTCTTTCATTGAATGATTGAAAAATTGGCATAGTGCTGCATTATTGTAATTTTTATTTTCAATGTACTGAGTTGTCATGATGTGGTCAATCTAGTTCATTTAGTATATGTTTTCTATTCTACTTTGAGATATATGCACCTGATTGTGACATATTTGAACATGAAAAATATGTATTTCATGCTTTTGGAGTTTATTTGATAGTATTTGAGAAGATTAGTTTTTCCAATTCAGTGTTTGAATCTTCACTGTAATTTATTTGTTGCAAATCTTTATGTTAGGATAGAGGATGAAAAAAAATGGATAGGAGTTGGATGTCAATTAAAAACTACCTAGATCTGAGATATATTGCTGGAATCAAAGAATTTATCGAATTTTCTTATTTAGGAAAGGATTCGACTTGTAAACTCCCATGTCCTTGCAAATTATGTAACAATTTTGAAGATCAAACTATGGAGGTCATGGCTGATCACTTGTGTAGGGGAGTTGTAGATGGTTGTACAAGGTGGGTATATCATGGTGAAGGCTTTGAAGAATCTGATGATAATGAGAGTGCTAATACTACTATAGATGAAGAACTAAGTGATAGTGATGAGATTCAAGAAATGTTATTTGATGTTGGAGTGGCTAACTTTGGTGAGAATTGGAGAAATCCACAAGAATTTGATGTGAATGTCCCCCATGAGCAAGATGGTGAAGCTAGTAGGTTTCTTGGATTATTAGCTGAAGCTGAAAGAAGTCTTTATCCAGGTTATGATAAATACTCAAAGCTCTCTTTTGTTGTCCATATTCTTCACCTAAAAACAACGAACATGTGGACTTGTAAATCTGTCGATACGTTGCTGAAATTTTTAAGTCAAGTGTTTCCCATGGCTTCAATTCCTACTTCCTACTATGAGGCAAAAAATTTAATTCGTGAGTTAGGACTCAAGTATGAAAAGATACATGCTTGTGAGAAAGATTGTGCACTTTTTTGGAAAGAAAATGATAAGGCTTAGACCATTGCCCCAATGAAAATTGTACAGCCCCTCGATATAAGTCTCCGGGATAAAAAATTCCAAGAAAGGTCTTGCGCTATTTTCCATTAAAGCCTAGGCTACAAAGACTCTTTGTAAACAAAGAGATAGCTCGTGATATGAGGTGGCATAAGGAGAGACAATGAGAATAGCATGCGGCAACCTGCTGATTCATTAGCTTGGAAGGAGTTTGACAAATTTCATCCCTCATTTGCCAATGATCCTCACAATGTAAGGTTAGAGCTTGTGAGTGATGGTTTCAATCCCTATGGAAACATGAATAATTCCTATAGTATTTGGCATGTAATCCTCATTCCTTATAATTTGCCACCTTGGAAATGCTTAAAGGATCCCTTTTTCCTATTAACCATGATCATTCCCGGTCCTAAATGCCCCGGGAATGATTTGGATATATTTTTCAAACCTCTAATTGATGAGTTGAAAGAGTTCTTTTCACTAGTTTTGAAACCTATGATGCCTTCAAAGGCGAGAAATTTATATTATGTGCAACACTTTTATGGACAATAAACAATTTTCCAGCATATGCCTATTGGTCGGGTTGGAGTACAAAAGGATATAAAGCATGCCCAGTTTGCTTAGATGAGACAACTAGTTTGTATTTGAGAAATGGACTCAAATGTTGTTACATGGGGCATCTGCGATTTTGCCGACTGACCATAAATGGCATCGAAAAAGGAATGCATTTAATGGTGATAGAGAACTCAGGCAGCCTATTAGGACATTATCTAGTGAACAAATCTTGCAACAGCTTTTGGGTATTGACCATGTTGAGTTTGGGAAGGCCTCCAAAACACTTAAACAGAAGAAACGAAAATACACGCAGAACAATTCAAATTGGATGAAGATGAGCATATTCTGTGAGACATAATCGCTACCTTACTAACAAAATGAGACATAATCGCTACCTTACTAACAAACTGAGCTACCTTACTGGAGTACTAACAAAACAAGATCTTCAAGCAATTTGGGACAGTGGAGGAAGCACTAGCACATCGCCCTGAATATGTGTCAGAATCTAATTGGAGTTACCTTTGTAACTGCTTTTGTAGTCCAGAATTTAAGGTATCTAGGCTGACAGTTGTTCAATTACTTTTTCGTACCACTACACATGCTATATTTTGTGGAAGTTGATCAATCTTACAACTTCTTTAATGTAGATGGTGAGTGAGAGGAACAAGAGTAATAGAGCAAAGCAACAAACTGCTCATATAGATGGAACAAAATCATTTCTGCGACATAAATATGAACAAGTAATTAACCATTATAACGATTTGCTTCACGGTGTATGATCAAGTATTTTAAATTATTATGCCAACAGGAAGCACAAGAGGGAAGGAAAATTGGTCCGATTGAACTTTATGACATTATGCATTTCAGTACAAAAAGAATGATATGGTTGACAAGATATCGGCTACCAATTTAGTGAGATAAACTGAACTTGTTATCAAATAGTGTATGTATAACTCTTATGCACACCTAACTATCAAAAACTTGTTTGCAGCGTAAGATGAAGGGAAAGAAGTTGGAATCTGAGGCTAATGGTGCAAATAGAATTGAAGAAGACATATGTGTTGAAGTAATCAGACGTGTCACTGGATATGTGCGTGGTTGCGGTCCCTCAATATTCTTGTCACTCTTGAAATCATTTTTTTATTGTTGATTTTTTTTGAATTGGGTTAATTTGTTACAAAAACATTAGTTTTAAGAGAGGTTAATGATATTTTCAAAATCTCAAGAGAGGACAGTGAAACTATCAGAAACATCAGGGGAGTTTTCTAAAATTATCCCCTTTTCCTTTTTATAAATTTTGGGTGAGATCTACTCCAACCACCATTTCAAGTTAGGCTTTTGTATTTTTGTTGATTGCCTACCATCTTCCCTTCCCCCTTTCCACCCAACAAATATCCCCTGTTGTTATTGAGGAGTTAAGGGGAGTTAGTTTCTCTGGGACAATTGCTGTAAACTGATTGCTATTTTATTCAATGTTATGTCTTTTGTTACCAAAAAAAAAAAACACTACAAGTGAGGGCAAGTTCCGTCCCCCACCCCCACCCAACAAATATCCCCTATTGTTATTGAGGAGTTAAGGGGAGTTAGCTTCTTCAGGACAATTGCTACAAACTGACTGCTATTTTATTCTATGTTATACCTTTAATTACCCAAAAAAAAACCCTATGAGTGAGGGCATGTTCTGTGAGTCCCCGGGTCAGTTATAGTGACACTTACAAATTATTTATCATTTCAGTCTTCACGTCTATAGTTGACACGAACACATCACCTTCTTGGAGATAATGGTCCATTCACGGCGATCTTGATAAGTGTTTATTATATATGCTTTTAAGTAGCATTAGGTGTTTACTTTTGGTATAAATTAGGGTTTTGGGGTGTAACTTGCTCTCTAAGTCTCTAAATTTTGCGAGTTTCATTTGAACAGTTTAACGTGCAAATTTGGTTTTATTTATAGGATTTGAGAAATGTTATAAGCATTGGATCAAGAAGGATTCATTCAACTCCATTAGTGCATGATTCAACGATGATTTGGAAAGTAATTGGGCATAAAAGGCAAGTATTATTGGCGTAATGCATGAACAAAAATGTGGACACCTTACTTTTAATCTTAGTGTTGAATTGGAGTAGAAAAGAATTAAGAAAAATTCACTGAAGAGAAAACATGACCTCTGAATACGTGAGATCTAGCTCACATATTCCATTGCTCACGTATTCTCCCTTGTTTTCTACAACTTGTTCTGTCTGCTTTCACACAACTTTACAGCTCAAGTTCAGCAGATAATTTCAGCTATACCTGCTCAAGAATCTTTAAGGATATGCATAGGAAGCTTTATGTCATTCCATTAAACACTTTTTGAGTCTCTTAACAACTATATATGTAAGAATCATTGAAAGAGACAGGGGAGATGCAAGAAACACCACAAAAATGTAGTTCTTAACTCTTTAGTTTGGGTAGTATAAGATTGTTTTATTAGATAATTTCATCCATTTCTTGTGTACAGCTAAACTTGAATGAAGATTAAGGAGCAAGATGGAGAGTTTGATCTCATGTGATAAGGGTGATACTTCTTCAACTACTTTCTCTTTTGTAATGAATTTCATGTTTAGTTATTATACAAGTTTGGATTTTATGTTTATTATGTGTTTCTAAAATTTATGCCTTGGATTTTGGTTGAACTTTCTATGATTGTGTTGTGTTGATTTCTTAGCTATTTGATGCTATTATTTTGAGTAAGTTATTTAGCACTTTTGCTCCTCTAATCATGATTAACTAGCCATTAATTGTAAGAATTTTAAGATGTTAAGTTTGCAATAAAAATTGGGATTTAACACTAGTTCAAGAGGTGCTAAACTTAGGGAGCACACTCATGAAAGTAGAGGTGCACTTTTGTGATTTTAGTGATTTATTTCATGTAATTTTATATAGGTAATGAACTTGTAGCTAATTTCATAATCACGATAATAGGTATGGAAGTATAGCTGATTCACTACAAGACTAGGTTTTAATGCATGAGAAAATTACGCCATAACTAATCAAGATAGTAGTATTCAATAATCCAAAAATTGTACTTGTATGAGTAAATACTATAGTCCAAGGAGCTTTCATTTGCCATTTTCTTACATATTTTAGCTTAGTTTTATTTTCTTCAATTTGTTGATAGTCTAAATAATAGAGGAGGTGTAGTAGTGTCGGTAATTGTTAATTCTTCTCTGTGGATTTGACCCTTAATACCCTATACTTAATCACGATCTATATAGTTGCAAAAAATCACGTGTGTGGTATTTAAGAATTTATAAATGTAAAATCTAACTGTGGAATGAATTTAATTTTTATATGCATACTCCAGGCTCGTCAAGTTTTTTGCGCCATTGCCAGAAAAGATTTATGGCAATATCGGCGTAAAGAGCAACTCTATTAGTTTAGACATTTTATTTGTTATATTGTGTTTGTTGTGTCTCGTGTGTTTGTTGAGTCTTTATTTGTGTGTTTTTGTATGTGTCAGGTCACCTATTCTTTTTGACTAAACTTGTTTTTGAATTATTTTGAAAGCATGTTTAGGGACTCAAGAAGAGTAATAAACATGGGCGGACAATGCATAAGAAGTGGAAGATCAACAATGGATTGTTTCCAAGTACGAAGTTCCATGAATAGAGGTAACCAAGAAATGTCTAAAGATATATCATTTGAAAATGGTTTAAGAAATTTAAGGGTTAAACTTGATTATATAACATTAAAAGTTTAATTGGACACCATTATGTATTTGATTGGACAAAAAAAGGAATGTTAATGCTTTTAATTCTAATTATGCAATTTGTGACTTGTGTAAAGTTATCATACATGTAGGCAAGTGCAAAATATGAAGTATTATGATGAATTTGAGCATTGCAATTTTTATTGTAATTAATATGGTCCTAATTGAGAAAATTCTTATGCTTATGGTTGGGGTAATCAATGTAATTATAGTGATTCTTGACAGGTTGTCAGTCTGTGCAATAATAATACCTGCTCAAACTAAAAATAATTTCTGTAGATAGTGGTAAGCAGAGTCGAATCCACAGGGACTGGGAGTAATTGTTTCTTTTCGAATTCACAGTGACAAAGGGGGGTGTTTTTGTGTAGAAGGTGACACTCAAAGAAATCCAAATAAAATCTAAGAAACTACTTAAATTTAAATAACAAAATATCAAAATCAAATGAGTAATAATTAAGGATCTAGCCAAGAAATAACTTCAGCAATGGTGCACCTAATTGATCATCGATAAGCAAAGGCAATTCCAATTATTTACTAATAAATAGGTTATAACTGCCAAACAAGCGATGGCAGTCAACCCTTCCTTACTGTGTCGGTGATCAAGGTACGCCCCTTAATCACTGCTCTAATTGAGAAATAATCCTAGGTACGCCCGTAGAATTTAATTCCCCAGTTGCCTTACGTATTAGAGGAGACCTATTCTAACCAAATAACGCACTACCAGGGTTATTTTAGATTAGCCCGCGTATTCCCCTGACACAAATCTAATCATGCCAGTTGTCACTATTTTAGAGCAATTAAACAATTACGGATGTAATGCCCTAATTGACAATAGATTACCCAATCAACTAATTATCTGGATCCAAGACAATCAATTAATTAAATAATCACAAGCACTGCAAATAAGGAATATGCGAATACTAATAAATAAAAGAAAAAGATAAAATTAAATCGATCTCACAATTTTAGGCGAACCAAGGCCTCCGTTGTTTCTTGACTAGAAAAGGAGATTTAGTTCATCCCGGATAAAAAAGACCCAAACAGAATTGCAGCAACAATTGTGGCCATTGTCTCCAAGAATTGGCAAAATTCAATTCGTCAAAGGAAGAAAGAAAAGCAAAGTTGCAGCAACTGATTCTATGGTTTCTACTTGTCCAGGCATACGCGAGAAAACTACGCAAGATTGGAAAATGGAAAAGTCAAAGTTGTTTAATCTCCCCAGACCTACGTAGGACAAACAACCAAAAAGAGATTCTCCAAGGAAAAGTCAAAAGCAAGACTAAACTAAAAGATGAGAAATCAAAAGCTAAGCTATTGCTCCTATTCTAATGGCTACTGTGCGGCGTCCGCCGCCCAGTCCCCTCCAGCCGAAAGAAGACTTCGGCCCCCCTTTTTAATGCAGTCTTCGGGCCAATTACCGAGGAGGGTTGCGGTTTGATATTCCAAAAATGTCCCTAGATGCCTGCTACTTGAACTCTTTCTTGATAACTGTCAAATTGGCCTTGATTGTGATATTTTTGTTCTACTCCCTGAAATATATGCAAATTACGAAAAGTGAGTAGAATCCAGCAATTAATCCATATCAAGTCAGATAATAGGAGAAATTAATAATAAAATAAATGGTAAAATTGCAACCTATCAATTCTTTATATTTTTATGATTATCAACTCGAATTTATCCAATATGAATCTAAGCTATTTTGAAAATTAGTTATAGAAAAATTAGTTTTTTTTTTTCCTAACGATAATAGAAAAATTAGTTAATAAACCTTTATCTTGGGAGTAAGTTAGTGAAAGATTAGCTAATGAACTTAAACCAACTTGGGAGGTAGCCATAGAAAGGTTAGCTAATCAAATTGATTCAAATTTAGAAAAACTAGTGATAAGTAGATATTTTATGTGTTTTAAGTGTGTTTTAACTATTTTTACAGCTAATTAATTAGAAATCTAGTGAAAATATCCATTTTATGGTTTAAAGTGTGAAAATTGCAATTTCTATGGATTTTTAGGGTAAAAATTTCATGTTTTTGTAGGTTTAATGATTCAATCATCAATTGGAGTGATTTGAGAAGATAATTGGATGATTGTTGATGATTTGAAGTGGTTCAAAAAAGACATGAATTGCAAAACATTCAAAGGAAAAAATGCAAGTGAAGACAGTTTTGATACCTTGTGATATTTTGGTTATATCTTGAGATACAAGCTTGTTTTGTGAATTGATTTTCGAGCTTAAGAGGAGCTTGATAGTCAATTGGTTTGCATTTCTTATCTTTTTATTTATTTATTATCTTGTGATCCTTAAATTGCATATCTCTTCTACTTCTCTCAAGTGATATTGCTCTTTTATTGATTGATTTATTGTATGATCATTTAGAAAAGAGGGTAAATTTCGTATTAAGTAAAAAGTACCCATAATCTGATTAGTTTTTAATCAACCTAATTCACCCCCTCTTAGATTGTCTTCGAGCCTAACAAATATCATCAAATAACCAAGTAAATATTACTAACAAAATATAGTAAGTTCATCCATAATTCTAGGCATAAACTTTAATTAAATATGAAGATAAACACCAAACTTGTATTCTAACTAAATATGAATTCAATTACAAAAGCGACAATGATAGAAGAGAAGAGAAGTCACCCTTGTCACATGAATTTTAAACTCTTCATCTTTACTCTTCAAATCTTCATCCAAATCTAGCTACTAATGCAAGAAGAATAAATTACACTAACTATACTATATTACCCTAACTAATGAACTAAGAAAATTTTAGTGAAAATTACATTTTTTGTGACTTTCTCTAACCTTTCAAAGTTTTCAGAATGTTCCCTGAAGGCCTCTATTTATAGAGGATTTAAGAGCTAAAATGAGTTGTTTCTAGTTGGCATTTTTGACTCTTGAAACTCTCAAAAGTTACTTCTCAAAATTTTCATACTCAGCTGATTATTTTCAGCTAAAAACTTTGCAGAAAAAGTGGTCAAAAAGATTGTGTGGAAAGAACACAGGTTACAGAGCAAGTTGTAGCTGAAATTCACTAAAACGCGGGCAAGAAACGTGGTCTAGCTCGCGTTTTGTCCCCCCATTTTGCTCTTTTTGTAGGTTTGCTCATTCTGGGCAGATTTCATTTTTGCTCTATTTTTGCTGATATTTTCTTGATGATGGAGGTTGAACTATTCTCGTACAAAATATGAAAGTTATAGTTCTTTGAATTAGTTTTTCAATGCCTCAAGAATTATTTAATTTGGAACTCTGTAGACCTAAAAATTATCAAAATACCCTGAACTGATCAGAATTCTGTTTCAACTTTCAACCATAAAAATGCACTTTTGTATTTTGACTTTTTGACTAGGAAACGACTACACTGGATTTTGATATCTCTATATCAAATGTAGATCCATCTCTTATTTTCAAAATAGTACAAGAATCACCTCAATCCATGCTTGTAACTCAAGATATAGCCAAAATACCACAAGGTGTCAAAGTTAAAAAACTCTCTTCTTGTATACTGAGTTGCATTTCATTTCTTACACTTCATATTCTCTTTAAAACTATTTTAAATCATCATCAATCATCCAATTATCTTCTTAATTCATGTCATTTGATGATTTAATCCTTAAATCTACAAAACATGAAGTTTGTACCATTAAAATTCATAGAAATGCAATTTTTACACTTTAATTATAAAATGCATATTTTCACTAGAATTCTAACTAATTAACTATAAAACTAATTAAAACACACCAAAACTAATTAATAAAACACACTAAAACATGTAAAATACACACTTATTAAACTCCCTCACCCTTGAACCATTGTTTGTCCTCAAACAATAAGAAATACAAATCAACAATGATCTAAAACTTTAAAAATAAACATATGTGCACAATTCAACTTCATTTCCTCAAAACAATGTAAATAACCATTATTCAATCACTCAACTAAACTCAAGTACTCCTAATATCAAGTAAAACAGAGTCAATTATACCATAATTGTAATTAGTTCAAGTCATTTTCTCATCCTTACCCAATTTCACAAATAACTCATAAGGTCAATAAAAACGCTTCCTAAACCCATGATCATTTCTTATTCAACTGGAAGAGGGATTTATTCATATCACATATATAAATATTACTCAAGTTGTGAAAAGTACCTTTGATGTGAAAATCGACATTTTTGATGAAAATCGTCTGTTACTCAATACTTTACATACTCAAATTGCCTTACATACTCTTAATTCTAGTACCGTTTTATGCAAAATCGACATTTGTAGATAAAAACTCCCGATTACTAAGTACAAGAACCATTGGAATAGAACAACTCTTATTCTTTTTTTCTTTTTCTTTCTTCTTTTTCTTTTTTTTTCAAAGTAAAGGTAATAACATTTTCTCAAAAGAATAATCATGAGAAGAGTATTTCAATTGTTGACCATAAGTATCACTTATAAATTTAAGTAAAGAGAAGAAATTTTACTAAACTTGGAAAATATAGGCATAATTTTCTCCACTTTGCAAGTTATACGTTCCCATAAATACACAAATTATAATCACATAATAGTCATTTCTAATTTAAATGAGAAAAAAAAGTTTTCAAATCACATACATTTATCTTAAAAGGAGAAGGAATTTGAGTTACTAATGGTATGGAACTTGTTGCCCTTGGATATAATCAAAAAAATATTTTAAACCTTTTGGGGTAAATTTGTAATTTTGGATAAGATTTTGAAAAATTTTGGCAGAATTTTTTCGTAAAATTGGATGAAACTCCCCGTCAGCAAACCCAAGATTTACAACATTTAAGTACAATTTATATTCCATCATCAAGTCAATGTCAATATAAGCACAAATATCACAAGTACCACCCATTTCCTCCTCCACACTGAAAATACATGTTGTCCTCAATGTGTGGGAAAAGAAAAACAATAAAAGATAGAAAAAAGTACTCTCCAATGTAATGGCTGGGATCCAGATCAACCATGATTCACGAACCTTTACCAAAAGATACAAATATCTACTAACACTGTCGAAAAGATCAAATGCAAAAGAAAAAGTTAATGTCACCTACATAAGAAAAGAAAAGCTAAAAGATCATAGAAGCAAAGTAAAATGGCAGCTCAAGATGCTAGCCTAGCGCCTCCTGCACTAGCAGATCCTTGACCATCATCACTATCTCCAAGACTAGTGTGAGGCTGAGGAGTGATGCCTAAATGATCCTTCATTTGACGCATCCTAACATCATAGGAATCTAGGCGAGTATTGATTCGATCAAGTCATTCAACAACTTGAGTCTGATGACACCCTAGAATGTCGAAGAGTCACTATCAGTTGGAACGTTGTGGAGGTAGAGATGGCGGTGGTGGGATGGAAGTAGATGGTTCGGCAGAAGTAGAGGGACTAGCAGAACTAGAGGGAATTGTTTCGCATTACTCAGTTTGACCAGCTTGTCTTGATCTATCTCTCCCTGGGCAGGGTAAATTATCCGTCGGAATGCCCATGTCAGTAAGAGTAACAATATTTAACTCGTCCATAGGTCGCACAGGAGCTTGTGGGATACCCTCCAAATTGACGCCTTCCCTTTCAAAAAATAAGGATAGGAGACGTGAAACCCCCAATCGATAGGAAGTCGTACTTCTTTGGACGGCTGTCCTTATGTTGCTAATGATTATATTCAGAAGTGAAATACGAGCATAAGGAAACTCCCAGTTTTAGAACATATAATCAAAGAAGTAGATATCACTATGTCGAACATCTCCTTGTCCACTCTTCTTGGGAATCACATTGTGCGCTATGACATAAATAATGATATGGTGTCAATAATTGAACACGCATGCGAGAATGGCCTCTTTCTTAGATGAACGAAATAGTTGGTATTGTAGACCAAATCTTGTCATGGCCTCTTTCTTCCAATACCTTCTTTAAATATGGCGATGTAAATCCCTTCTTTAAATCAATGACTGGTCTTTGATTATTGGACTCTAGAATTTGAGCAATTTTGGCTCTAGTAATGGTCAATTGCCTCCCCCGAACAAAAGATCTAATCTTTTCACTACTATGGCCCCCTTTTTGTTGTCAATATTGGCATAGAATTCTTGGACCAAATCGGGGCATATATGGTGAGAAAGAGTAAGAATAGGCGCCCATCCCAATAGTTCAAAAGCCTTCGTAATTCGATAGACGGCATCAATGTCTAGAGCTATGTGCATTTCATATATGAACACCATGTGCTCACGGTTGTCGAACCAATCTTGATTATCTTTGGAAGTGAAGCACTCAACATTATAGTTCGGAGGAGGTGGTCACCTAGATATGTCTCTTTGCAATCTCCTTTGTTGGGGCACTGGAGATGGTATCCTCTCGACTTCTTCTTCATTAGAAGATTCGCGAATAATAGTGTGACAGCCCCACCTCCTTCTAAGGCGAACCAGAGGGTTCGGCGGACCGCCTGCTCAGCTCTCGCCGGGACTCAGTCGTTTACTTCAGTTCTCAATTAAAATCGAAATAAAACACAGGAATAAATATAACGACAATCCAAAACTTAACGCAAAACTTATATACATTGCTATCTCAAAAGGGAGTACAAACATCGAATATACAAAGATTCTCAATTCACCATACATCCAGCCCGCCGAGCATTAGGGCGAGAACCATTACAAAACCAAAGAAACCAGTCTAGGCTAGACTCTACCGAGCTCTCGTCCTTGCTCGCCGTCCCCTGTTAAGGAAAACAAAACTAAAGGAATGAGCTAAAAACTCAGTGAGGTTCCGAACACATAGGCAACAAGAAGTTCAATGCATTCATTACATATAACCAATAATTCAAGATACAAATACAAAATAAAGCGATAAACACATTCATTAAAAGGATACGGGCTCACAGGAAGCCATATATTCGTTCGTTCGTTCGTTCTCCTGTCATTCCCCTTATTCCTCCGGTCAATTAAATAAAATGCATTTTTGGTAAATAAACCCCTCGTTCGTTCTTTCGTTTCGTTCACCCCTCCTGGAAATTGGCCAGGCTCCACCAACCTACAAGGTAATACTCGAGTATACCAACGTTCACACCCAGGGTCACCATATCGCCCGACCGAGTTCGTTTCTGGCTCGAGTCGATCGGTAACGAAGGGCAGGGTCCAGTTCAGCCAAAAGGCTTACATCATGCGCAACTAATGTAGCAATCATTAAATCATTGAAAATTTCACGTTTCATTTAGGTCGAGCGCGATAAAGTACACGCTCGCCTAGAAAACTCGTTTTGAAAATCTTTGAAAGCACTTAACACATTATCAAACAAGAACACAAGTCATAAAGTCAAGAAAAATATAGCAAACAAGGAACACTCACCTATATACGCAAAACAACGTGCAAAATATCCTTCCGGATATTATCTTTAGTCACCAAGAAAACCTAAGATTAAACAAGAAAGAATATTACAGCTCATCTAACACAAACAATTAGGTGAAATCAAAGAACTCGACAATTGATGAGTAGAACGTATAAAAGACTTTAAAGTGAAACGAGGACATTTGGACCCGTGGACAAAAATAACTAGGGTTTCATAGTCGAAACGTAAAACCCAACTCAAAAGGGTTATAAAATTTTCCAATGGAAACACTTGAACCAAAGACAAGTCGGAATCCAACTAGATAGGCTAAGAAATACTATTTTCGGGATCGTTTATATGGTTCAAAATCATCTCATATTCAAGTAGATATTATAGACTAAATGTCTTAATGAAATTCATGTAAAAAGGGAGGACAAAATACCCAAGAAAACCCTAAACCACTCCTTTTTATTTGGTAAGCGTAAGTAAACATTTGGAGTTTCCAATTGAAGAAGGATCATGTTTTAAGATGGAAAACGGTCATAGTATTTGCCAAACGAAAATATACAAATTCAAATAGAAACTTAGCCCTCGAGCGAAAATTTGGGCAGCACGCCCTTTGTATTTACCTATTTTTCCAGCCATTTATGGCTTCATTGTTTTCCTCAATCAATCCCAAAATTCACACACAATATCATCTCATTTCAATAGCCATTCCATAGGCTCAAAGTCATATAAGTACAAAAATCAAGCTAACAACATGTGCGGAAATGAAGTTTAACAAAAGACAGATTTGACGGGTTTTGCGTAACAGACACATCCGAAGCTACGCTTATCGGATTGGGATGTAATTTATACCGTTTCGAAGCTAAGACAGAGGGCTACAATTTTGATGAAGACCACTTAGTCCAAATTCCAGTGTAACCTAGTCAAATTCCCAATTCCCAGAACCAAGTTCCAACTAATCGGCTAATTAACCGTACTACCTTTAAATGGCCATATCGCAGGCTATCAAAGTCCGTTTAAGGTGTTCTTGGAGGCGTTGAAAACCTAAGACAAAGACCTACAACTTTCATGAAGACCACTCAGTCCAGTTCTCACCCTAACTAGGCCAAATTTACCAAAACAACTCCAGATTTTCCAGTTCGAAATTCACTGCGGAAATCAACTAGCAGTCCTGCTTTATTCACTCATATCTCAGCACACACAACTCCAATTCAGGTAATTCAAAGCCATTTGAAAGCTAAGATACAAGGCTATAATTCTTAAGAAGACATCATCAACCAATTCGGTAATATTCCTGGTCAAACTAACCACTTACAGAGGCTGATTTTTATTTTCGGACAGAAACAGGGCAGCAGGGGTATTTTGGTCTTTTCACAGGCTAACGTTGCTCCGATTGAGCTGAAATTTTGCAGGCAACTATAAAACATCATTCTCTACAACTTTTATGTTTTGTGCTAAGGCTAGTTCGGCCTCTAATAAGGTGAAATAGAACCGGACAGAATTGGGAAAAAAATGAAACCTAATCTGGAATTCATGCATTCAAGTGCTAATCTTCCACAAAACAACATCTAAAACAACTAAAAATCACTAATAAGTAATTAATTGAAGTAAAGAGGATGTTCTTGGCAAAATACCTTAAAACCACAAGAAAGGTAGGAGTTTAATCTTTCCTCCTCCAAAACAACTCCACCAACACCTTTAACCTTCCCTAATGATCACTTGTATGGTGTAGTTTGTGATTTGGTTGGTTGAAACTCAAGATTTGAGCAAATTTGGAAGCTAGAAATTGAAGAGCTTTTTCTTGTTTTCCTCCTCAATAGGTTCAGCCAAGACACAAGAAAAATGATAGAAAATTGAGTCAAAATTGCTTTTAAGAAAGTTAAGAAGGTCTTGGTCAAATCCAACATCCAATGGGTTTGTGACACTTGGCACATTGCTTGCTTAAGCTTATCTCTTTGTCTCTCTAATACTAATTCATATAGGTAACTTCTAATTATCTCTTAGCACCTTAGCACCTTGTAAAATAATATCACTTAACCAAACTCCAACAAGTTGTCAAAATATAACGCATTTACCGCACTAGCGGGTCCCACGTCAATAATACACTTCAAATTAACGTACACTAACTCATATTAGGAAGATGATTTTAAAATTGTACTTACTTGTAAAAATGCATAGAAAATTTAATATTTTCAAGGAAAGTATAAAATATAATCAAAGAAATAAAATAATGCTGAGAAAATGTGAAAATTTTTTGGTCCTCACAAATAGCTCGTCCTTTTCTTATTATGGTGTATAAAAAAAATCGTTAAACTTCTCATACACATATCTAAAGTATGATACAATCACACATTATACAAGAATTAAATTCTATAAAACATCTAAAAGAAGAATCTTTCCCTTTATGGTAACCGTAAGCATTTTATAGAATTATCATTCATGTTTAGGGATTAAAAGTGGTACAAATAACCACAAATACACATCTCCCTGTCATAAAGAATCAATTAAATATTCAACAATGTCCAATATTATAACATGAGAGACATGACATTAAAATTGCCAAAATTTTGTCGAAAATTGTCAAAATCACCAATTTATTAAAATAGGTAACAAATATGTTTCGATTAATGAAATTAGCAATAATGAAGTTTATAACAATCCTTAATTAGTAATAATAATCCACGTTTAGCCATAAATATGATTAAGCAAAAATTATCTCCATAAATTACAAAATTCAATAAAATTACTCTTTATACACAACGCAGATGCTAAAACGTCATCAACCAATCATTTTTAGTCACAATCATGAATCAAAATGGCTCAAATAACAATCCAAACTACTTTTTCAATTTTATCCAAATATAGCAAATTTAAAATTTTAACAACTAATTAGCCATCAAATTGCTACATTTAAAAATATAAACATGCTTAATCAACCTTAATAAGCATATTGGAGGTAGGACTGCAAACGAACCGAACCGCTCGCGAGAGGCTCGAGTCAAGCTCGACTCGAGCTCGAGCTAGCTCGAGTCGAAATCGAGCTCGAACTCGAGCTCAAGATATTAAACTCGTTAGCTCGTGAGCTCGAGTATATATATATATATTATTTTAAGTATATATATATTTTAAATTTTTTTATTTTAAGTATATATATAATTTTTATTTTTTTTATTTTAATAGTAAAATTACATATATATCCTTAATATTTTATTATTTATTAAGAAAAAAATATTATTTTATTTATTTTTTTAAAAATAAAAATAATTATTTTTTATTTTTTTGGAGTTCGAGCTCGCTCAAATCAAGTCGAGCTCGAGCTCGAGTTTGAAATTGTCGGCTTATCGAGTTCGAGCTCGAGCCCGAGTTCGAATTCACTAAAATTATGTCAAGACTCGACTCGATTAGGCCAAAACTTGACTCGACTCGACTCGTTTGCAGCCCTAATTGGAGGCCAAAAATATCAATAAATATCCTCAAAAATTCAAAATTAGAAAATGTCAGAAAACTATGGAAATTGAAAAATATCAACTTCTAAAATATGAAATTTTGATGAAGAAATTTATCTCAATCAAGTAGAAGGATGTTTGGTGATGCTACTGATTCAAAAAATCCTATGAAACACCCTCTAATTGGCCTCCAATTGATGAAATTTAGAACCAAGAACCCTAGCCTTCAATTTCTTTAAAGCTGACTTTTTGGTTTTTTTTTTTTTGAATTTTAATCGGGTAAAAAGGGTTTATGAAGGTTAAAAGAAGTTGGGTTGATATTTGTCTACTAAAAAATAAAGTAAAAGAGAGAATTTGTGAAGGTGCGTGTAAACGAGTAAGCAAACACGGGTGAGAGGTAGGAAGAAGAAGAGAAAATATGGCCTGCGTTTTTTGTTTTTAAAAGCAAAAGATGAAAACGCGATGTGACGACCCGATCTTCTCCTAAGGCATACCCTAGAAATTAGCAGATCGCCCGCCTGGCTTTCGCCATGACTCACTCACTTACAATAACATTCAGTCAATTATCGACCTTCAAGCTCAACTAAGTCGAGTGCGATAAAGTACACTCCCGACTTAGAAGGCGAGGGACAATTGAAATACACTTTACACTGAATCATTTAGTAATAATTCATAATAAGCACATTTGTCACGTAATTTCACTTAGGTACACATAAGCAGTTTAACACATAAATTCGGAAAACATTCACCGTTAAAGATCGATTAAGCTTCGCTTTCTGGGTTAAACCCTTGATCACTCTCAATTCCTGAGGTAAAATATAACTACAATCATTCAGGTATTCTTAACGTGAATTCTAATAAGTTTATTTAGAGTTTTAGGATTCTCTAAACATAGTTCAACTAATCCAAGCAATCTAGTACTCTTAAAACTCCCATTTGATTTACACTTTCAAGATTAGGAATTTTATGTACAACCCCAAACATAAGTTCTAAAGTTCTAAAGTGTAAGGAGAGAAGTTTTAAGCATTAAAATCTCACCAACTTAAGGATTAAATCACTAGAAACCAAGTTCCTTAGCTTATTAAACAAGATGTGAAATTCCAGGAATTCTTTCTTACATTTCTCTTCGAGATTTATTAAGTTTATTAACTAAGAATGATGAATATATACGTATACACCAAATTTAAAGTCTTGTGAAGTATTTAGACTAAGATTATATCATTTTCAATCCAACTTAAAGAGTAGAACTGGAAAAACTTTTCATTTCTTCTCTCTCGGCCAAATCAATTTCCAATCAAATTTGTTGTTTAAGTTCTCTCAGATTTCATTAGCTTTTCAGGTCTCAAATTCACTAAAATGAACGTGAATGATAGGGTCAAGTTGTTATAAGATGTTTTATACAAGATTACAACCAATCATCCTGGAATTTTTTCGAAATATCATAGAGTTTCAATTCTTCACTCTCTCGGTCAGCAAGACAATTTTCCAGCAATACCACTTCAAAAATTTCCACAAAGTTCCATCTTTTACTTGCTTAAAACACTAAACACTGAGTATACATTCTGTCCAGTTTAAACCAAAATAGATATCATATAGTTCCAGCAAGTTATTCGACCAAGAACTGCACACACCAATCTGTCATCAGCTAGCAAAAACATTCAGTAACGTAGCAGTTTAGTACAGGGCATTTCCTCTATAATTTCTTCAGTTTTAACTCTAACTCATCATGCAAAGGATGATTCTTCAGCTACAGAGTATTCTTAACCAGCACACATGGAAGTTTACGGTTAGAGTTCGAAAGAAAAACTGATCAGAAGTTTAACTCTTTCTCTCGGCCAAGCTGGAAAAGTTTTTTCAGGCAGCAATCAGCTTTTAAGCAAGAACTTTCTCCAGCAATCCCTTCAGTTTATAATCAAATCTTTCATGCATGAAGAAATCAAGGTTTTATATAATATTTTACAACTTAGTACAGAATTTTAGAACCAAGATTCACAAAAAGGAAACTGGTGCTTCATTATTTCTTACTCTCGGATGAAGCTGAGAAATTTCCAGCAACCTCTTATCAGTATTTTCAATCCAAATTTCCGACTTTTCACAAGTTTCTTCAGCTAAACTTCCTATAATACATAAGGCTAACATATTACATGCATTTTCTATCATTAGTTTCCATTCTACACCGATAACAAGTTGCAACTCAGCATGTAAGCTCTTGGTTCCTACAGGTTTCAGTCCAACAGCTATGCAGTCTCAAATCAGAGTTTTCCTCAACATGCAGCTTATGTATTCACTTATACTTAATAAGTAAAGGATTATTACTGAATTTTTTTTACCTCCTTTCCTTTAGAATTCAACAGTTGCAGACTGCTCCAGTTTTTAAGCTTCGGTTCCTCCAAATTGCACCAGGTCTCACTCTTTTCCTTCCTTGTGTCCTTCCTCGGTTGAAGCTGATATGTGATGAATCTAACTAAGTTTCTCTTCCTATTCCATCAATTTAGCTCTCGGTTTTGGTGTTTTGAGAAGAAAGAAATGGGTCGATGCCCTGCTTTCTCTCTCGGTTGTTGTTGCCTAAGAAAATGCAGAGCTCTCGCTCACTCTCTCGGTTGGTCTTGAAGTGAGACTAGGAAATAAGCTAAGTCCTCACTTTTCTCTCTCGGTCTTTAACTCCAAAGAAGCTGATCACTCAACTTCCTCTTCAGTCGGTGGTTGATAAAACCAAAGTTCTCCACTCAACTTCTACTTCTACAATTCAGGTATCCGGTTGGCTGCATGGTAGTTCTAACCAAGGCTCAAGGTTATTTCTTTTCGGTGGGAAGTGGTAGACAAGAACATATAAGATGCTTCCCTCGGTTCTTCCGCCTACCAACTCTTATTTTTCTTTCGGTTTCATTCCAGAAGGTGATCCTCTCGGTTGCATGGTTAATTGCTCAAGCTTTAGGGTTAAAATGGTCTTTTAACTTTGGTTTATTTGTTTGCCATGAGTCCGAAATTTTATTATCTCACACATTAACTCCAAATTTCATTTATTCTAATTTGTATATACCTTGAAAGATTTTGTTTATATCGATCTAGTGATTTCCATACATTTAGCTTTAAGAAAAATTAATTAATCATGTAACTTATTCAACTATATAATATATTCAAATGGCCCAAATTACAATATGCATATCATATGTTTATTTGATTCATATTCATTTTTCTTTTTACACCATTCTATCATTTTGCTTATCATTTTATTTATTTATTATATCATTTTTTCCCTAAATTTTCAATTCTATAGGAATTCAATTAGGCATTTAATTTACCCATTCATTTGTTACATATAATATTTCTAATAGCGATTAAATGTAATGAAATAAATTCAAAGTATACACATAAATTTTCGAGTTCTCACACACGACCCTAGTCGCGTTTCTAGGATCGCATTTTCTGGTTGGATATTGCAGATTCTAAACGTAGGCAAAGGAAACGGGCCATACTCACATTTCATAGCCTGCGTTTTCAATTTTTTGATCCAAGCTAAAAACGCAGGGCAAAATGCAGGGTGAGGTCGCGTTTTTGCCCACGTTGTCTTCAAATTTTCTTGAAAATTTAATAAAACGCGATCATAAAATGCGAGGCTAGCCCGCGTTTTAGTGGGTATGTTTTATGCTCTGCACTTTTAGTGCAAAAATTGCTGCAATTTTCTAAAAATCATGTACATGACCCCAATTTCTATAATACACCCTAGATCATTCGTATATGAAAATAACACATTCACGCACATGTAAAATGATCTAAACATGCATTCTAACCTTCTTTAACGCATCAAAAATCACAATTACTCAATTTGAAGTATTGAGATCATTGATCAGATTTCGCTTTTTCACCTCATTTGGCCGCCTTTGTTTTTGTTTCCCAATCTTGCAAATGAAAAACAACAAAACAACTTAAATACATAATTTAAACATAAAATCACACCAAAATAACATAAATTTAAACAAATATTTGGTTGCCTATCAACAAGCGCTTCTTTATAGTCATTAGCTTGACTATTTCACCTCATTTTTCAAGGAGACTTTGTTAAAAAATAATCCACCATTTTTGGAGGTGGTGGATCATTAAAAGGCGACTAAACAACCAAAGCTAGCTCCGAAGATAGTTTAGAATCATTAGCTAATAGTTCACTGTCTAATTCTCAAGGTAAAGATGCATTAGCTAACCTTTCTATTGCTAATTCTTAAGATGGTTTAGATTCATATTGGACACATTTAGATTGATAATCATAAAAATATGGTGAATCATTATATGCACATTGATTATCCCAACCGTAAGTATAAGAATTACCCCAATTAGGACCATTTTAATCAAAACAATGATTGCAATGCCCCAATTCATCATAATAATTCATATTTTGTGCTTGCATGCATTCATAAGTAGCAAGATAACCTCCACACAAGTCACAAATCATATGATTAAAATTAAAAATATTAACATTCCTCTTTTGCTTAAGCATATGTGTAATAGTGTCCAATTAAATTTTTGACGTTATAACATCAAGTTTAGTTTTTAAACTTCTTAAACCATCTTCAAACGACATACTTTCAGTAATTTTTTGGTTACCTCTATTCAAAGAGCTTTGCATTGGGTAACAATCCATTGCCGATCTTCCACTTCTCAAACATTGTCCCCTCATATTTTCTACTCTCCTTGAATCTCTAAACATGCTTTTAAAGTAATTCAAAAATAAGTTTAGTCAAGAAGAATAGATGACTGGATTTATATAAAAATAAGACACTAAACATAAAATAAAAGACTCAACAATACACTAAATACAACAATTAAGACACTAGACACAACAAAACAAGAAAAATAAGTAAAAGTGTCTAAATTAATAAAGTAGTTTTTAGCACTGATATTGACAAAATCTTCCTCGATAATAGCGCCAAAAACTTGACGAGCGTGGGGTATACATATAATAATTAGCTCATTCCATAGTCAAATTTTATATTTATAAAATCTTAAATACCCCACATGTGATTTTTCGTAAGTATACGAGTCGTAATTGAGTATCGGGTATTAAGGGTCGAACTCACGAGGAAGAATGTCAATTACCTATATTTTTTGAATTTCTTCATTATTTAGGCTATCACAAGTATTAGATATTAAATCTATACTATAAACATGAGATAAAAATAATAAAAATACTAATAGAAAGATCCTTACTACTCTTGCAAATGATATTACCATTTAAATGAATGCTATTATCTTGACTAGTTACACCGTAATTTCATAACGTGATTTCCTAATATACGTGAAACCCGCTTTTGCCGATGTACCAACTATACCTATAGTTAATTTATACTTACTTTTGTGGTTATGAAATTAACCACAAGTTCATTGTTGTTATGAAATTACATGAAACAAGTTACTAAAATCACAAAGATGCACCTCAACTTTCGTGAGTGTACTCCCTAGGTTTATCATTTCGTTAAATTAGTGTTAAATTTTAATTTTCATGGCAAACTTAATATCTTTCGTGAGTGTACTCCCTAGATTATCATAATTAATGGCCAGTTAATCATGATTAGATAAGCAAAAGTGATAAATAAGTTGTTCAAAATAATATTATCAAATAACCAAGTAAATATCAATAACAAGTTATAGAAAGTTCATCTATAACTCTAGACATAAACTTTAATTAAACATGAAGGTAAACACTAAACTTGTATTATAGCTAAACATGAATTCAATTACAAAAGAGAAAGTGATAGCAGAGAAGTCACCCTTGTCATATGAGTTTCAAACTTTCTATTTTTGCTCTTCAAATCTTCGTCCAAATTTAACTATAAATACAAAAAGTATAAACTACACTAACTATACTATACTAACCTAACTAATAAACTAAGAAAATTCTAGTAAAAACTTACATTTTTTGTAAGTTTCTCTTGCCTTCTAAAGTTTTCAAAATGTTCCCCAAAGGTCTCTATTTATAGAGAATTTAAGAGTTAAAATGAGTTGTTTCTAGTTGGCATTTTTTACTCTTGAAACTCTCATAGGTTGCTTCTCGAAATTTTCATGTTAATTTGATCGTTTCCAACCGGAAACTTCACAGAAAAAGTGGTCAAAAAGATTGAGTGAAAAGATCACAAGTTACAGAGCAAGTTGTTGCTGAAATCCACTAAAACGCGGGCAAGAAAACACGGTCTAGCTCGCATATTGACCCCCTGTTTTGCTCTTTTTGTAGGTTCGCTCATTCTGGGCAGATTTCATTCTTGCTCTGTTTTTATACCAACTTCCACTGACATTTTCTTGATGATGGAGGCTGAACTAACTCTTGCACTAAACATGAAAATTATAGCTCTTTGAGTTAGCTTTCTAATGCCTCAAGAATCATCCAATGTGGAGCTTTGTAGAATGAGAAATTACCAAAATATCCTCGACTAGTCAGAACTTTGTTTAAGCTTTTAACCATGAAAATGCATTTCTATATTTTGACTTTTTTGACTAGGAAAATGACTAAGCTGGACTTTGATGTCTCATACCAAATGTAGATCCATTTTTTATTTTCAAAATGGTAGAAGAATCACCTCAATCCGTTAATTGTAACTCAAGATATAGCTAAAATATCATAAGATGTCAAAACTGGAAAACTCCCTTCTTATATACTAAGTTGCATTTCATCTCTTGTACTGCATATTCTCTGTAAAATCACTTCAAATCATTATCAATTCTCCAATTATCTTCTCAATTCATGCCATTTGATGTTTGAATTCTTAAACCTACAAAAAACATGAAGTTTTTACTTTTAAAATCCATAGAAATATAATTTTTATGCTTTAACCACAAAATGCATATTTTCACTAGCATCCTAACTAATTAACTATAAAATTAATTAAAAACACACCAAAACTAATTAATAAAATAGACTAAAAACATGTAAAATACACACTTATCACTCAACAAGGAGCTGATGGCGATGAAGATGGAGATGCTTAAGAAGCTCTAGTGACAAGGGTTTTTCTTCTCTCCGCCTCTTTATCTTTGTATTGGACTCTAAATTTTGCTGATACAAGTTTTGGATATTATGTTTGTGATGTTGTTTTAAAGTTTATATTTTGGGTATTTGGTTGAACTATCTATGATTGCTATGTATTGATTTCTTGATTATTTTGGACTATTATCTTGACTGACTTATTTAGCACTTTTGTTCTCAAAATCATGATTAACTGGCCATTCATTATGATAATCTCAAGGTGTTAGATTCACAATGAAGTGTTTTGTAGTAATTTCATAGAAGTAAATGAGTTTATGGTTGATTTCATAACCACGAAAATAGGTATCGATTAGCTGTAGGTATAGTTGGTACACCAACGAAAGCGGGTATCACATACATAAGAAAATTACGCCATGATTTAACCAAGATTTTAGTACTCAATTAGTTGAAAACTTGCACTAGCATGAGTAGATAGGGATTCCATTACCCGGGGAGCTTTCATTTGTATTTTCTTCCCATTAGTAGTTTAGATTTGTTGGTAGTCTAAATAATAGAGAAACATTAGTAGTGCCGGTAATTGTTTATCTTCCTTGTGGATTCAACTCTAATTTACCTTATACTCGCCCACGACCCATATACCAGCGAAAAATCGCGTGTGGTGTCATTGAGGAGATTATAAATTTAAAACTTGATTGTGGATTGAGTTTTATTGTTATATGCATACCTCGCACATGTCATCTGTCAACACTTCCAACCCAAATGATGAGATTCTACCATACACCAAATTTTAATTAAACCTAAACACCCTGTCGCGCCCCGTTTTTTACAAGAAAAATAAATAAATGGTTTAAAAAGTGAATTTTTGTTTTGAAAAATGAATAAAGAGTACGGGTCTAAATGAGACTTGAAAATGCGACGATTTGACCCAGATATAGTTTAAAAAAGGGTTTTTTGAATGGAAAATGGAGTCGCCACTTGGTATAGAGTTAGGGTGTACCAAGTCACCCAAAAAAAAGTGATTTTTTGGAAAAAAGAAAAGCGAACAAATCCTTTTTAAAGAATTTTAGGTCTACGTAACCAAAGAAAGGGATCGGGGGTCACATTTGATAAGGGAGAACGCAAAGGCAAAGCCTAAGACACTCCCTTACCCTAGCCAAAGCTAGTTGCGTGACTTAGCCCTCCTTTTCCTAATTCCTCTACCCAAAGTATGTGTTGCATGTTGGATATGACTAATGGATGCAAAAAAAAAAAAATGCAATCCTAAATCTAAAATGTCTCTTATGAGGATTTTTGGTCCCAATCACATGAGTTGTGATGGCCAAATAAGGAAAACTCTCATAGAGGTCACGGGTAATGCAAATGAAGACCCAAATATGAGTGCAAGTGTGAAAATGTAAGAGGAATGCAAAATAAAATAAAAATACAAATGTAAGTGCAAGTGTGCAAATGTAAGAAAAGTGCATGTGTGCAAATGTAAGAAAAGTGCACGTGTGCCAATTGAGAAAATAAAGGTGTTTGTGTGCAAGTGGATGAAAATATGGTATAATAGTAGTAAATGCATGTAAGTGTGACTGGGTGCAATTTGTGAGGTAGAAAATAAATAAGTGATAGGGAAAGAAGAAAAAATGTGCAAACATGTCATGTGGATTGAGAAAAATATAAGTAGTGAGAAAATGTGGATAAAGAAAGTGAGGAAGTGATATGATAAAAATGAGAGTGTATGAACCTAGAGGAATGCATCAAGTCGGGTACGGGAATGACCCCTAACTTCACGATTTTAATTTTTCCTTTGATTAGAAGGAAAAACTAGCGTGCTAAGGCTATTTTGTAGCCACACTCACTCGTTTCCCTTACCGAAAGGGAACTCTCAAGCAAATGTACCCTATAACTAGCATGAGAATGCAAAAACCTAAAATGAAGGGGAAATGATTAGAGGAGCATACCAAATGCCAGAAAACTAAGAAAAATGTATGAAATGTAGTGAGACATGCAAATATGTACTAACGAGAGGGGATGGCCTATTGGGTCTAGCGTTGGACTAGCCCTTTTCTAAAATTCTCTCACAAGCATTGGGCTTGCGAGAGCTCGAGGGGAAAAATCATGACCAGCGTTGGACTAGCCGCGGTGACGCATTTATCCATCACATTCATCTATGACTATAGAAAGCAAGTAGACATGCCAATCACCTATAAACACGCAGCACATAACACTTAGCATGCTCGACTAAATGCAAGAGCCTAATAAAGCAAATTAACACATAGCAACAAAAGCAAGCAATCAAGCTAATGAACCTATTACATTTGCTAACTAAAACAAATGGGGAAGAGGAAAAGTGAATAAAAATGCTCTCCAAGCCCTATCTATTACAAGCCAAGAGGTGTACACATACCCCATTAATAAATAAAAGAATGACTTAATAAAAGCAAAAGTAAATGAAATAAATGAAATGAATTAAGGAAAAGTAAGGAAAGCAAAGTAGACATGCAATTCTCACTTAGCACGTTGGATCACATAGGGGAGAGACAAAAAAGATAAAAAAAAGTTATACTTCCCTTGGGTTGATGCCCTAACGAAGTGAAATTACTAATTTACCCTCCAAAACAAATAAAATGGTCAGGGTACCAATTTAATTAAGAATGTTAAAGAAAATATGCAAAACACAAACTCACTTGGACACAAAGTTCTTAAACTCATGCATTAAGTGCAATCTAAACAAAGTATGGTAATTAATTGAAGCAAACAAGCAATTGAGTTGAAAAATTGAAATTGCCAAGGACCAAATTGAGTACATTATTCAATTGGTTGGGTCATAGTAAGATAAAGGGAAGCTTAGGGGGTTAAGAGGCAAATTTTAACAATGTTTCCATGCATGCAACCAGACATTCAGCCGAGTGAAAGTTTTCTTTGCTTATACGACGCTTGTTGCAAGTTTTCATCCGAGTTTCTGCAGCCCCAAGTAAACTTTTGGCAAACAAAATTCACACAACATTTTGAGCTAAATCCAACTAAGCATGGACAAACACCTGTTAACCGTGGAATTCTTAAAAACATTTCATGCAAGTCTTCATAGCAACCAGGAGGAAAATAAGTTTCTGCAATTTCCTTTGCTGCTTTCTTTTAATTCCCGGATGCCTATTTTCGACCCAACATGCAAGCATTTGATCCAAATTCTTTCAACCAACATCACAACTTCAAACTAAACAACACCGACATAACTTCAAACTCCAAACAAGCAAGAAACAGTAAAGGAACTGATGCAAAAATTCTGGACAAAAACATTCTTGTAAAATGGTTTGGCAACCTGAAATTCACTCTTTTGGTAAGCATTCGAACATGATTCAAGCATTCCAGCCCCCAAAGTGCAAACCCAACACCCCTTATCTGATTCCTCTTTCCAACATAAAGGTCAATCAGCAAACTAAATGGCCGAAACTTTGGTGAGCAAGTGCAGGTAAGAAAACAGCAAAGAGAATGCGAGAGCTTTCTTTTTTTTCTGTTCTGCTGCAAATTTTGCAGCTTCAACTTATTGTCATTTAACATCCCTAAGCATGATTATCTAAACCCCCATAAACTGATTGAAAAAGCAGGGCATGAAATGCAGCAAAAGAGAAGGTGAAACTTGCGGTAAAGTTATGCCATCCCAGTCAAGTAGCAAGCTGAAGCAAGCACTTTAGACAAACCAAACTTTCGGCCCATTGAAGCACCTGGCTTCTTACCATTTCTGCTGCAACTTTTGCAGCCGCAACTCACATCAAGTTCACACCAAAATATTTATAGCCTCGGATCAAAACATGCAACCTCGTCGTTAAATCATTTAGGCACAAGATTTAGCTAGCAGAAAAAATGATTAAAACCAGGTTCTTGTGGACTGTTGTGAAAAGGAAAACATAAGAACTGCATGAAGCTTTCTGCCAAATCCTAAGTTTGCAGTGCAAGTGTGCAGGTTCTTCCTCACTGAACGTAATAAAAATCTGAACCAGACATCAAACTTTAATCTGGAACACTGAAATCACATAAATTCCTCCATCAAAACACAAACTTTCGGCTAAAACCTTCGGCAAATTTCTGCTGCGAATTTACAGCTTATCAAAACACAATCAAACCTCCTGCCGAAAACTTCAAAGACAAGTTCACAAGATGAGAACCCAAGACCCAAACAAAAATTTTGTAATCAAGAACGAACAAAAGACTGAACACACTCAGAGTAAAACATCTCTCCAAGTTCACAGATGGACACAAGATGACACCTTTTATTCACAAGTCCTCAACAAGAAAAAAACCGAAAGACAAGATTCTGATTATAAGCCACTGAACTTGTAAAAACAACAAAAGCCAATGAGCTCTCTCGTCATCTCTTAACTCTAACAGAATCCAGGCAAAGAAAACAAGAAAACATAATAAAAGTCATGCAAATCTGAAGAGAAAAATCTGTCATCTACGGGGTTCTAAAAAACATGGGGAATCTCCTACACAAAAGGAACTCATGACTCATCATAACACAAGACCCGAAGTATGCAGCCCATATTTGAATGAACGACGCATGAACAAGAAGAAACTGAAAGAAGAAAAATGGGACGGGAAAACAAAAATCAAGTAGCGAAACTCTTGGTTACGGAAGAGGATGATGCGTAGGCGAAGGAGGATGAAAGAAAGGATTACCTTGAGGGATGATCGAACTCTACAGAAACCCAATGAAATCTGCTGCGATCTTGATGAGGAATCCTCGAGCGAGAGTTTGGAATCTCCTAAGCTTCTCAGTTTTCCTTTTTCGCTTACCCACAGAACTCTCCTCTTCTCTTTGGTTGCCCTTTCTCTAGCCTTTCTTGTTTTCTCTCTACCCAGCAGCCATCAGCCGTAGCTATCTCTTCTCCAATACTCAGCCGCCACTCTCTCTACCCCCAGAAAACCCTCCGTAGCCTTCTGTTTTTTTTTCTCTCTCTCCCACAGCCGCCAGCCAACCTCCCCTTGAAGTTTCTTACTCTCCCAGCTTTTATATGGAACCTTATCACCGAAACCTAGCATCTAAGGTCCAAGAATAAACTCCATTCTCTTGCATTATTTACAACCTTAGATCCTTATGGTTTTTGATAAGCCTTGGATCATGCCAAGTGTTTTTCTGCTTAGCTCATCAGACGGAGGAGGAAAAAATGAACCCAACAAAGAAGCTGGAAAATTTTCTGTGTATCTGCGTTTTTGAGGAAGGGTTTTGATGTTATGCTTTTCTTGGTCCGTGCCTGCCCCTTTTCTTTTCATTTTCATTTTTCGTCATTTTCATTTTTCTCTTTTTTTTTATGAATGATTTTTTTCTCTTTTTTCCAATTAATGGACAATGAAAGGAAATAAAACATATTTTCCATGCATAATCTTCTCTTTTTTTGACAAATTTTTGTGCTAAAAGCCTTGCAAAAATAAAACTAAACTAAAATAAAACAATAGATAATAATAATAATTTAAATTGCTATACAAATGCTACAAGTCTAAAAATCATGAAATTAACAAATAAAAATAGATAAGGATTATTACTAAAAACAAAAATTAAATTAGGATAAAAAAAAATTATTTAAAAATTTTGGTGTCTACACACCCCGTTTTCTGCAAGTATACAGGTCGTTTATTGAGTATAGGGGATATCAGGAATCGATCCTACAGGGAAGAGTGTCCATTAACGATGATTTTTAAATTTTTTTATTAGTTAGACTATCACAAGTACAAGAAATTAAATCTATACTATGAAATAAAAGTAATACAAATAATAATAGAAAACTCCTAGAGGTGTGAAATTTTTCACTACTCTTGCAAGTGAAATCACCGGTTAATTAAATATTATTATCTTGGTTAATTATGGCGTAATTTCCTAATGTATGTGAAACCTACTCTCATAATGAATCAATTATACGTGTAATTAAACCATACCTAATCTCGTGGTTATGAAATTAACTACAAACTCATTTCTTCTATAAAATTATATGGAACAAGCCACTAAAGTCACAAAAGTGCACCATTACTCTCGTGAGTGTACTCCCTGAGTTTAGCATTACCTTAAATTAGTGTCAAATTCTAATTCTCATTGCAAATTTAACATCATAAGATTATTACGACTAATGGTCAGTTAATCATGATTAAAAAAGCAAAAGTGATAAATAATTTGCTCAAAATAATATCATCATTTAATCAAGTAAATATCACGAACAAAATATAGAAAGTTTATCCATAACTCTAGGCATAAACTTTAGCTAAACATGAAAGAAAAGACTATACTTGTATTATTGTTAAATATGAACTTAAATACAAAAGAGAAATAATAGAAGAGAAATCACCCTTATCATATGAATTACAATCTCTCCATCTTGCTCCTTAATTCTTCATCCAAATCTAACTATAAGTACAAGAAGGAAAAACAGCACTAACTATACTATACTAATGAATTAAGAAAAACTAGTGAAGACTACATTTTTGGCAGTATCTCTAATCTTCCAAAGTTATCAAATAAGCCCTCCAAAGGCCCCTATTTATAGAGACTTCAAGATCAAAATGAGTTGTTTCTAGTTGGCAAATTTACCTCTTGAAATTACTAAAAGTTGCTTCTTCGAGTCTCTACACTTTTCTTTACAGCTACAGCTGAAATTCTTAGTTGGGGAATAAATGAAAAAGTTATGTAAATATAGAACAAGTTGATGAGCAAGTTGCAAAAAACTAGAAAGAATACGTGACCTCTGGAATACGTGAGTTGGAGCTCACGTATTATCCCACATTTTCCTCTTTTGCAGGTTTTCTCAATTCTGGTCAATCTTCAACTTTGTCTTTTTTTTATTGCATCAATTTCCATTGATATTTTCTCGATGATGATGGCTGAAATGCTATTGTATAAATATGAAAGTTGTAGTACTTTGAGTTAACTTTCCAATGCTCAAGAATAATCCATTTTGGAGCTCTGTAGATTGATAAATGACCAAAATACCCTTGATTGGTCAATTCTCTATTTCAACTTTTGATAACAAAAAGATGGCTGACTGTATTTTGACATTTTAACTAGAAAAACTCATGAATTGGATTTCAATATCTACATACAAAATATAGAGCTATGTGTTAGATTTAAAATGATTCAGGAATCATCTCAATCCAATATTTGTAACTCAAAATATAGCCAAAATACCAATAGGTGTTGAAACTATCAAACTCCATTTCTTTTATACTAAGTTGCATTTCATCTTTTGAACATTTGTACTTCATATTCTTTTTAAATCACTTGAAATCATCAACAATCATCCAATTATCTTTCCAATTTACTCCATTTGATGATTGAATCATTAAAACCTAAAAAAACATGAAGTTTTCACCATTATAGTCGTAGAAATGCAATTCTTCACACTTTAACCATAAAATGCATACTTTCACTAGAAACTTAGTTCATTAGCTATAAAAATGGATAAAATACACCAAAGCTAAATAATAAAACATACCTAAAACGCTTAAAATATACACTTATCAAATTCCTCCACACTAGAACTATTGCTTGTGCTCAAGCAATTAAGAATTACAAACCAACAATAATTTAATATTTTGAAATGAAACATATGTGCACAATTCAAATTTATTTCCTCAAAATAAGGTAAATAACCATTATGCAATCACTCAATTAAGTTCAAGTACTCATAATATTAAGTAAAGACGAATCAATTATAACTAGTTCAATTCAATTCCGCATCCTTTTCCAATTTCACAAGCAAGTAATTTCTATTGTCAATAAAAATGTTTCATAAACCCATGATCATCTTTTTCTTTCAAGTTTAAAGAGGGATTTATTTACGTTTTGATGCGAAAATTGACATTGTTAGATAAAGATCGCTGGTTACTCAATACTTTACATTTTCAAGTTGCTTTGCATATTCTTAATTCAAGTACCGTTTTACATGAAAGCCAACATTTTTAGATGAAAATTCTCGATTACTAAGTACAAGCACCACTGGAGTAGAACAGCTCTTATTCTCTTTTGTTTTCTTTTTTCTTCTTCTTTTTTTTTTTGTTTTCGTTTTAAAATAAACAAAGATAATAAAGTTTTCCTTAGAAGAATAATCATGAGAAAAGTATTGCAACTATTGACCATATTTATCACTTGATTATGTAAAATTAAGTAAAGAGGAGAAATTTTATCAAACATGCAAAATGTAGGCATAATTTTCTCCACTTTACACGATATACTTTTCTAAAAATGTAAAAATTCTAATCGCATAATAGCTATTTCAAGTCAATGAGAAAAGAAATTTTCAAATCACATATATTTATTTCAAAATTAGAAAGAATTTGAATTGCTAATGGTATGGAACTTATTGTCCTTGGATAAAATTGAAAAATTGAAAATATTTTGGGGCAATTTTGTAAATTTTGACAAGATGTTGCAAAAATTTTGACAAAGTTTTTTCTTATAAACGGATGAACTCCCTCCCAACAAATCCAAGTTTGAAAAATTTCTAAGTATAATAACATTTCCAAGCATAAGTCCAATATTTTAAACCAACAAGTTAATCACATATAATGTATATAATTTCAATTCTCCCTCCTCCCAACACTTAAAATACACATTATCCTCAATGTGTAAAAAGAAAAATCAAGATAAAGAAAGAAATACTCCCTATTGATGTGATTGAAGTGTTCAAATATGAAGTTTCACAATTCATCATGAAATTTATGATCCATTTGCTGCAATTCTACGAAAAGGAAATTTCATGAATTCCACGTATAACCATTAGTAATAGAAATCTAAGAAGTGAAAATGAGAAATAAACTACTATGATTGAAGAAATATAAAGGCAACAACAAAGGCATTAATAAATATAAAACGGTGATCCATGATTCTACGCTTTTATCTTGGTGATGTACCCAAATAAAATTGATGAGAAACTTTTCAACGTACAATGAAATACTTCACTTAACACATTTTGTCTTTTCATCCTAAATACCTTACTTTTCACTTATAATGCATACATCCTCCTCTAGGTATTTATAGGATCACCGTATTATAACCATTAGGCGAAAAGTCAAACCGTGGATAATATACCATGCACATATGCAATTTTCATTCCTAATATTCCACACAAATTACTAAATTCTTCACATGTTTAAAATTTATCATCCAATCACGCTCTATATGAAGATCAAGTTACAAACTTTCATTTAAATGCATCATTTTTCTTACTAGATAAACTAGCCATTCTCTAAAGTTTCAAATTCAAATTTTCTGAAATGTCACCATACAATGAATGTATACATGTAAGCATCATAAACAAGGCACAGTTTGAAAATTTGAACCATCCAATTATACTTAACACTATTCCAAAACCAATTATCACATTGATCATGAAATAGGAATATGCATAAATTGAAACATTGCATAGATAATCATATTCCCACACTTGATCATCTAGACATGTTTAAAACTGTTAAATAAGTATAATGGGATTTATATACATCAACAAATAACATAACAAATTCACTATTCAAAGTGTGTCAATAAACTCAAAAAAATATGCAAATGGTGAATTTTAAAATATCAACTTAAGTATTTTAAGAAACTTATCTTAAATTGGTATAGTGATCTTTGGTGATTCAAATGATACAAAAAAAACCTATAAAATACCCTCTAATTGACCCCTAATTTACAAAATTAGAAACTATGAAACCTAACCTTCAATCTCTCAAAAATCAATTTTTGAGATGCTTTATGTGAATTTTAATCGGTTAAAAAGGTTTTATAAAGGTCAAAAGACGTTTGGTTGATGATTTCTTGTAAGAAAATGGTATATAAAAGAAGATTTGTAAAGTGTGCGTTTGTGTGAATGAAAAATGTGGGTTTAGGAAGAAAGGAAGAAGGGAAGAAGTGAATTGCAACCTGCATTTTGTGTCTTTAAATAGAGAAACGAATACATGACCTGAAAATGTGTGTTGGAGCTCACGTTTTCAAACCTGTGTTTTCTGTGTAAATTTTACGGAAGACAAAATGTGAGCTGATGAAAACGTGAACTGTGCCACGTTTTTAGAGGTCACATTTTTGTGTTAATTTTACAGAACACAAAACGTGAGCTGATTAAAACATGAGTTGAGCCACATTTTTAGAGCCTGCATTTTTTGTTTCGCAATTTTTTTGCAAAAATTTGAACTTTCAAAAATTATACACTTCACCCCAATTTCTCAAAATGCATTATAGATTATTCTTTTGTCAAAATAATCAATGTGCGTATATATAAAATAATCAAAACATGCATTCTAAATCTATATAAGCATGTGCTCTCTGCCATACCTATGCACGTGTTAGCCGTCATGGACCCGCCATCCGGGGTGCTAAAGGAGCTGGAACGCCTTATGGCCAATTTTTTCTGGGGGCAGACGGAGCTGGGCCCTAAACATCATTGGCGTTCCTGGAAAAACCTATGTTATCCAGTGGAGGAGGATGGCCTTGGCTTACGTTCTTTTAAAAGCATACAAGGGGCTTTCAGCTGCAAACTGTGGTGGCAGTTCCGCCATTCTTCCTCCTTGTGGGCACTATTCATGCGATCCCGTTATAGTGAGGACAATGGGGTAGTCTGTGGAGCATCCAGAGTCTGGCGACGAATGCTGTCCATTTCTGATATGGTGACGCAGTCCACCCGCTTAATTGAGTTAGACGACAGAGCTAGACCAGCTTGGACCCTCACATCTTCTGGCGATTTCACCATTTCTTCAGCTTGGGACGCTTTGCGGCCCAAAAGAGCTTGCCTTGGATCTAGGAAGTGTGTATGGAGTGCCAGTGCTCCTTGCAAGATTGCTGTCTTTATGTGGAAGCTGCTCAATCGGTATCTCCCTTTCCCTGATGCCCTTCAGCGGTTTGGCCTCCAACTCCCCTCAAAGTGCTCTTTTTGCTTGAATGGAGAGTCTCAAGATCACGTCTTCTCGGAATGCGTTCTAGCATCTCAGGTTTGGAGTTTTTTCGCCAGGGCCATGTGGGTTCCTCAGTCGCCTACGGCCGACACTATCTCCCGTTTACAGCAATGGTGGCTATGTCATCCTCCAGGCTCTGCACGGGGTAAGCTGTGCAAGGTATTGCCGTCGCTAATCTGTTGGGGCCTTTGGAAAGCTAGGAACATGGCGGTGTTTGAGGGCGTTGTTTTAACCCCAACTCAGGTTTGCTGGAATATTCAAACGCTGCTGCATCACTTGTCCCAGGTCCGGCCTTTCGCTCGAGTGACGCAGGATGACGGGGAGCTGGCCCGCTCGGGCTTGTTTCTCCGACTGACGTCACCAAAGCGGATGGCCCCACGCTGGGTCCTTTGGGAATCACCACCTGAGGGGTTTGTAAAATTGAATGTTGATGGCTCATCTCTAGGGAATCCAGGCTCATCTGGTGCGGGAGGTGTGTTTCGTGACTCGGGGGGTAATGTCCTCCGTGGTTTCTCCTATTTTTTGGGCTCAAGGACAAACATGGAAGCGGAGGCCTCGGCATTACTGGAGGGTATGTTGCTCTCCACAGGTTACCACTCTCTGCAAGTTGAAATGGACTCTCAGGTTCTGATGGCTATGGTGAATGACAATGGACGAGTACCTTGGAAGCTATGGAAGACTATCTCACGCATCCAAGCCTTAGCGCTGGGCCGCCAGGTTACCTTCTCTCATGTCTATCGGGAGGCAAACGGGATGGCTGACGCCCTGGCAAATCTAGCAAGTTCCACGGGTGTCGATCACAGCTTTGGGGCCTCCACCCTCCCGGACTACATACAGGGGCTAGCCCGCCTAGATAAGATGCGAATGCCTTATGTACGGTTGTCTTAGCCCTTCTGGCGAACATCTCAAAACAGAACATCTCTTGTGTCTATTTTTGAATAAATTTGGGAGTGGCGTCCCCCCTCGTGTTCGAGGTTAGCCGGATTAAAAAAAAAAAAAACAAATAAAAAATAACAATTACTTAAATTGAAGGGTTTCGTTCCTTGATTAAAATTTGCTTCACCACATTTGGTCACCTTTGTTTCTATTTCCCATTTCTATAAAACAAACATAATAAAATGATATTAATACGTAACTAATCTAAAATCACATTAAATTGAAATAAAACATTAAAATATTGGGTTGCCTCCCAACAAGCACTTTTGTTTATAGTCGTTGGCTCGATTATTTCACCTTATTTTTCAAGGAGACTTTGTTAATGAGTAATCCACCCTTAGAGTATGAGGTGGATCAACAAAGGGTGATTCAATAACAAAAGCCACATGTTCTAATGATAAGAGAGATAGAAGTGGCTTACCAATTTCAAGTGATTCATAGATATTATTTTGAATGTGCATTACTTGAGAACTCACTAAAGGAACATCCATATAACCCTTTTGAGTGATGATATCTTTAGAATCTACTCGTTCAAAACACTCCTTAAGAGGGGTTAAATATGAATCATTGACACCAATTTCTTGAGATTCAAATTTAGTTCCAAGGATATTACCTTGTGAAACGGATACTTTTTCATTGAAACAACACTTAGGATCATCATTTTGATCAAAATGCAAACTACTTTCACATGCAACATTTCCACCATTCACAATAGGGATAACTTGCATATTATTAAAAGATATAATTTCACACAAAACATGCAATTGGTCTTGAATTGTCCCAAAGTGAGAAGTTAGTTCATCTAACCTATCGTCAATTCTATCAAAACGGTCAAAAGTCACATTAGCTACCTGTTCTAAATTTGAATCAATTTGATTAGCTAACCTTTCTATAGCTACTTCCCAAAATGGTTTTGATTCAAGTTGGACATAGTCGGGTTGATAATCATAAAAACATAAGCATCATTTTATGTACATTACTTATCCCAACTATAAGTATAAGAATTACCCCAACTGGGGTTGAATTGATCAAAAACAAGAATTATAATACCCAAATTTATCATAATAATCCACGTTTTGCACTTGCAAACATTCATAAATGTAAGGCCCAAAGACAACCTAAGAGGGGGGTGAATTAGGTTGATTAAAATCTTAATCAAATTTATGCAATTTTCCTTTAATAAAAAATTTACCTTCTTTTCTAGTAATGATCAACCAAGTAGATTAGAAGAAGAGAGCAATGTTGATTAGAAAAACAAGTATAGATAAGTAATGAGAATTTTATTAAACAAAAAGAATAAGATAGAATATCAAACCGATTGTCTACCAAGCTTTCCTCAAACTTGAAGACCAATCACTAGGTTGAGCAACTTCTCTTTGATGAAAGATGATCAACTAGATGACAATGGAGGGAGCACTTCCTCCTTGCCCTAAGCCTCACTTAGTCAAGCTAAGAAGTTTTACAATCACTCAGATAACCCTCAACAAAGCTGCACTAATGAAACTTTCAACCACAAGAGAAATGCTCACAAGAAATTCACACCACTTGGAGAACAAATCTAGCTTTGGAGACTATTTTTTAGCTAAAATATCTCTTGAGATCTTGTAAACAAAGTGTGCAAAAGTCTCTCTCTGATTCAGAATCGTTTGTTTTTAAAGGGAACCAAAAATGGGCTTCATTAATTCTTCCAATGGATAGAAGGCAGATGAAGAGTCAGCTAGCCGTTGGGGCTGTCGGACGTCCGACAGCTTGGTCATCGTCCGATCCCATCGTCCGAAAATCAGTCAAGTTGTTGTTCGGACGTCCGATGGAATTTTATCGTCCGACAGCTTCTGCATTCGAACGTTGGCAGAGAGTCATCAACACTTTGTAGAATTTTTAGGACGTCCGACACGATCGATGTGAGTCCGAGGAGTGCGTCCGATCCATCCGGACGTCCGACACGATCGATGTGCGTCCGAAGAGTACGTCCGATCCATCCGGACGTCCGATGCTTCCTCACGAGCGTCCGACAGAATTTCCTTCTTGATGTTCTTCATCCTTTCGGACGTCCGACAGATTCCTTCGGACGTCCGACATGAGTGTCCTGTTTTTGCTTCTTCTTTTGGTTGATTTTCATTTCTTGTTATATTCGTACCTGATTCTTTGATAGGCAAAAACACTTATATTTGAAGAGAGTTAGATAAACATTTCAAAGTACTTTGTGATCATCAAAACCAAGAATAACATTCTCCCCCTTTTTGATGATGACAAAACAATGGTTTGAAATGAGATTTGATGATTGCAATATAAGCTCCCCCTTTCTCAATTGACAAAAACTCCCCCTTACTTGGTGGATCATAGAGCAACAATCTGAAAAAAAAACCCCCCCTCACTTGGCTACCCTACCGAATTAATCAATTATCCAAAAACATAACAATTAAGCAGCCAACATCCAACATTTTACCAATTCAATCCATCAATCCATCAAGCCAATTCAATTAAATCATCAATCAATTCAATCCAGTCCTCTCCCCCTTTTTGTCATCACAAAAGGCCAATCAATCACATATATCACAGAGAACCAATAATAAAAACATTCATCACATCCACACATTCATCATTTAAAATACTTAAACATCCATCCAGATATCCATAACCATTACAGCCATAATCATCCATTAAAAAGTACTAAACGAACACAACATAAACAAAAGCATTACATCTACATATTCATTGTTGAACACCACAAACACTAGAAACACATGAAATAGTCAAACAAGATGCAAATGACCCTATGTGATCCTAAATGGTGAACTAGGTGGATCCAGGTGTCCTTCGAGAAAGCTGATATTGGGAGAGGTCCTCCTCTTCAGTTTCTTCATCATCTGCAGCAGCTTCTTCAACAGGTGCCTTGCCTTTATCTGATGTGGAAGGGTCATGAGGAGTCACTGGAGTTGATGAGCTCGGGTCTGGAATTGATGAACTTGGATCAGTGGGGCGTGGCTCTTTGCCATGGGAAACTTCCTCAACCACAGGTGGGGGAAAAAGAAGGTTCTTTTTGTCTAGGTAGGCTGTTTGTTGCTCAGAGGACATGGTGAGCATTAGACCATGTTCCAGAAGAAGAACATGCTGTTTGAGTTCACGAAGGAGTTCAATCACTTCATCATTGGAGGAGGAAGATGCCTTAGTGGCAGACTTCCTGGGATGAATGGAAGTGAGTGCAACAGATGAAGGAGTGTGTAGTGGATCATGTGCAGCCTTAGACCTAGGTTCACTAGATGATGCCCCCTTATAAGCCCATAGATTATCCTTAAAGACAAGATTTTTCCTTTCAAAATATCCTTTGGTAAAGGCATAAGAAGATGCTTCTTTGGGACAAACACCTAGAATTGGTACTTTGTAAAACTCAAAAATCTTTTGAAGAAATTTTTCATAAGATAATTTTCTGCGAGAATCAGTGGCATAGCGAAGTAAAAACTTGCACATGACAAAACCAAAATCAATACGAATCTTTTCTCGAAAACAGTAAAAGAGATACAACTCGATTTTGTTTGCATCTGTTCTATGGCCATCAGTAGGCACAAGCAGGTTTGAAATGATTGAAAGGGCAATTAGATTCACAGGGGCAAGATCATTCAGTTTAGCATCAGTAGGGGCAGAAAAACTTCTTTTAAAATAAGTCAACATTTTAGCCCCATCAAAATGATTATCAGCAGTAGGATGCTCTTCATAGGAAAAGAAATTTGCAATTTTACTCTTGCATCCAGGTTCAATAGTAGTTTTTAAAATATCATTCACAATTTCAGAATCAAAAACTAAGTCTACCCCATTAACCCTGGACATAATCTCAGTTTGATCAGTGCCTTTCCTAAGATTGGCAAAGAATTGAAACAGCATTTCAGGATAATAGACATTAGGCATAGAAATGAGATGTGACCATTTCTGGAAAGCAAACAGACTCAGAATGGATTCTAAACCTATTTGGCGAAATTCAGAAGGATTTACGGTGCGTTGAGGGATGACACCTTTCTGGGATATCCAGGAGTGTTTGTCTTTTGCAGCATCATCAAAGAATGTAGGGACTGTGGTTGATTTTGGAGGCGGTTGAGATGAGGTTCCCTGTCCAGATTCAGGCTGAGGGGTACGTTGTGGTGTAGGCTGTGACATTTGACCCTTTACAGCTCCCCTCTTGACGCGTTTGGATGATCGTTTGACCGTAGGAGCATCATCATCCTCATCCCTGAGTGGATGCTTGCGTCCGGCAGTGACCTTCCCTCCTCTTAGATTCACCATTGTGCGAAATGTGTGGAATGAAGGATGCAAATGATGCACACAGTAGTATGGAAGTGAATCACACAGAAATTTTGGGACAAAAAGGCCTTGAAGAAGATTGGACAGAACGGTTATGAGAAAATAGGGTTTTGAGGGAAATTTGGAAATTTGCGAAATGTTATGCGATTCGGTGAAATGATCAGGAGAAACGAATCGCAATCGATCAGGAAAAGTTTTGGTTGAGTCAATTTGGGAATGAGAGCTTCAGAATGGTACGAATTTGAGAGTGAGAAACGAGAGAGTTTTCGTCCGAGAGGAAATAGAAGAAGAAGAGTTTGAAGCAAATGAGGAAGAAAGTTACTTTAAAAAGTGAACCGTTGCACTGTCGGACGGCCGAACAAAGTCGTGCGTCCGACAGCTTCGTCCGAACAGGTGTTTTCTGGAAAAATAGCTGAAGAACATTATCGGACGTCCGTTCATCTTCTTTCGGACGTCCGAAGGCTTTGAGAAATTTTAAGATGATTTTTCGATTATCCCTAATTTTGATCTTAGATGAATGAACTGATCTAATGGCAAAGCTTTTGTAAAAATATCAGCAAATTGATCTTTAGAACAAACATAATTTACACATACTTCACCTTTTTGAACAAGATCGCGAATAAAGTGGTGCTTTATATCTATATGCTTTGTCCTAGAATGTTGAATTGATTTTTGGTCAAATTGATAGCACTAGTATTATCACAGAATATAGGCATGCAGTCATATGATAATCCAAAATCATTCAAGGTATGCTTCATCCATAAAAGTTGAGCACAACATGCACTAGCGGCAATATATTCCGCTTCGGTTGTAGACAAAGAGATTGCATTTTGTTTCTTGCTAAACCAAGAGACTAAGCAATTACCAAGAAAGTGACAAGTTCCACTAGTACTCTTTCTATCCACACGACAACCTCCAAAATCAGCATCCGAATATCCATATAGTGCAAACTCACTAGATCTAGCATACCAAAGACCATAGTCTAATGTACCTTTCAAATACCTAAAAATCCTTTTAACAGCATTCAAATGTGATTCTTTTGGACAAGATTGAAATCTAGCACACAAGCAAACAGCAAACATAATATCGGGTCTACTTGCGGTTAAATAAAGTAAGCTTCCAATCATACCTCTATAGTGCTTTTCATCCACATGTTTACCTTCTTCATCTTTGTCAAGTTTTGTTGAAGTGCACATTGGAGTTCCAACTTGCTTTGAATCCTCCATGCCAAATCTTTTCAGCAATTCCTTAGTGTATTTTGCTTGATTTATGAAACTGCCCTCTATGGCTTGATGTATTTGAAGTCCAAGGAAGAAATTTAATTCTCCCATCATACTCATTTCAAATTCACTTTGCATAATGGTGGAAAAATCCTTGCATAGATACTCATTAGTAGCACCAAAAATAATATCATCTACATATATTTGCACAATAAGGAGTTCATTTAGCACTTGCTTAGTAAACAGTGTGGTGTCCACAACTCCTCTTTTGAAATTATTTTCAATCAAGAAACCACTCAATCTTTCATACCAAGCTCTTGGAGCTTGTTTTAGCCCATACAATGCTTTTGAGAGTTTAAACACATGATTTGGAAATTTTGAATTTTCAAAACCGGGGGATTGATCCACATATACTTCTTGATCAATAAAACCGCTTAAAAAGGCACTTTTAACATCCATTTGAAACAGTTTAAAACCTTTGAAGCAAGCAAAAGCAAGAAGCATTCTAATTGATTCTAATCTAGCTACGGGAGCAAATGTTTCATCAAAATCAATTCCTTCTTCTTGAGCATACCCTTTTGCAACTAATCTAGCTTTATTTCTTACAACTACACCTTTATCATTCAGCTTATTTCTAAATACCCACTTAGTACCAATGATAGGGTGATTTTGAGGTCTATCAACTAGTGTCCAAACCTCATTTCTTTCAAATTGATTAAGTTCCTCTTGCATTGTCAAAATCCAGTTTTCATCCTTTAAGGCATCATTGATATTTTTAGGTTCAAAAAGAGAAACTAAAGCAAAATTATCTATCAATTTCTTAGATGAGGAACGAGTGTTTACCTTCTCGGATGGATCACCAATTATAAGTTCTTTTGGATGATTTTGGCTAAATTTTCAAATCTTGGGAAGATCTTTGAATGAATCATCATTTTTGTCCTCATCTTCCCTTTCTTGATCTTCATGAGCTTCATTCTCCATTTCCTTTGCTTCCGGTTCAGAGTTTCCTCCATCTCCAATTTTTAACTTTTCCATTCCTTCACGAACACCTACATCATCATCCTCACACGAACTTTTGGAATTATCATCATTAGTTTCATCAAATGTTATGTGTATGGCTTCTTCTATCACAAGAGTCCTTCTATTAAAGACTCTATATCCTCTTTTGTTCTCACAATATCCCAAAAATATTCCTTCATCAGATTTTTTCTCAAACTTACCAAGATGTTCCTTTAAATTTAAAATAAAACATTTACAACCAAAGACCTTGAAATATCCAACCGTAGGTTTCTTATAAAAAATCAGTTCATAAGATGTTTTATTCAAAATGGGTCTCAAAAGGATTATGTTCATCACATAACATGCAGTGTTTACCGCTTCAGCCCAAAGGTATTTTGGCAAACTACATTCACTTAACATAGTTCTAGCAGCCTCTTGTAGTGTCCTATTTTTCCTTTCTACAACACCATTTTGTTGTGGAGTTCTTGCAATTGAAAACTCATGTGTTATGCCATTATGATCACAGAATTCTGAAAAATCACAATACTTGAATTCCGTTCCATTATCACTTCTAATCCTAACAATTTTTAAGCCAAGCAGATTTTGCACTTTAGCAAACAATGAAGTGAAATTCTTGAAGGCATCATCCTTATGAGCAAGAAATATCACCCAAGTATATCTAGAATAATCATCCACAATCACAAAGCAGTATTTCTTACCTCCCAAGCTAGTGATTTGAGTAGGACCAAATAAGTCAAGATGCAAGAGTTCTAAAGGTTTAGAAGTTGATACACACTTCTTTGGTTTAAAAGAAACTTTTGTTTGCTTTCCAAATTGACATGCATCACAAATTTTATCCTTTTCAAAACTGATTTTTGGCAAGCCTCTAACCAGCTCCTTTTTCAAAATTTCCTTTACTAAATCCATGTTAAAATGACAAAGTCTCCTATGCCACAACCAAGGGTCTTCATTTGAAGTTTTAAGACATTTGAAGTTAGATGAATCATTTTTATCAAGAACCACAATATATATGTCATTAAACCTCTTACCTTTGAACACAACATTATATTTGGAATCAAGCACAATGCATTCATGCTTTTTAAACAACACATTCAAGTCTTTATCACACAATTGACTAACACTAAGCAAGTTATAACCTAAGTTATCAACTAAGAGCACATTATGAACAAAAGTTTCACCATCCTTACCAATATCACCTATTCCAATTGTCTTAGCTTTCACATCATCACCAAATGTCACCTTTCCACTTGATTTTGATTTTAGCTTTATGAACAAGGGGGGATCACCGGTCATATGCCTTGAGCAGCCACTATCAATAAACCATTTGGACTTGTTTGAGCCTTTTTCCTGAAAAGAGAAAGTGTTTGGTACCCTTTTTAATTTTGGGGTCCACAATAATTAGCATTGTGTCTAACTAACCACATGCATTTCATCCCTTTGTTCAGATTTCTTTTCACATAGCAATCTCCTTTCAAGTGCCCTTTTTGACAACAAAAACCACACATAATGGAAGAGTCCTTAACATGTAATGATTTGACATATCTCAAACCACTTCTTCTATATGTTGTGAAACCATGTGCATTTTTGTTGTGTGCTAATGTTCTTTGATGAGCAGTAAGAAAGATAGATGACATGTTTTTTTTGAGAAAATCTTGCTTTCTTGCTTTCAAAGTCTCATCCAAGTTGTCCATTCTTTTCTTCAAATCACCATGTCTTTCCTTCAGCATTTCACAAATACTTGTCTTTCTATCAAACTCATTTTGAACATCAAATCCGGCTCTTACAAGACATTCATTGTCAGTCTTTAGTTGTTTATTTTGTTGAAGAAGACTTGCATTTTCATGAATGAGAAAAGCAATTTTCTGTTTTAGCTGCTTGTTTTTATCATAAGATTCCTTCAAAGCATTATGCAGTTTTTCAACAAAGGATTCAAGATCATCATCTTCTTCATCATCACTTTCAGATTGAGAGTGTATGGAAGTTACCTTATTATCTCCAATAGCCATGAAGGCCATTTGAGTTGATTCTTCCTCTTCTTCAACTTCCCCTTCGGAGTGGCATTCATTCCAAGTAATCTGGAAGTTGTTGAATCTTGGCTTTCGATAAGCTTTCCCATCTTTCATTTTCTTCATGGGGCATTCATTTGCATAGTGTCCAGGCTATCCACATTCATAGCATTTGTCCACTTGCTTCTTGTTGAATTCTTGTTTTCCTTTGTTCCTTGCATTTGATGAATAATTTTGGAATTGATTGCTAGGTCCTCCCCTTCTAAACTTTCTTTTATTCAAGATTCTCTTGAAACCCCTTGTGATGAGAGCAAGATCATTATCATCACCATCTGAGTCTTTATCATCCAAGTGAGTTGGATCATCTTCACCTTGAGTACTCTTTAGAGCAATGTTTCTCTTTGCTCTAGCATCCTCTTCCTCCTGCACTTTAGATTTCAACTTCAACTCATAAGAGGTTAGTGAGTTAATGAGAGATTCAATAGGCACAGAATTTAGATCCTTAGCCTCCTCTATTGCAGTCACTTTATTTTCCCATTCTTTGCCCAATGCATTGAAAATTTTCCTGTTCTTCTCTCCCAAGGTGTACTCTTTGCCCAACACCTCGACATCTTTGATCAAGTCATTGAACCTGCAATACATTTTGTCAATATCCTCAAGAGGTTCAATTTTAAATGATTCATACTTTGTGACCAAGATAGCTTTTTCTGTTCTCTCACGTTGTCACCACCCTCATGGATTTCTCTTAGCTTATCCCACATTTCTTTGGCCGATTTACAGCCTTTTACTCTAATTGATTCATTTGAATCTATGGCACTATAAAGAATATTCATGGCTTTGGCATTCAGTGTGAGATTAGTCCTATCTTGAGCATTCATTTCAACTCTCGTTTTTTTGCCGAAGCAAACCTGTATCTGCATCAAGAAAGTTAGCTTCATGCGGTCCTTCACTCACAATAAACCATAGCTCAATATCAATAGATTGTAAAAATGTGACGACCCCACTTCTCCCAAGGGCGAACCCAAGGGTATCGGCGGGCCACCTGCCTAGCTCGCGCCAGGACTCAAACCTTAAAGCGATAAAAACCAGAAAATCCAAAAGAGTACCTTACATACTATATACAAATCCCAAAAGGTTATAATTACATTCTCCAAAAGTACCTGCTCAAACTATTACACCCTTATAATTACAACCAAAACTAAAAGGTAGACCCTAAGGAGGGTCCTTATACAAACCACCACAATAAAAACAAACATCCTAATTGTCCAACTATGACAAACCAATACTAGTGTAAGTGCCCATAAGTCCCCGCGTCGGCCCCTGCTAAGGAAAACAAAAGGAACGGGGTAAGCTATATGCTTAGTAAGTAAACAGGGGCAAAAGCGTAAATGTCACGTAACCACAGTTACTCAATAAGAGTAAAGCAAAAGCAGAAAAGTAACATCACATAATAAGGATACAGGTGGCTCCAAAGCCAAGTCGTTGCCATGCGTGACCTCCTGTCGACACTCCGTCGACCATACATAAGGTCCGTAGAACTCCACTTGTACACCCACCGAACATCTTATCACCCTCACTGGCCAGTCACCTCACAAACTTGCCCAGGCGAACGAAATCACAAACTTGAGCTTGAGTCACAAGCTCGGGTCACAAAATTGGTTCACATACTCAGCGAACCGGGTTCACAAACTTGGTGACCTCAAACCAAGTTGGACTGACTTCGACCAAGCCCTAACCGGCTCGAATAGTCCATCTAGGTATTGAGTTCAACCTCAAACTCACAAAATTCACAAAATTATTCAAAAGTCACCCTGAGCCACCAGCTCAAGGGTTTTAGTTCCAAAATTGCTTATATACATAAGCCATGTTCAAATATGTGTGCAAATTAGGGTTTAGAGCGAGTGCGATAAAGTACACCCTCGTCTAAGTACCCTCTTCATACATATCGAAACACATAAGCAACTAACATACAAAAGCAGCCTGAATACTTACTCCAAATACAAAAGTAGTACAAAAGCGGAAATCACTTCGTTGGTTGGCTAGTAGTGGGCCCCACCGGCTCCGCCTAGTTCACCACCGTCTGAAATCGAAGATTGTGTCACAATATATCACAAACAGCTACTCACACACGTAAAACAAGCAAAACGGCAAAATTGGCACGCGCAAGTGCGAAAACGGCAAAAAGGGGCACACGCGCACGCGCGGAACGGCAAACGGGACGGCCAGATCGGCCATCTTAAACCGTTTTTGTCGAAAGTTAGGCTAGGAGTGTCGGATCAAGGTGAGCGAGATACCGTTTCGAAGCTAAGAGGAAGGCCTACAATTCTCATGAAGACATCTCAACCCAGATCTCAATAGGTATAGGTCAAAAAGGCACGAAATAGTGCCAGCTGTTTCATGGCAAGTTACCAAACATGCCCTGTTTGCAAGGCCGTAACTCACGGCTCAGAAATCGAAATCAAGAAATTCCAAAGGCGTTAGAAAGCTGAGACATAAGGCTAAAACTTTGATGTTTTGGCCAAGACCTGAATCCACTCAGAACAGAACGAAAATCGAGTGTCAACGTACCCGTCAGAACTGTCCAAATACAAGGCAGTTCTGACGAGCGTTATTGTTTTGATCATAACAGGAGCTACGGAACTCGGTTTTCGACGTATTTTATACCGTTTCGAAGCTGAGACCAAGATCTAAATTTCTTATGAAAGAGTCGACACCCAGATCGTATGGAATCAGAACGGAAAAATGCACGGCAGAAACTGAAATGCAAAACGTACACAAACGGACGTCTAAAACAGGTCTGAGGGTTTTGTCTATAACTCGGAATACATTAATCCCTTTGACCTGAAATTTTACAGGTAGATTCAGCACTTAAAAGGCTACAACGTTGAAGAAGGCCACTTAACCCAGTTTCGAGTGTAACTAGGTCAAAACTGTAAGATACTAAACCAGAATCGTAAAACAGGTGAACAAACCGTAACCTGGTGCAAACAGCATAACTCAGCCTACTTAAGTCCAAATTAGGAAATTTCAAAGGCATACGAAAGCTTAGAAACAGGGCTACATTTCATCAGAAGACTAGAACAACCAATTCTGAAGTAATCCTATCCAAAATCACCAATTACAAGTGCTGTTCTTACATTCGGACAAAACCAGAACAGCAAGGGTATTTTCGACTTTTCTCACTCTACGCTACTCCGATTGACCTGAAATTTTACAGGCACCTATAAAATGTGATTTCCTACAACTTTCATGTTTTAAGCCAAGGCCAATTCGGCCTCTATCTAGGACCAAAATATTCGGACAGAATGAAGAACCAAGAAACCCCAATTTTCCAGATTTCATTCAAAACAGAAATCACTTGCAATCTTCCACTTTTTCCACCATCTAGCATCATTACATACCATTTCCAACCATCATATATAGCCACACAATCATGCTTATATTAAAACAGGAAAAATCCCAATAAATATAAAACTTCACTAAATCATCCACAAATCAAGATATAAACCATAATTTTTCATCTCTTAACACCACTAAGCATGAATTAAGCTTCATTAGGTGAAGGAGAGAGTTCATTCATTACTCACCTAGTAAAACAAGAGAGAGGGAGTTGCTTGTCACCTTAGCTTCCACAAACACTTCACCAATCAACTTACTAATACCAAATGAAGAGGTTTTATGGAAGGAATTCAAGATTAACCGGTTAGTTTATGAGATTGAGCAAGATTAGGACAAGGAATTGAGAGAGATTTTTCTTTCTTCCTTTGGAGAGAATTTCGGCCAAGAGAGAGAAAAGAATGAGGAAGATTAAGCTTCATTTGTCTTATAAGAAGGTTGGAAAAAATAAGAATTAATTCTAGCCACAAGTTTGGTTAACACTTGATTGAATCACAACCACACAATTTTCTCTCTCTTGTTGCATTTTGAACCACTAATTTTCGGCCAATAAGAAGCTAAGAGGGGGGGAAGATATTTTGCTCTATTAGTGGTAAACTTGCATGGCAAGTAAGTGGTGGTCAATTGGTGCGTTCAATCGGTAATGCGCGGGACCCGCCGGTTCGCGCCGTTTTTTCTTAAAACACACGTACTAGGGTTTTTACTTCCTATTCACTAATCTTATCTTATTGCTCCTAATTACATATTATTTCTCACTTAAAAGTCACTTTTAATCACCAAATTTGATCCTTTTTCCGTACCAAAATTTCATCCGGCGAAAATCACAAAAACCCTAATTTTGCTCCAATGCTGAAACCGAAGAGTGAAACCCTACTTTCTAGGCTCACTTGCACTTATTATGGAATAATTGGATAGTAGGGCTTTAAATCTTAATCCCTACATAGGGTTTTCGAAATACTCCTAAAACCAAACGTTACCGCCCAGCTAATGAATATATCAACGTAGAACGGACTGGGGCCTCACAAAAAAGATAATCATCCTTTCTTTTCAACTAACATAATTGGAGCCACTAAACATGGGAGGACTAGTAACAGATTGCTCCTCAACAAACATAGCATGACTGGTTGTCATCTTTACTCCAAGCCGCTTGAGCTTAATCTCTAGGAGACCAAGCTCTGATACCAATTGTAAGGCCCAAAGACAACCTAAGAGGGGGGTGAATTAGGTTGATTAAAATCTTAATCAAATTTATGCACTTTTTCTTTAATAAAAATTTACCTTCTTTTCTAGTAATGATCAACCAAGTAGATTAGAAGAATAGAGCAATGTTGATTAGAAAAACAAGTATAGATAAGCAATGAGAATTTTATTAAACAAAAAGAATAAGATAGAATATCAAACCGATTGTCTACCAAGCTTTCCTCAAACTTGAAGACCAATCACTAGGTTGAGCAACTTCTCTTTGATGAAAGATGATCAACTAGATGTACAATGGAGGGAGCACTTCCTCCTTGCCCTAAGCCACACTTAGTCAAGCTAAGAAGTTTTACAATCACTCAGATAACCCTCAACAAAGCTACACTAATGAAACTTTCAACCACAAGAGAAATGCTCACAAGAAATTCACACCACTTGGAGAACAAATCTAGTTTTGGAGACTATTTTCTAGCTAAAATATCTCTTGAGATCTTGTAAACAAAGTGTGCAAAAATTCCTCACTGATTCAGAATCGTTTGTATTTAAAGGGAACCAAAAATGGGCTTCATTAATGCTTCCAACGGATAGAAGGCAGATGAAGAGTTAGCTAGCCGTTGGGGCTGTCGGACGTCCGACAGCTTAGTCATCGTCCGATCCTATTGTCCAAAAATCAGTCAAGTTGTTGTTCGGACGTCCGATGGAATTTTATCGTCCTACAGTTTCTGCATTCGAACGTTGGCAGAGAGTCATCAACACTTTGTAGAATTTTTAGGACATCCGACACGATCGATGTGCGTCCGAGGAGTGCGTTCGATCTATCCGGACGTCCGATGCTTCCTCACGAGCGTCCGACAGAATCTTGGCAGAGAGTCATCAACACTTTGTGGAATTTTTAGGACGTCCGACACGATCGATGTGCGTCCGAGGAGTACGTCCGATCCATACGGACGTCCGATGCTTCCTCACGAGCGTCCGACAGAATTTCCTTCTTGATGTTCTTCATCCTTTCGGACGTCCGACAGATTCCTTCGGACGTCCGACATGAGTGTCCTGTTTTTGCTTCTTCTTTTGGTTGATTTTCATTTCTTGTCATATTCGTACCTGATTCTTTGATAGGCAAAAAATACTTATATTTGAAGAGAGTTAGATAAATATTTCAAAGTACTTTGTGATCATCAAAACCAAGAATAACACAGGCGAATCTCTCTATGAGTACTGGGAAAGGTTCAAAAAGTTGTACATCAAGTGCCCTCATCACCAAATAAGTGAGCAACTGCTCATCCACTATTTCTACGAGAGATTACTTTTCAGAGATAGAAGCATAATCAATGCTGCAAGTGGAGGAGTATTGGTGAACAAGACTCTTCGAGAAGCGTGGGAGTTGATCGAAAGGATGGCTGAGAACTCGCAGCAGTTCGGTACAAGTGAAGATGTCCCGATACACAGAGTAAATGAGGTAGAGACATATTCTATCCAGCAACAGTTAACTGAGTTAACATCCTTTGTTAGGTAATTGGCTGTAAAGAATGCACTACAAGTCAAGGTGTGTGGGATTTGTACTGTCATGGGCCATTCTACATGGATGTGCCCAATGATTCAAGAAGAGAGTGCGGAGCAAGTAAACATGACTGGTCAAGTGCCCGCGCAAAGACAGCCATACGACCCGTACTCGAACACGTACAATCCGAGTTGGAGAGATCACCCTAACCTCAGTTATGGAGGAGATAAGCAATCAAATTTTGTGCCAAATAGACCACAAGGGTACCAATAGCAATATCAACCTCACCCGCCACCACCACCTCCAAACTCAAGCCCGTCTTTAGAAGAGATGATGAAGCAACTAATTGCTAGTAATACGCAATTAATTGCGAGTCAACAAAAGACGGAATCTGACCTATAAAATATAAGAAATCAGATGGGTCAGATGCAAGCGATGCAGAATCAGATAAGTTAGATGGCAATATCAATCAACCATCTGGAGTCTCAAGTAAACAGAAAATTGCCATCCCAATCTGAACTGAACCTGAAGAACGTAAGTGCAATGACCTTAAGGAGCGGGAAGGAGACTCGGGGGCCTGAACTCGTGACTCTAAAGGATAAGGATGACGAAAAGATCGAGAAAGAACTTGAGGAGGAGGACAGAAATTATAAAAATCCAGTGGTACTCCCTGACCCAATCATTGAAGTTAAAACTAATCCACCTCCTTTTCCTAACAGGTTGGAGAGATCGAAGAAACAGGACAAAGAAAAAGAGATCTTGGAGATATTCTGCAAGGTAAAGATCAACATTTCCCTACTAGATGCAATCAAACAAGTGCCAAAGTACGCGAAATTCTTGAAGAACTATGCATCAACAAGAAGAAGTTGATGGGGGATGAACAAATTGTGGTTGGTGAGAATGTTTCAGCGATTCTATAAAGGAAATTACCACTTAAATGTGGGATCCAGATATGTTTACTATCCCCTGTAAGATTAGACACTCTAATATCAGAAATGTCATGCTAGATTTAGGGGATTCAATTAATGTGATGCCTAAATCAATTTATGATTCTCTAAATTTAGGACTTTTAAAAGAAATATGGATAATAATTCAATTGGCTGATCGTACATTTGCTTATTCGGATGGGGTAGCTAAGGATGTTTTAGTGCAAATAGATGGATTAGTTTTTCCTGCAGATTTTTATGTGCTTTACATGGATGATGGAAGTGCCCCAAATCCATCAGCCATTATATTAGGAAGTCCATTCTTGAGTACTGCCCAAACTAAGATTGATGTTAGTCAGGGTACTCTCACAATGAAATTTGATGGAGAAATAGTTCACTTTAATATTTTTGATACAATGAAACATTCTGTTAACTCTCACTTTGTGTTTTCTATTCATGCTATTAATCCCTCTGTGGAAGAATTTTCTGAGTTTGTTTGTTGGGTAAATTCAAAGTTGCTGCGAACAAGTATCAGGGGATGAAAGCAATTTATAAGGTGAAAATGAGTAGAAAAATTAAGGAAGAAGGTTGCACTCAATGGCTATTTGGATCCCGGAGGAAGGCCACTGATTACAAGAAAAATTGAATTACATCTAGATTGAAGAGTGGTGTTTAACGTCTAGCCATAAACGTTAAAGAAATGCGCTTTTTGAGAGACAATTCAAATATAGATTTTGTTTATTTTTCGTTGTTCAATGCTTTAAATTTATCATTTCTCACTTGGGTACAAGTCGATTTTGATGTTTTCCTTAACTGTGATCAGGACAGGGAAATTTGGCGTGCCCAAATGAGCCTAAGTCTCATGGTCAGGAGACTTTTGCAGAACATGGCGTGCCCATGCCATGTTGGTAGAACCTCAACATCTTGCGACATTGGCAGGAAGAGGAATCTTGGCGTGCCCAAGCGAGGAGAGCACGTGCTAAATTGCGAAAAGCGACTTCCAAGGTCAGATTACTTTTCCCTATCTTAGCGTGCCCATGCCGTGTTTCACGACCCAAGAATAGAAAAATATATTAAAAAAACCCAAAAAATTTCTTTTCTTTCTTTCTGTTTTCTTTCCCTCTTCTCTCCTATTTCTCCTTTCCCCTCAACCAACCGCCGTAGCCTCCTCACTTCGCAATCGATGCTTGCCGCCATCGCGACACACGCAGCCTCACCGCACGCCTCTCTCAGCCTCTCTCTCTCTCTGCTACCCATCCCTTTTCTTTCCCCCCTTTCGACTGAAACCCCCTGCCGCTACTGTCCTTCCTTGTTTCTCGCGTCACGCCGCTGCGGTCAACGCACCCAGGCCAAGCACTGCACGTCTCCCTTGCGTCTCTCTCTCTCGACGTTCACCATCTCGTCGCTCTCTTTCCTTGCCGCAGCCACCAAGTCACTTTCGGCACCATCATTGATCTCAATGCGCGTTTGCCTTCCATGACGCCAACACAACCCCGCGAGCTTATCAACGATGGAACGGTATTCTATTTGTCTTCATTCCTTGGTCAATTCCTGGAGCATTAATTCTCATAGTTGCATTCTGGCTTTCACTGTAACTCATTTTGCCGACTGATTGTGTTGACTTGCTGAGGGTCATTTTTAGTATCACTTGAGTTCTATTTTGCTGATTTATGTATTGAGTCAATTGAAGTGATCTGTTGGAATAATTTGGGTATTGACGGAGTGCTGCTTTGCTTGGGATTTCTGTTGTGCCTTTGGTTGGATAACTTCTGCATTTGTCTATTGAATCCCGTGACACCTGTCGCTTGATTTGGTTATTGCAATTGGTTGAATTTAATTGACTTGTTGGGAGCTATTCGCTGTTGAGTCCCACTGCTGATTTGGTGGGACATTTGTTGAGGACTTGGGTGGACACATTCTGCATTCAATTGTTCAATTGTGGCATAACATTGGTTGTAACATTGGTTGTTAAATTGATTGTTGCCATACCCATAGTTGCAACTTCTGCTTTATTGGTTTAATACAGTTGCTGGAACATTGGTTTCTTTTGTTGGTTGGGCTGCTAATTGAGCAGCACTGATGGAAATTGACTTGTTTATTGCCCTTACTGGTGGCTGTAGATTTGTTATTGATTTGAAATTCCTGGTTCCTATAACTGTTGGCAATTTTGTTTCTTTTTGATTGGGATGCTACTTGAGGACACTGCTGGTCTCTCTTCTTCTACGCCTCCCCTGTCGATGGCCTCTGATGCTAAGTGGCGCCACTTGCAAGCTCAGGTTCACAACGCAGATGAGCGAGTGACGAACATCGCCAATCAGGTGGCTTAAATGTCTCAGAACCTGGCCGCATACTTCCACCATATTAGCTTCACTCCCCCGTTCCCGCCTATCCTGTAGCCGCTCGAGAGGGAAGTTTGAGAGGGGACAACTGTGGTACTAGTAATGCTAGTTTTTAGTTTAAGATGTTTTTTCTTTATTTTTAGTTTGTTATTTGTCTATTTTTCGTTTATTTTCTTTTTATTTTAAGTGATCAGCTCTTCTGAGACTACCAAGGTGATATTGGATTGTTGACTCTAATTCTACTATTACCAAGTTTTTGTAATAAAAGGTTATTGAGTTAATTTATTTGAGCCCAAAAATATCTCTTTGGTGAATATCGATGATTTGTGACCCCTGTAATTTCTGATTAACTTTTCTAGGCATAGGGAATAACTGTTTGGCAATTTGATGTAAGTCGGTCCAATTATTAACTTTAGTTCTCTATGTTTGAAAAAAAATGAGGCTAGCTGCTGCTATCTTTTGTGATATTTGGAGTTATTTTGTTGTCTGGTCGTGAATAAAGTTGGTTGTACTCCACTAGTTATTACTGCTGAGTAACTGGGGGTCTTCACCAAAAGTGTCGATTCTCGCGTCAAAAAATAGTAATTACTATGAGTACGTGGTCGTGTAGCAATAGGAGTTGAGTAATCAGGCTCCTTCATCTGACAAATGTTGGAGTTCGCGTCAAAAGACTCTGATGGCTGGAAACTAAGCCTATTATTACCTCAAAAGAAAAAAAGAGAGAAGAAAACAGATCATAAAAACAAAAAGAAGTGTGAAGGTTGTGTCAATATATGATTAAAGTCAGCTTGCCGATTTAAGGATTTAATGTTGAGATTTTGGTTAATAGTTGGACCATTTGCTGATAAATGTTGAGCGACCATTCCTTTTTCTTAAATTAGTTTACCTCAAAATTGGAGGAGTCCGCACTTTAGACGCTAACCGAGGTGGTGTTTTTTGCATCTTGACTAGTGAGACTTGATATGTGTTTCATGGTGTCTTGGCAATAAGGTAGATGGAGCAATAGTCATTATCAAATATTGGTATTTGTTTGCTATTCTCATGCTTGAGGACAAGCATGGTTTAGGTGTGAGGAGAATTGATAGGTTGCAAATTTGCCGTTTATTTTATAATTAATTTCCCCTATTACTTTATCCAATGTGGATTAATTGTCAGATTTCACTCACTTTTGAAAATGTGCCAATTTGATGGTAGCTAACAGAAGAGTTTCAGTGGTAACAGGAGACACGAGTTCAATTGAAGACAAAATTGAAGGTTGTTTCCTTATCTACTAAGGAAAGTACGGCAGACTAGTGCAACAGGACTCTTTCCCTTTGTTCGCTCCTGTAGCCGTATAGTAGGAAATTAAGGAGAAAAAGTAGCAGTAGAATTTTGACTCCTTTTTGGCTTTGGACAATTTTGTCTTTTAGTGGCCTGGAGTCCACATATGTTAGACACTTAGGTAGAAGCAATTAGTCGTCTTTTGACTTGGTAGTTTTCCGATTACTCTTATTCCATCGTTTTCTTCATCTCAATTTCGGAGACAATGGCCGCAACTGTTGGTACAACTTTGTGTGGGTTTTTCTCATCAGGGATAAACTAAATCCCTTTTTCTAGTCAAGGAACAACGAAAGTTTTGGTTCATCTAAAAATTGTGAGATCGAATTAATTTTATTTATTTCTCTTATTTACTAGTATTTGCATATTCTCTATCTACGGTGCTTATAGTTGTTTAATTAATTGATTATCTTGGATCTGGATAGTGAATTAATTTAGTAAACTATTATTAATTGGAGCATTAAATCCGTAATGGTTTAATTGCTTTGAAATAGTGACAACTGGCATGATTGGGTTTGTGTCAGGGGAATACGCGGGCTAAAATAACCTTAGTAGTGCATTATTTGGTTAGGAATAGAGCTCCTCTAATACGTAAGGTAATTGGGGAATTAAATCTTACGAGCGTACCTAAGATTATTTCTCAATTAGAGCAGTGATTAACAGACGTACCTTAATCACTGACACAGTAAGGAGGGATTGACTGTCATCTCTTGTTTGACAGTTATAACCTATTTATTAGTAAATAATTGGAATTACCCTTGCATCGATGATCAATTAGGCGAACCATTGCTGAAGTTAGTTCTTGGCTAGATCTTTAGTTATTCTTAATATGATTTTAGTAAATTGTCATTTAATTTTTAGTTAGTTATTTGTTTTTAGTTGAACTGTCTTAATTGTCATCTTTTATACAAAAACACTCCCCCCGTGTTACTTTGAATTTCAAAAGAGACAAATATCTCCAGTCCCTGAGAAGACGACCTTACTTGCCCTTTATACAAATCAATAATTTCTTGTGAATAAACAAACCCATTCTGGTATATCGGATTAAACAAACTTTTCGAGAATAGGGTGAATCAAGTAACCCATTACACTCTTAGAGTCCCTGCTCCAATACTTAGAATCGGATTTTGATTACTTTAATTGACAACTAGGTTTATTTTTATTATTGCACAGGAATCGACGACCTATCAGTATTGTTACGTATACTTGATCAAAAGTAAATATGAAGCTTTGGGAATATTAAAAATTTACAAAGTTGAATTTGAAAATCAACTTTGAAGAAAGATAATGGCAATATGATCTGACAGATGTGGAGAATATGAATCTGAAGCCTTTGCAGAATTTTGTGCTATACATAAAGGTGGAGAATAATTCATCAAACTACTGTACCTTTTGCACCTCAACAAAATGGTGTAGCAGAAAGAAAGAATAGAACACTTAGACATGATGAATTCCATGTTAAATAGCTCGTGTTTACCTCATAATTTGTGGGGTGAGGCATTGCTTACTGCGAATCATATCTTGAATAGAATACCATATAAGAAAACTAATAAGTCTCCTTATGAGATATGGAGAGGACGGTTACCAACATATAAAACACTTAAAGTGTGGGGTTGTCTAGCAAAGGTCTTAATTGCTATACCTAAAAGGACAAAATTAAGACCCAAGACTGTTGATTGCGTTTTTATCGGTTTTGCATATCACCGTGCAGCATACAGGTACTTAGTGATTAAATCTGAGAATCCAAATGTTCATATTAATATAATTATTGAGTCCAATGAGGCTGAATGTTTTGAAAGAATTTTGCCTTATAAAGATAAGGAGACAAGCTCAAAGAAAAGAGGTTATGACGAGAGTCAAAATGAGTCTCCTAAATTAAGTGTTAAAGATCAAGACATGGAACCAAAAAAAAAGCAAAAGGACAAAAATCTCTAAGGATTTTGGTCCAGACTTTATCAGTTATCTAACTGATGAAGAACCAAGAACTTATAGTGAAGCTATGAGGTCACCTGAAGCTCCTTACTAGAAGAAAGCTATTGATAGTGAAATCCAATCTATTTCACAAAACAATACTTGGAAATTGGTTGATCTTCCACCAGGAAGTAAACTCGGAGCCGATGTAAGTGGTTTTTCAGGAGGAAACTCAGAGCCGATGGTTCTATAGACAAGTACAAAGCACGTCTAGTAGCTAAAGGCTATCGGCAAAAGGAAGGATTGGATTATTTCGATACTTATTCTCCGGTTTCTCGAATTACATCTATAACGATGTTAATAGCAATAGCTACCATATATAACATGGATATACATCAAATGGATGTTAAAAAAGCCTTCTGAATGGTGAATTAGATGAGGAAATTTATATGGAACAACCGGAGGGTTTTGTGGTCAAAAATCAAGAAAATAAGGTGTGGAAACTGGTCAAGTCTCTTTATGGACTTAAATAAGCACCTAAGCAATGGCATGAGAAATTTGATCACGCGATGTTATCACATGGATTTAAGATAAATGAATTTAACAAATATGTGTACTACAAGGAAATGAAGAATTCTTGTGTTTTAGTATGCTTGTATGTTGATGATATACCCATAATAGGAACTAGTAAGGATGCAACAAACTCAACTAAGAAATTGTTGAGTTCAATGTTTAACATGAAAGATTTAGGTCAAGCAGATGTAATTTTGAGCATTAAAGTCAAAAGAAGTGAAGAAGGATATGTCCTTATCCAATCTCATTATATTAAAAAAATACTGCAACGGTTTAATCAAAGGGATTGTAAACCAGCAGTAACTTCTTTTGATGCTAATTGCAAATTACAAAAACATAAAGGAAATCCAATTCATCAATTGGAGTACTCTCAAGTTATTGGGAGTTTGATGTATCTAATGAACTCTATTAGGCCTGATATTGCTTATTCAGTAAATAGGCTAAGTAGATATACAAGTAGTCTAGGATATGACCATTGGAAATCATTAAATAGAATACTAAGATATTTGAAGTTTACTTCAAATTATGGACTACACTATACAAAGTATCCTCCTGTTCTAGAAGGATTCAGTGATGCTAACTGGATTTCAGATAACATAGAAACCAAATCGACTAGTGGATATATATTTACACTAGATAGAGCAGCGGTATCATGGCGGTCCTCAAAATAAACTTGTATTGCACGTTCTACAATGGAATCAGAGTTTGTAGTATTGGATAAAGCTGCTGAAGAAGCAGAATGACTTAGAAACTTTCTAAAGGACGTTCCAATATGGCCAAAGCCTGTCACAGCCATTTGTATACATTGTGACAGTATGGCTACTCAAGCTAGAGCTAAAAATAGTGTATACAATGGTAAATCAAGGCATATTAGGCGCAGACACAATACAATTGACAATTGCTCTCGAATGGAATTATTTCCATTCAATTCATAAAATCAAAGGCAAATTTAGCGGATGCTTTGACTAAAGGCCTACCAAGAGAGCAAGTCAACTTCTTATCGAGGGGAATGGGTCGTCTAAAGCCAATCAATGAGTAAAATCTGGTGGAAACCTAACCTAGCAGATTGGAGAACCCATGGTCTAGGTTCAATAGGCAAACTGGTTGGATAATACTCAAATAAGTAAAGGGTTAAAAACAAAAAAGTCCCCTGTGTCATATCTAATACACAAAATAACCTCCTGTAGTTTCAAAACATACAAAACGACACCTCATGTTTTGAACTAAATTGTAAACTAACAGAATTCGTTAAATTTAACGAAAATGATGATTTTGACCATTAAACTTATCGGATTCCGTTAAATTTACCCTTTAAATTTACCGAATTCTGTTAAATTTACCGGATTTCGTTAATTTTAATGAATTCTGTTAATTTATAATTTAATTCAAAACATGAGGTGTCATTTTGCATGTTTGAAACCACGGGGGGCTTTTTTATTATTAACCCATAGGTAAAGCACATGAGTTGCTCATTTCTATGATAAACACGTGTTGTTGTTGATTGTTGTAAGGTATGCGTAAGCATTTAATGACAACTATAAGAGTTTTTCAGAACCTATAGTAGAGTTACCTATGTGATAGTAAATATGGGTCGCATTTACGAGAATGATAATGGCTAAGTTCTCTAAAGCTATCATGAAACCGGGATTTGTTTAGGACCAAAATTGAACAACAACGTTGTGAACTACTGTGCTATTTAAACATAGTTGTGTTTGCAATATATTGTCTTAGTTACTACAAATGGTGATCAGTTCAAGATCAGCTATATCCACTGCATCATCAAGTAATTCCGGTATACTCTCACCAAGGTAAAGTTCAAGTCGTTTACGACACTTCACCTGATGCACAACATGTTAATTCTCTCTCAAGGGTGTATTATTACTATATTTATTTTTGAAGTTTTAATTCAAATGTGGGGTATTGTTGAATATGAGGAAAAGGTGTTTGAATTAAAACCTTCATTGGTCTAGGAAGTGTCTTCTTAAAAAGTTATGATTCTTTATTTTTTCTAGATCAGTTTCTTCTTGACTTTTGGTTGGGAAGTCATGACTTTTGGTCCAAAAACTGTCTACCAACGGTTTCTTCATGACTTTTGATCTAAAAATATATGTTAGTAGGACAGAAAGTTGGTAACCATTATTCCTTTGTTGCATAAAAAAGTTTCTGCGGAAGTTCCATAGAACAATCTTGAGAGAAAAGTAAAAACACAGAGTTCACAGACTTCCTAAATTCTTGTGCAAATTTGAGGGAGAAGTCATAGTTGAATCCTGGGTACAGATTGCTCACGCACTTCTGCACAAAGGGAAGGAGCAAAATTTTGTTTTAGGACATTGATCAAAGATCAAGCCTCTGTGATTTGTAAGTTAGTAAGTTATTGTTATAACATTGTTCTAGTTTATCACATCAGTGATATGAACTTGTTTAGTAATAAGATTTGTTACTGGTAGTTTTCCATTTCCTGTTTCTTAGACTTCTCTTTAGTTTCCAACAATTAGAGCTGAGGTAAAGGTCTTCTAAATTAGGCAGACCTAACCCCATATTGGATGGAAGATTGCCTGAAGGTTGTTGGAAACAAGTGAAAGCACTCTTAAAGTTGAGATGTTGAAGATCCTGGTTGGTATGGAACCTTTTAAACTGTTAAATCTTAGGTTCAACAACTCCAATATTTGTAGGTTTCCAACCTCATAGGGAATTACACCTGCCAAATTAAAACAGATAGAACTCCTGAAATAGAATGTTTCGCAATCCTGAAGAAACACATCTTTTGCAAACGGAAGTATGTTTTTTGATGAAGAAAGTTTCAGTTGTCTCATGATTGCTATTCTCAAGTGCCATACCTGTTAAATTGTTTACACCAAGGTATAGTTGTTTAAGTGCAGTCAATTTTCCAATATCTCTTGGTATAGAGCCTTCAATCTGGTTATGGTCTAGACTAAACAACAATAGCTTTAAAATACCACCAAGCTTTTGCGTAATTATACCTACCAAATTCAAGATAAAGCAAGGATATATATGTTGGACTAGAATAATCAACTCTTTGCAATAATAAAAGATGCTGGACTGTGAGACTGACTTTGTTAATTTTTTTAACTTGACAAGAGAAGGAGCAAATAGAAATACATAGAAAGGAGTTCAAATCTCCGTTATCAAAGCAAAACTTATTAATATTTCTCTTGAAGTGGTTAGTAAATTTGATAGGTTGTAATTTTCTCATTTATTTTATTATTAATTTTCCCTATTACCTGATTTGATGTGAATTAATTGTTAAATTCTACTCACTTTTAGTATTTTGCATTTATTTCAGGGAGTAGAACGAAAATATAATAACAGGTGCCAATTTGACAGAAAAGGAGTCCAGATGATAGAGCTTGTCACGGGACATTTTTGGAAAGAAAAATTTGTGCTCACTTTGGTAATTTGGGGAAGATGGCAGCGGACATAGGGCTGTGAGGGATTGAAAGCTGCCACACAGTAGCATCGAAGACTAGGGGATACGAATAGAAATTGCAGAGGAAGGGCAATGGCTTTAGCTTAGCTTTTGGATTTTCCTTTTGGGATGTTTTTGGGAGGACTCCTACGGCACTTTTGAGGAGCAATTAGGAATTGCTTTCTTTGACTTTTCTTCCTTTGTCTTTTAGTGCTTTGCTCCCCTCGGATGTTAGGACAAAGGGGAAGCATTGAACTTTACTCTGTAGCTTCGATTTCCTTGATTTCTCAAACGAAGTGAATTTTCCCCAATTTCGAAAGACGATGCACACTGCTTTCTCTTCAATTGTGTGTGGTTTTTTCGCATCCAATATGAACTAATTTCTCCACTCTAGTCAAGGAACAACGGAGGTTTTGATTGGCCTAAAAATTGTGAGATCGGTTTAATTTTATCTCTTTCTTTTATTTATTGGTATTCGCATATTCCTTGATTGCAGTGCTTATGATTGTTCAATTAATTGATTGTCTTGGATCCGGATAATCAGTTAATCTGATAATCTATTGTCAATTAGGGCATTAAATCTGTAATTGTTTAATTGCCTTGAATTAGTGACAACTGGCATAATTAGATTTGTGTCAGGGAGATACGCGGGCTAATCTGAAATAACTCTGGTAGTGCGTTATTTGGTTAGAATAGGGCTCATCTAATACGTAAGGCAATTGGGGAATTAAATCTTATGGGCGTATCTAGAATTATTCCTCAATTAGAGCAGTGATTAACGGGCGTACCTTAGTCACCGACGCAGTAAGAAGTGGTTGACTGTCATCACTTGTTTGGCAGTTATAACCTATTTGTTAATAAATAATTGGAAGTGCTTGTGCATCGATGAACGATTAGGTGAACCATTGCTGAAGTTAATCCTTGGCTAGATTTTTAATTATTATTACCTTGATTTAGGAAATTGCCATTTGATTTTTAGTTGTCTATTTTATTTTATTTTTAATTGCTTTCTTGTTTTAATTGTTTTAGACCCTCTATTATTGTTACTCTGAGTTTGGTAAATTATCATTTAATTTCTAGTTAGTTATTTGTTTTTATATTTTTTTAGTTGAATTATTTTAATTGTCATCTTTTATATAAAAAATACCCCCCTCGTGTTACTTTGGATTTCGTAAGAGACAAATATTCTCAATCCCTGAGGATACGACCCTACTTGCCCTGTCTATAAATTCATAATTATTTGTGAAAAAAGCCATTCCTTTCGGGTATATCGGATCAAGCAAACTCTTCGGGAACAGGGTGAATCAAGTAACCCATTGCACACCTAGAATCCCTGCTCCAGTACTTGGAATCGGGATTTGGTTCTTTTAACTGGCAATTAGGTTTATTTTTATTATTGTACAGGCCTCGACACCCTGTCAATTTTTGGCGCCGTTGCTGGGGACTGGTGTCAATTATTTGTTTCTTTTTAAATTCATTTTTGTTCTAATTTTCTGGTGCTTTTCGAGTGTATGCCTCGTTCTTCTCGTACAGGTGAATTAATTTTCGACCCCGAGGTAAAGAAGACTGCGCGTAAAACAAGAAAAGAGACCAGCCATCTTAGAGAGGAGCACTCGAGTGCTGCATCTCAGAGACCTAAGCCAGAAGTTGAACCAACAGATTCGTTTGGTAACACTTCGAGTGAGTCGGAGCAAGAAGAAGTCCCTATGGCTAATGCACGATCATTAAGGGAGTTGGCTGCTCCTGATTTAACTCAACAGCCTTTATGCATTACTTTCCCGAGTTTGAGTGATAACACTCCATTTAAATTAAAATCGGGTCTAAATCATCTTTTACCTTCTTTTCATGGTTTATCAGGTGAGGAGCCGTATAAGCATCTGCAGGAGTTTGATGTCGTATGCAATAGTATGAAGCCCCCGAGAATCACAAAAGAGCAGATAAAAATGAGGGCATTCCCCTTCTCCTTGAAAGATTCTGCAAAAGATGGTTATACTACCTACCACCAGGTAGTATCACCATGTGGGATCAGTTGAAGAAAAAAATTTTAGATAAATATTTCCTACGTCCAGAGCTGCAAGTTTAAGGAAAGAATTTTGCGGTATCAAACAGCATCCAGGGGAGTCGCTTTATGAGTATTGGGAGCGATTCAAGAAGTTGTGCATTAAGTGCTCTCAACACCAAATAAGTGAGCAGTTGCTCATACAATATTTTTATGAGGGATTACTTTTCAGAGATAGGAGCATAATTGATTATGCAAGTGGGGGGCATTGGTGAACAAAACCCCTCGAGAAGCATGGGAGTTAATTGAGGGAATGACAGAGAATTCACAACAATTCGGTACGAGGGAGGATGTCCCGATACGCAAGGTGAACGAGGTAGAGACATCTTCTATCCAGCAACAGTTGGCTGAGCTGACTTCTTTTGTTAGGTAACTGGCTGTAGGAAATGCATCTCAGGCTAAGGTGTACAAGATTTGCAGTAGTATAGGTCATTCTACAGACATGTGTCCAGTGATTCAGGAAGAAAGTGCAGAGCAAGTGAACATGACTGGTCATGCGCCCGTGCCACGAAGGCCCTATGACCCGTACTCGAATACCTAAAACCCCGGTTGGAGGGACCACCCCAACCTCAGTTATGGAGGGTACAAGCAGTCTAACTTCGTGCCCAATAGACAACAAGGATACCAGCAGCAGTACCAACCCCGACCACCTCCGTCACCGAGTTCTAGTCCATCTTTGGAGGATTTGATGAAACAACTGATAGCTACCACCGCGCAACATCGGTAAAAGACGGACTCCGAAATGCAGGACATAAGAAATCAGATGAATCAAATGGCCACAACAATCAACCGTTTGGAGTCCCAAGTCCAAGGTAAATTGCCGTCTCAGCCTGAATTGAATCCGAAAAATGTAAGCGCGATGACCCTAAGGAGCGGGAAGGAAATTCAGGAGGCTGAACCTGTGATCCCTAAGGACAAAGATAAGGAAAAGATTGAAAATGAGTTTGAGAGAGAGGACAACAATGGTACAAATTCAAAGGTACTGCCAGACCCACTAATTACAGTTAAAACTAACTCGCCTCCCTTTCCTAACAGGTTGGAGAAACCGAAAAAATAGGAAAAGGAGAAGGAGATCTTGGAGGTGTTTCGTAAGATAGAAATCAATATCCCCCTACTAGACGCAATCAAACAAGTGCCAAAGTATGCAAAATTTTTGAGAGATTTATGCGTCAACCGAAGGAGGCTGAGGGGAGATGAAATGATCATTGTTGGGGAGAATGTATCAGCGGTCCTGCAGAGAAAGCTTCCATCAAAGTGCGGGGACCCATGTATGTTTACTATTCCCTGTAGGATAGGCAACACTGTGATTAGAAGGGTCATGTTGGATCTAGGAGCATTAATTAATGTCATGCCTAAATCTATCTATACTTCTCTAAAACTAGGTCCATTAAAAGAAACTGGGATAATCATTCAATTAGGTGATCGAACTAATGCATATCCTGACGGGTTGGTTGAAGATGTGTTGGTAAAAGTTAATGATTTGGTGTTTTCAGCTGACTTTTATGTACTTGATATGGATGATGATCATTCCCCCGATCCCTCACCTTTACTATTAGGTAGATCTTTTTTGAGCACAGTACAAACAAAAATTGATGTTAATAAGGGTACCTTGTCCATAGAGTTTGATGGAAAAATTGTGCATTTTAATATCTTTGATACTATGAAATATCCCTCAAACTCTAACTTTAGTTCTATTTTTTCTGTGAGTGCGATTGACCCTGCGGTGCAGGAAGTGTTTGAAACTGTTGGCAAGGATGATTGGAGGTTGCTTTAACCAAGCACATCAAATTGGAGACAACTCTTGAGGTGGAGTGGAGTGAAGATCTGAAATACACAATAGGGGCATTGCACTCAGTGCCAACCACAACAAAAAGGTATGAAGTCTCTCCAATTTTCATTCCCGAATCTCACCAAAGGGTACTACCATCTGTGGTGCAAGCACCTGAATTAGAGTTGAAACCCCTGCCGAAGCATTTGAAATATGCGTACCTGGGCGACAACGAGACACTCCCAATGATTATCTCAACTGCACTCTCGGAAGCCCAGGAAGAGAAGCTAATCCGGGTCCTTAGAGAGTATAAGGAGGCGATAGGGTGGACCATCACCGATATTAAAGGGATAAATCCGTCTATTTGTATGCACCGGATTAGGATGGAAGAGGATGCCAAACCTGTACGACAGGCTCAAAGGAGGCTCAATCCCCTTATGATGGAAGTAGTGAAGAAAGAAATTTTAAAATTGCTAGATATGGGGATCATTTTTGTAATATCAGATAGCCCCTGGGTGAGCCCAGTCCAGGTAGTCCCAAAGAAGGTAGGAGTGACAGTGGAAGCCAACCAAACTGGTGAGCTCGTACTAGTGCGCAAACCCACTGGATGGAGGCAGTGTATTGACTACCGTAGGCTGAATGTCGTCACCAAAAAGGACCATTTTTCTCTCCCTTTTATTGACCAAATGGTTGAACGTTTAGCTTGTAGGGCTTACTATTGCTTTTTGGATGAATTTTCAGGATATTTTTAGATAGCAATTGCACCAGAGGATCAAGAGAAGACGACCTTCACGTGCTCATTTGGGACCTTCACATATAGACAGATGCCATTCAGGTTGTGCAATGCACCTGCAACTTTCCAAATATGTATGGTAAGCATTTTTTCTGAGTATGTTGAGAAAATAATTGAGATTTTCATGGACGATTTCAGTGTGTATGGTGATAGTTTTGATACATGTCTAGATAACCTGATATTGATCTTGTTAAGATGTATAGAGACTAATCTCGTGTTTAATTGGAAAAAATGTCATTTTATGGTTGAGCACGAGATAGTTCTGGGTCATATTGTGTCTTCTAGAGGTATCGAGGTTGACAGGGCGAAAATAGATATTATTTCTGCTTTACCCTACCCCGCGAGTGTGCGAGAGGTGTGCTCTTTTCTTGGACATGCAGGGTTCTATCGAAGGTTCATCAAGGATTTTTCAAAAATTGGAGCCCCGTTGTTCCAACTTTTACAAAAAGATGTGACCTTCAAATTCGATAACAAGTGTGAGAAAGCTTTCGACAAATTGAAAAAGCTATTGACCTCACCCCCGATCATTCAGCCCCCCGATTGGAGTTTGCCATTTGAGATTATGTGCGATGTCAGTGATCATGCTGTAGGGGCTGTATTGGGGCAAAGAGTAGAAAAGGCAACTTACGTCATTTACTATACATCCCGAAATTTGAATGGAGCCCAATTGAATTACTCCACTACTGAGAAGGAGTTTCTTGCTGTTATTTTTGCTTTGGAAAAATTCAGGTCATATTTGTTAGGTACTAAATTAATTGTATTTTCTGATCATACAGCATTGAGGTACCCAATGACCAAGAAAGATGTAAAACCGAGGCTCATAAAGTGGATCTTGCTCCTACAAGAATTTGACTTGGAGATAAGGGATAAAAGAGGCTCAGAAAATCTAGTAGCCGACCATTTGAGTCACATACCAATTGGAGAGGAGAACGAGCCATTGAAGGATGCATTACCTGAAGAGCATTTATTTGCTCTAAATTCTCAATTGCCTTGGTATGCCGATCTAGTTAACTACTTGGTAACTGGTAATTTTCCTGCAGGTTGGCCAAAATCGAAGAGGGATAAATTGAAGAGCGATGCCAAGTACTTCATCTGGGATGACCCGTACTTGTGGAAGAGGTGCGCTGATCAAGTGATGAGGCGATGTGTAAGTGAGGACGAATTTCAATCAATTTTAACTTTTTATCATACTTTTGCCTGTAGAGGTCACTTTGGACCCAAGAGAACTGCTCATAAGGTATTAGAAAGTGAGTTTTATTGGCCTTCTTTATTTAAAGATGCATATGTGTTTTGTAAGTCGTGTGATCGCTGTCAAAGGGTATGTAATATAGCCCGTAGAGATCATATGCCCCAAGTCCCGTTGATTTTTATCGAAATTTTTGATGTCTGGGATATAGATTTCATGGGGTCTTTTCCTACTTCATTTGGTTATATATATATTTTGTTGGCAGTCGATTATGTGTCTAAATGGGTGGAGGCTAAGGCCACCCGGACTAATGATTCAAAAGTAGTTGCAAATTTTATCAGGTCTAATATTTTTGTGCGATTTGGAATGACAAGAGCTATTGTCAGTGACAGGGGAACGCACTTCTACAACAAAATCATAGCTGCGTTACTTCGCAAGTATGGTGTACTCCACAGGGTCTCAACATCATACCACCCACAGACCAATGGTCAAGCGGAGGTATCAAATCGGGAAATTAAGTCCATCTTAGAGAAAATGGTGCGATCCGATAGGAAGGACTGGAGTCAACGATTGGAAGATGCACTTTGGGCCTATCGAACGGCGTACAAGATCCCCATAGGGATGTCACCCTATAGATTGGTATTTGGAAAGCCGTGTCACCTACCAGTGGAGTTCGAGCACAAGGCTTTTTGGGCGATTTAACAGTGTAACATGAATCTCGAAGAGGCCGGTGCCAAACGGAAGTTGGATTTGTAGGAATTGAAGGAGATCCGGAACGAAACCTACGAAAATACACTAATTTACAAGGAGAGTAGCCTGGCATTTCACGACCAATAAATCTCTAGGAAAACCTTTGAAGTTGGTCAGAAGGTCCTCCTGTACCAATCCAGGCTTAAGCTCTTCCCAGGTAAGCTACGTTCCCGTTGGATTGGACCTTTTATTGTTACTCACGTGTTTCCATATGGTGCAGTTGAAATCCAGAGTGCTAAGACGGACAACAAGTTTGTGGTGAATGGACACCGTTTCAAACATTATTACGAAGGTTTTTCAAGTGGAGAAGTGGAAACGATGAGTCTAGATGCACCACCGTGTCCTACTTTGTAGCACTTTGCCATGTCTAGCCAAAGACGTTAAAGAAAGACGCTCATTGGGAGGCAACCCAATTTGTTTTAGTTGTTTGTTCGATTTTGGTTTGATAGTTTAAATATGTTTTCCTTGAGTTTGACTAATTTCTGGGTTCAATTCTCATTTTTGGTGATCTGCAGGTGTCTCTCTGACTTGACGCGCCCGCGTCATGTCGTACAGAAAGCTCACGGTCAGAAGGGTTCTTACCCTTATGACGCGCCCGCGTCATGTCGTACAGAAAGCTCACGGTCAGAAGGGTTCTTGCCCTCATGACGCGCCCACGTTAAGTCACCCGGAGAGCTCCTTATCCCGTGCCTTCGTCACGTGCCCACGTCACGTTAGCGGGAAAGGCAAGCATTCAAAACAAAAACTCAAGACCGGTTAGTGATTGCCTGTTAGTCTCTAATTTTAAATTTCAAAGTTGAGTTTTGTATTAATAATAATAAAAAAAATCAAAGAAATAAAAAAAATAAAATTTTTTTTAATTAACGCAAAAATAATAAAAAAATAATAAGATATATAAATAAAAAAAATCTTTCTTTCTTTTTTCTTTTTCTTTTTCCTTCTTTTCTTTTCTTTCTTTTCTTTCTTTTTCTTTCTTTCTTCTTCGTCTTTCTTTCTCTTTTCTTTCTTCTTCCCCGCTGCCCCTGTTTGCCTTTTCTTTCTCTTCTTCCGCACGCCGCCCTTCTGCGCCTCCGCACACCTCGCGGGCCGCCTCTCCTTCTCCCTTCGAATTTCTCTCACTACCCACCTCACTCCATCTCACCTCCACTGAACGTCGCCCGTTCCAGCTCTCTCCCCCTCTCTGCTCGCCTAGCTCGCGCGCCAACAGGTCAAGCAACAACAGCTTTTCCCACACCCCAGCAGTCGCACTCCGCCGTCCGTGGTCAGTCGCCACAGCTCAGCAACCTGAGCTCTCCACCCGCGACTCTACCCCCTCTTTCGTACGCTCCGCCTCTCCGCTTCACAGCTGCCTGAGAACCATGAATGCTGCGGCCTAGCAGCTACGCACCTTGTCTCCCTCCCTCTTCGATCCGCCGCGACCAATCTCCTCGCGCGTCTCACTTGCGCGCCTGAAGCCGTCCACCTCTGTCCGAATCCCTCTCCAACAGCGCGCCGCTTGACGTGGTACTGGTGGAGGTATTTGGAATTTATCCCCCAATTTCTAATATTGTTTGGTGCTATTTGAGTTCCTCCATAATTGGTATTGTTGGTCGTGGGGGTTATTTCTCAAATTGTGTGGTAAACCAGTGGTACTGGTTGTGCTATTTGCCCTGATTTTGTTGATTACTCGTTTGCCATATTCTTGGGACTGTTTATTGCGTTTTTGGGGGATACATTAGTATGGGTCTGCCATTTAAGTGTTTCGGCAACTGTGTGGGTATTTTGACTGCAATTGATCTTTTCTCTCTTAGTGGCTGATTGCTTGGAAGTTGAAAGCTTGGAATTCCTTTGTCACTGTCCGAATCTGAATTGTTATTACTCGAATTGTTGACTTTGTGGAACTTTTGCTACGATTTTGGTTGGTTGGGTTGTGCATTCAATTTTCCACCAGTGGTACTGGTTGGAGTATTTTTCCTTGAAGTTGTTAACTTCGTTCGATTGGATACCTGGTTGTCTGCTGAGGTTTTGTGATTGGGTTGTAATTTTTCAATTTCTGAACTGCTATCACTGGTATTGCCATATTATTGGGGCCTTTGTTACGGTTTGACAGTTGGGTGCATTTGTTGAAAGTTTATTGTGCATTTGTTGAGAGTTTAGATGGACACAGTTTGCTGGCTGACGACTTGACTTGGGTAGCCCCTGTGCGTATTGAATAGCCTTTGCCAGTGCTAGCTGTTGTTAATAGTTGGGCATCCTGGGGTTATTGAGTGCTATTGTTGCTTTGTTGGGACATTGGTATAAATTGTGGGCGACTCGATTGTACATTTTCTGGTTGATTAAATTGGTAATTGCTGGTTGCACTGAGCATTGGAAATTCTGTATTTTGTTGTTCGAGCTGACTGTTAGGAGAAATGGTGAGACCCAAATCCTCCTCTAGGTCTAGATCCTCTCAGTCTCAACCCCCACCACAAGCCTCCATTCCTGTAAACACACCTACCAACCAACCCTCCTCTTCTAATGTTCGAACCCGCTTAGGTAGGGGTAGGGGTGCTCAGGTAAATATTCCCGCTCACTTTGGGGGGTATTTGACCTTCACTAGATCTGCCGATCAGCAGAGATACGCTAAGGTCTGTGAGAGGCGTATCATATCCTGTAAATCTTGTAATAAACTCTCCATGACTGGCCTAGGTATATGGGGGGAGGTCGATCAGATGTTTACTGCCATTGGGTGTCGCCCGTATCTTGATATCTCCTACCCCGCCTTTGTTGAGCTGATTCTGGAGTTTTACTCCACCTTTGAGTTCAAGTTGCCTACAAGGTACACCGTTGAGACACCGAATGCCATACATTTCCGTCTAATGGGTCGGGAGTTCAATTTCTCTATTACCCAGTTCAATCTGGCATTTGGATTTATTACTAGAGAGTATGCTGAGGCTAGGGAGTATGCGGAGAGTGCCTATGATTACGTAGAGCCATTTCTCTCCCACTACCATGATGTGTGGGAGGACATGTCCGTTGATAGGCACCGCTACGACCCTTCTAGATCTAGGAACTCCTTTCTTAAGGACCCTAGCGCCTGCTACGTCCAGCGATTCTTAGCCTACAGTTACTCAGGTCGCAAGGACAGCTCCGGTATTCTCTCTCGACCTGAGTTTTTTTCATCTGGAGTATGAAAAGAATATCAAGGTCAACTTGGGGTGTTGGTTGGCGGCACAGTTCAAGGCTGTTTTGACCAAAAAGAACAAACCCCTGATCCTTGGGTCCTACATCACCCACTTAGCGACCTAGTGGGAGTTCTTAATCTGGATGACCACGACCTACATTTGGCATTCGAGATGGAGCGCTTGGACGTGGACTGCTTAGAGAAGATGGGAGTCGTCGAGCGCCTGCCCAATGGTTTCTACCAGTTTACCCCTCCGCGACCAGTTCGAGCTCCGGGTACGCACCCTTCGACACAGGCAGGGCCCTCTTCTTTCCCTGGGTCGGCCGAGGACACTGCTGGACCATCTACCAACCCCCCGCCTCCTCCGCCAGCTGGGGCTACTGAATGGCAACAACTCCGGGAGCAAGTTCAGAATTTGGAGGTTCGGATGCTCAACATCGATGCCAATGTAGCCAGCATGGCGTAGAATTTGGTGCAATTTTTGCATCATGCGGGTTTCCCTCCTCCATTTCGACCTCACCCACCACTTTGATCCGACTTCAGGGAAGTTTTGTTGCCCTTTCTCCCACTTTTGATGTTTATTTGTCACATTGAGGACAATGTGTCCTATAGGTGTGGGGGGGATCTAATGGGGGATCAGTTGTGTCTTTAGTTTTTAGTAGTTTTTAGTTTTTAGTTTTATTTCTAGTTCGTCATTTGTCTATCTGTCGTTCATTTTCTTTCTTTCTTTTTGGTGCTTAGCTCTCATGTGAATACCAGGATTTGATGTGGAGTTATCGACTTTAAATCTACTCTTGCCAAGTTTTTATTATAAAAATGTATCGAGTTGATGTGGTTGACTCCAAAATATCTCTTTGGTGAATATTGGTGACTACTTGACTCTTTTGATTTCTTCGTTAACTTTTCTAGGCAAAGGGAATGGCTGTTGACATTTTAATGCGAATTGGTCCAGTATTAACTCTAATTTTTCATGTTTGACAATAATGAGGCTAGCTGCTCCTATTATTTTTATTTGTCAGCGGTGTTCTTTTTGCATTATTGTGTTATTTGGCTGTAAATAAAGTTGACTGTACTCCGCTATTAGTTACTACAGAGTAACCGGGGTTTTCACCTAAAATATCGATTATCGCGTCAAAAAATAGTAATTTCTATGAGTACGTGATCATATAGCGATAGGAGCTGAGTAACCGGGCTCCTTCATCTGAAAAATATTAGAATTCGCGTCAAAAGGCTCCAATGGCTGGAAACTAAGTCTTTTGTGCTATTTTTAAAAAAAAAAACAACAACGAAAAAAGAAAAAAAAAGTTGTTGAAAAATAAATAATGAAAAAAAGGGTATAGGCTGTGTTAGTATGTGATAAAAAAGTCAGCTTGCCGACTTATAGATTCAACGTTGAGATTTTGGTTAATATTTGGACCATTTGTTGATAAATGTTGCGTGTCATTCCTTTTTCTTGGATTAGTTAACTTGGAATTGAAAAAGTTTGTGGTTTAGAAGCTAATCGGGGTGATGTTTCTCGGATGTTGATCACTAATGCTTGATATATGATTTTCCTTGGTACCTTGGCAATATAGTAGATAGAGCAATGGCCATTATCAAATTTTGGTGTCTGTTTACTGTTCTTATGCTTGAGGACAAGCATGGTTTAGGTGTGGGGGGAATTGATAGGTTACAATTTTCTCATTTATTTTATTATTAATTTCTCCTATTACCTGACTTGATGTGAATTAATTGTTAAATTCTACTCACTTTTAGTATTTTGCATTTATTTCAGGGAGTAGAACGAAAATATAATAACAGGTGCCAATTTGACAGAAAAGGAGTCCAGATGATAGAGCTTGTCACAGGGACATTTTTGGAAAGAAAAATTTGTGCCCACTTTGATAATTTGGGGAAGATGGCAGCGGACACAGGGCTGTGAGGGATTGAAAGCTACCACACAGTAGCATCAAAGACTAGGGGATACGAATAGAAATTGCAGAGGAAGGGCAATGGCTTTAGCTTAGCTTTTGGATTTTCCTTTTGGGATGTTTTTGGGAGGACTCCTGCTGCACTTTTCAGGAGCAATTAGGAATTGCTTTCTTTGACTTTTCTTCCTTTGTCTTTTAGTGCTTTGCTCCCCTCGGATGTTAGGACAAAGGGGAAGCATTGAACTTTACTCTGTAGCTTCGATTTCCTTGATTTCTCAAACGAAGTGAATTTTCCCCAATTTCGAAAGACGATGCACACTGCCTTCTCTTCAATTGTGTGTGGTTTTTTCGCATCCAATATGAACTAATTTCTCCACTCTAGTCAAGGAAAAATGGAGGCTTTGATTCGCCTAAAAATTGTGAGATCGGTTTAATTTTATCTCTTCCTTTTATTTATTGGTATTCACATATTCCTTGATTGCAGTGCATATGATTGTTCAATTAATTGATTGTCTTGAATTCGGATAATCAGTTAATCTGATAATCTATTGTCAATTAGGGCATTAAATCCGTAATTGTTTAATTGCCTTGAATTAGTGACAACTGGCATAATTAGATTTGTGTCAAGGGGATACGCGGGCTAATCTGAAATAACTTTGGTAGTACATTATTTGGTTAGAATAGGACTCCTCTAATACGTAACGCAATTGGAAAATTAAATCTTATAGGCGTACCTAGGATTATTCCTCAATTAGAGCAGTGATTAACGGGCGTACCTTAGTCACCGACGCAGTAAGGAGGGGTTGACTGTCATCGCTTGTTTGGCAGTTATAACCTATTTGTTAATAAATAATTGGAAGTGCTTGTACATTGATGAACGATTAGGTGAATCATTGTTGAAGTTAATCCTTGGCTAGATCTTTAATTCTTATTACCTTGATTTAGGAAATTGCCATTTGCTTTTTAGTTGCCTATTTTATTTTATTTTTAATTGCTTTCTTGTTTTAATTGTTCTCTATTATTGTTACTCTGAGTTTGGTAAATTATCATTTAATTTCTAGTTAGTTATTTGTTTTTATATTTTTTTAGTTGAATTGTTTTAATTGTCATCTTTTATATAAAAAATACCCCCCTCGTATTACTTTGGATTTCTTAAGAGACAAATATTCCCAATCCCTGAGGATACGACCCTACTTGCCCTGTCTACAAATTCATAATTATTTGTGAAAAAATCCATTCCTTTCGGGTATATCGGATCAAGCAAATTCTTCGGGAACAGGGTGAATCAAGTAACCTATTACACACCTAGAGTCCCTGCTCCAGTACTTGGAATCGGGATTTGGTTCTTTTAACTGACAATTAGGTTTATTTTTATTATTGTACAGGCCTCGACACCCTATCAAAATTGTCACACCTGTTAAGTTGTTATGCCCAAGATAGAGCCGCTGAAGCCGAGTCAAATTCCAGATTTCTCTTGGGATAGATCCTATAATCTGAGGTTATAATCCATGGCTAATAGTTTCAGGTTATAAAGATTTTCAATCTGTTGAGGGATTGTACCTGCCAAATAAAACTGTAGTCTTGAGTTAATGCACAAAATTGGAATATGCAATTTAGAAACCAATTCTGAGTCAGAGTCTTCAGTAAGAAGAATTTATCAGGATTTACTACTAAACAGTTTAGTAACTTCTAACAATTTCAATTTATTTTGCTACGAAGTACATAGAGTGCTTATTCTCCATAATAACTTTAGACCATCCATTTACTCTAACTTATGGCAAAGATATAGTTGGCCACATCATCATACCCATCAGGCTCTTTTGTGCAAGACAGATTTCCAATTTCTCTCGGTATAGAACCTGTAAGCAGGTTACTAACTTAAACAGGCTAAGAAGTTCACCCATCTCCTGGAAATTGCACCTGTCGAATTGCAACGTGGATGGCTGTGAAGCAGACAAAAGCAAACGAGATACCGAACTAAACTGCCAAAAGGGCACAGGTAATTTTGACTAGTGGTATTCCAAAATTCCATGTCCCATACATCATCAAAAACAATTGCATACCTTCCAGCTTGTTGAAGAAAATCTTTGACAAATTTTTTCAGCTCAGTGGTAGCCATAGACTCGATCGATTGTGGGACTGGTTTCTTCCCTTCCTCATGTAACTATCGAATCAAGTCTTTCAGGAGATCCTGAAACTCACATGTTTGAGAGACAGTTACCCAAGCACTAACTGGGAAATGCCTTCTAACGTCAGGATGTTCATGGACTCTTTTCACCAAGGTAGTTTTGCCAAGTCCTCCCATACCAACCACTGAAACAACTTTTAGTTGGTAATCATCCCCTTCCAGGAGCTGAGAAATTAGATGCTTCTTGGGCTTGTCAATACCAACTAAATTAACTTCTTCCACAAGCAGTGCGTCATCTCTGCTATAGCGCCATGTTGTGTTGTTCACAGCAGAAATTGAGTTGGACGCTTGGGCAGAGATACCATTTTCGGATTGGTATCTTTGATGACCTTCAGAAATACTTTTGATTCTTGACTTGATGCTTTGTATTTCGTTAGCAACTCGATGACGAGCTCTCAAATTCTTGATGGAGCTGAAACTTCTCCGAACAGAGCTGTAGAATCCTGTTGTGCGATGCTGAGCAAAGCGAGCTACAAATTCATCAAGAATGTCTTCAGTGTCATAAGCAGCCTCTCGCACTTGCTTGATCCATTCTTGGAGCCTGGGTTGAGCGTCTTCTTCTTTTGCTTCTGCCTCTCTCAGGAAAGCTCTCATGTGCTCCAACTCATCCCTAATGTATTGGATCTCTTGCCGAAGCCCTCCCAATAGTCGTCCGCAGAAAAGTTGAGATTTTGATCCAGCATAAAAGAGAGAACCGTTTCTGCCATTTTCAGTCTCTCTCTTTAACTTAAGAATGTCGGGGAAAGCGGGTTCTCATTTATGGGACAGTCCACTTGTAGTATCTTGAAAGGAAGAAGGAAGAGGAGGTTATAGATTCATAAGCTGATGAACTTCGATGCTATATGGTGCAGTATTTATCAAAAAGAAAAAGGAAAAACTAACCAACTAGAAGAAACTAAAGCAAGAAATATGACGGAAATTGAAGACGAGAAGATAGACGGCAACGTGACTGTGAAAGACGAAGCTGCCTTACAAAATCATGGAAGCTATTAAGAAGACTCTGCAAATGGTGGGTTGCACGTCTTCAGGACTGTCTTGCAACTGTGGGTCCTTTGATCGGATTAACGAGTGGCTACTGCAGCATCGCACAATGTCTTATCATAAATGAATTTAGTTCTTTGAAAAAACGTGCAGCTCACTTTACTTTAAGAAAAGATATATATATATATTACACAGCTGATATATTGGAGTATCTTTACATTATATACAAGTTGGATGGTTTATAATGTTACTAAAATGGTTCTGGCTGTGCAAGGCACAACCAATGCCCAATCTATTGTGTAACAAATATTGAAAAATTCCTTGCCACTCTTTATTTTTAAACTTGGGCACAATTGTATCTAATTTTTATTCTAAATTAGAAATAAATTACCCATTTGAAAAGGTTCAAAATTCTCATCAGACTAAATAATCATTCATCTAAATCCAATAGCACAACCAATTCCCAACCTATTGTGTAGAAAATATAATTCAGAGCACCTAAATTGTAAGTAGTGACAATTCTTTTGTAGATGTATATAATGTAATAAGGTGTTACCATAGCTCACGCCCACCTATTAAAATTAAAGAAATGTTGATCCTAACAATATTAGATATGAACATTATTTTTTATTTTATTAATTGAAATACCAACCTAAATACTGTTATTATTTGCTGTTTTTTTTTCTTTTTAAGTTTAAAAATTTTTTAAAAGCATTTTTCGGCTAGAGAATTAAAGTTTTAGCTGAAAAGAAATCCGATATTAGAGATTCTTGTAGAAAATTTTATTAAGTTCAGTGATTTTGTGGTATAATTGAAAAACTTTTGTGGATTGCTTGCATCATTGGTCATCAGGTTGTAAACATAGCATGCCAAATACGTTTACTGGCAAGATGTAGAAAATATTAAGTGCGTAAATTATTGCTTTCTAGCAGTAGCATGTCTTCAATGAAAATCAAAATATCCTATACTACGTAGTCTATGTTGCATCTATAAATGTTCAAAAGATCCTACACTATGTTGCATTTGTAAATGTTTAATCAATAAGAGTAAGAATAAAGAAGCAAAGGTAGAACCTTACTTCTTAAATGAAATTACATAATATCCTTTCCATTTAAAAAGTATAAATTCATACATCTTTACAACGAAGATACCAGTTTCTGGAGATTACATTCATTCACCTTCAGCTTAGAATATTATTTTTTACATGAAAGAAAAGGAACATTTGTACAACAGAGAAGAAAATGTAAAAATGGCTTTCAGTAGAATGATTGCTTCCATGGCAGCTAGCCATCTGTGTAACAGCCCCACCTTCCCCTAAGGCGAACCAAAGAGGTTAGCGGACTGCCTGCCCAACTCTTGCCAGAACTAACGGTGCAATTAAACACGATCTAAAACGTTCCGGGAGAAAAAAAGCGCGCTCAGACAAGTCAAAATCGCAAAATAGCTAAACGAAAATCAAAACCGTCGATGAATAGTGGGTGCCATGTCATATAACTCGGAAGGACACATAAACAGAGTTAAACCGTGTTATACACATACTTTTATAATTTACAAAACAAAAGGAAGATAATTGGATCAAAATACATTTAGGGTTTTTCCAACTATCGAGGAGCTTTACAAAAGATATTAAAACTAGCTCAACTCGTGCTTCAAAACATCATAGTCCCCAAAAGTGGTTCCCTGTAAGGAAAACAAAAGCAACAGAAAGGGGTGAACTTACGCTTAATGAGGTACCAATCATATAGGGGAAAAATCATGGCCTTTTACGTTAACCAGTCAGATACATATACCAGATTTAAAGGAAAGCAGTTAGACACAGTGATTCAAAGGGAAAGGATACAGGTGGCTCTCAGGAGCCAGATTTTCATGTGCAGTACTTGATCCAAACCCGTTGACTCTCCGTCAACGTACATAGAGCCAACATATCCGTAGACCCTACTTTACACCAATTTTCGTCCACCAAACATACTCCTACCGGGCCCGAACGCCGAACAGAACAGAAGTGGTAATACTCGAGTGTGACAGCCCCACCTTCCCCTAAGGCGAACCAAAGAAGTTAGCGAACTGCCTGCCCAACTCTCGTCAGGACTAACGGTGCAGTTAAACACGATCTAAAACGTTCCGGGAGAAAAAAAGCGCGCTCAAACAAGTCAAAATCGCAAAATAGCCAAACGAAAATCAAAACCGTCGATGAATAGTGGGTGCCATGTCATATAACTCGGAAGGACACATAAACAGGGTTAAACAGTGTTATACACGTACTTTTGTAATTTACAAAACAAAATGAAGATAATTGGATCAAAATACATTTAGGATTTTTTCAACTATCGAGAAGCTTTACAAAAGATATTAAAACTAGCTCAACTCGTGTTTCAAAACATCATAGTCCCCAAAAGTGGTTCCCTGTAAGGAAAACAAAAGCAACAGAAAGGGGTGAGCTTACGCTTAATGAGGTACCAATCATATAGGGAAAAATCATGGCCTTTCACGTTAACCAGTCAGATACATATACCAGATTTAAAGGAAAGCAGTTAGACATAGTGATTCAAAGGGAAAGGATACAGGTGGCTCTCAGGAGCCAGATTTTCATGTGCAGTACTTGATCCAAACCCGTTGACTTTCCGTTAACGTACATAGAGCCAACATATCCGTAGACCCCACTTTACACCAATTTTTGTCCACCAAACATACCCCTACCGGGCCGGAACGCCAAACAGAACAGAAGTGATAATACTCGAGTATACCGGAATTAAGGGTCTTAATACCCAAAGATTCCTGAAATAGACTACCGTGGTTCGTTATCTAATCGACCAGACTCTTGCCGGCCCGACTTGAGTAACTAGCCACAGGTGTTGAGCTCAGAGGTCACAGAAAGGTCGTTGGATACTAGCCTCCAAACGACGTCCGAACAGATTCAGATACAGTTAACAGATTAACAGTAAATAGGCATATGGACAGACAAGAGAACGAGTGTGATAAAGTACATTCTCGTCTCAAACAGAATAAACAGATAGTGTACTCATTTAAATCACAGATTGCAGGGCAGAAATCAAGTTAAGCAGCAAATGAGAGGAGTGGTACACTCACCGGTTCAAGTACAGATACTTCAAAAGTTTTCACTTCAAATTGGCTTTAATCGCCAAGAAACCCTAAAATCATCAAAGTAAACCAATTGAAGGTTTCACATCCAAAATCGAGTAAACGGAATGCACAAGTGAGGCTCGACTACATGTCGTACGCCTTTCCATGTTAAGTACTAGTACAAAAGAATAAAATATGACTTTTGAGCAAAAAGGATAACAGTTGGTCCTAGGGTTACAAACAACTCCTAAAACCCATCATTTTTACCAAGATCAACTCAACTTGAAAGAATCGCGTAGCGCTAAAATTTTGGGCAGCATGCCCTCTGTATTTACCTATTTTCCCAGCCACTTATGGCTTCACTATTTTCCTCAATCAACCCCAAAGTCATACGCAATATAAATTCATCACAACAGCCGTTCAATAGGCTCAAAGTCATTCAAGTACAAAATTTAGCTAGGAAAATGACCGGAAATGAAAGTTAAGCCCTAAAACCCAAAAACAGTTTTGACGTCGTTTAGCGTATTGGACACAATTGTCACTACGATTATCGGATGGAGGTACAATATACACCATTTCGAAGCTAACAGAAAGGGTTACAATGTTGAAGAAGGCCACTCAGTCCAGTTTGTAGTGCAACTAAGTCAAAATTGCAATGTACCAAACCAGAACCGCATAAACAGGTTAGCAAACCACATTCTGGTTAAACAACCATAATTCAGGTTACCAAAGTCCAATTCAAGTGATTCCAAATCCATCCGAATGCTAAGATACCAGGCTATATTTCTTAAGAAGACCTCAACAACCAAATCAGTAGTATTCCCAATCCAATTAACCAATTACCAAAGCTGATTACCAAGTTCGGACAGAAACAGGGCAGTAGGGGTATTTCAGTCTTTTCACAAGCTACGTTGCTCCGATTGGCCTAAAATTTTGTAGGAAACTATAAAATATCATTTCCTACAACTTTCATGTTTTAACTCAAGGTTAATTTGGCCTCGAACTAAGTGTAACAGTACCGGGCAGAATGGTTCAATTGCAACCCTAATTCTGAATTTTTCCGTTCAATGCGGAAATTTTCCGCACATAGCTACAATTTACACACTAAGGCTTCATTCTAAACCATTCCGAACCATCATCCACGGCCACACAATATTAATCATATGAAAACAGAAAAATCATGAATAAATAAAGAACTTCACCAATTTCTACTAAAATCATGAAACAACACCTAATATCACCACTTCATCTCATATAAGTCGCTAATTAAACATTATTGAGAAGAAAGAGAGGTCCCTTAGTTACTTACCTTAACAACCCAAGAAAAGGAGCAACTTTGCACCTTAATCCTCCAAACCACTCCACAACCAAGCTTAACTTCACTAAACTAAGAGGTTTTATGGAGAAATTTGAAGATTAAACGGTTTAATTGAGAGATTGGGCAAGATTAGAGGTAAGATGGTAGAGAGTTTTCTTTTCTTTTTTGCTTGGAGAGAGCCGGCCAAGAAGAGGAAGAAAATGGTGAATTTTTGGTCAATTTTGGTATTAATTTGGTAAAGTAATGAATAGTGGTCAAAAATGCAAGATTTAATCATATGGTGACACTTGTCACCCTATTTAATGCATGCATATCCCTTTGTTTCCTCAACTCTCATCCATATGGTATCCTCTAATTATCTTTTCGCACCTAGTAAATTAAACCATGTATACAAAACTTAACCCAATTGACCGAATTTTACCGAACTTTCCGCACTAGCGGGTCCCACGTCCGATATACGGTCTTAATTTCTCAAAAACTAACCGATACCAGAAAAATCATCTAAAAACTATATTTACTCATAAAAATTGTTTTTAAAATCTTCCGAATAAATAAAATGTGAAAAAACGTGCAATTAAAAGAAAATAAAACCTAGAAATTAAGAAAATTACGAGTCCTCACAATCTGTAAAACATAGAACGAAGAACACAAATTGCTTTTAGTAGAATGGTTGTCCCCAAAAAGAGAAGTCATTCACTTAATTTCTTAAGAGTTAGAAAAGGGGAAAAAAATCTTACCTTCAAGCCAACTTCAAGTAGAAAGAACAGAATTCTGGAGAAGGAAAATTCAAAAAAACCCAAATCTCCCACAAATTTTCCATGTCGTCAGTCATAAAATAAGAAGAGAAAAAAAAACTAAAAAGCAATGCATTGAATGTTTAGAGAATGAAAAAAATTACTCAAGAACTTATTTTAGTCATTAGAGTAATATCGAAAGGACCAAAACATGTCGTAATCATATTTAAAAATGGGGCTAAATTTGTATTAAAAGTTTAGAAGAACACATTCAGCTACACTGAAACTAATAAAATAGGAAAAAAAATGAATTTTGACAATCAAAACCAAGACTCAATAGTCCAAGAAAGGGGAGCAATGAAAAAGAAAGGAGGATTATTTGACCCAACATGCAAAAAATAACCCTTAATAGTTACCTATTGTTTTGAGAAGATGTTATATCTGGTAGGGCAAAATTGTCATGAAATGGTAAAAGACGTACAAGCCCCTTAACAGTAGTTAACTGTTCAGTCCAGAAATTAAAATTTGGAGGGCATTGTTGGCAAAAGACCGCTGCTACAGTACACTCCAGCTTCTTCCTTTCGTTTGTTGAGAGGAAAAAGAAATAGACGGGAAAGAAATAAGAATGAAGCAGAAAAATGGTATGCTAAAAGTCAAAAGAAGCGGAAAGTGATACTGTAGAGTAAGAAGGGAAAGACATGGAAGAACAGGAGGAAAGGTGCAGGTGAAAAACCAAAATTCAACCCAAATAGTGAGCTACTATTCTGAAAGCCTGTTATCTCTAGAAGGACAAACGTAATTTTAAGTCAAAGGACAAAAATGCCCTAAAATAGTTATACACTGTTTAGACCAGGATATACTTTATGAGGTTATTGCTGGAAAACAAAAAACACAGCAGCTGCTCTTCTCCCATGTTTTGCAACGTGGATCAACGTGGGAGAAGAAGCCTTAGGTTCTTATATATATGTAAGATAAGATATTTAATCAGAAATAATTTTTTATCCTAAAATATCCTAATTTTTGTTATGACTATATTACATAATTATGAAATAGACAAAACCTTATAATTAAAGTTAATATTTGATATTTTTGGATGTCATATATTTAAATACATAAAAATTATTTTGAAAATAACACATTCAAATAATTTTGGCCTCCCAAAGGAAAAAATCCTGGCTCCCTCACTGAAGTTGATGTATTGAAGTTGATCAAATCAGATGCTTTTAATTAACCAGACTTGGCTCTGTAGATAAACAACAATTCGGTACCATAAAGGAATGCCCAATATTCCTATTTCGCAGCGTTTTATTACAAGAATTTGATCACCATTCCCTTTTGTTAATTACCTGTAAAATTGAAAAAAGAATCAAATAATTGTTCTGAGATTTCTCAATGAGAGGCCAACTTGGCTAAGGATATTAGCCTAGCCGCGTTATGGTCTGATTGGAGCGGAGTTACTGAAGCATGACTGCTGACTTTCGCACTTCTTTTACGGACGAACAAAAGATGAGTATGGCTTAACTGCGTCTCAAATTTCAAGTTAGATCAGCAGTTGGGGTCCTATCGAATCTGTTCACGTTTGAAACCAAGAAAAGAAAGAGCACGAATGCCTATCCATACTTCCCAGCTAACTAAAGTTAAAGTTTCAGGCACTAGAATGCCAAATTCAAAGTTCGTTACATGTCGGTATTTTCTACCAGTTTGTACCAACATTTTACGGGCTATTTAGTGCCAACAGTTTGTAATTTTCATTTTGTGTTTCATACCGCCATTGTGGGTTAATTGAGGTCTTATGAGAAATAAATAAATCTTACCTTATTCTAACTTTGATTAGTGTCTTTACCCACAATCTTTCTTTGATCCTACCATTTGGGGTCCTATCGAATCTGTTCACGTTTGAAACCAAGAAAAGAAAGAGCACGAATGCCTATCCATACTTCCCAGCTAACTAAAGTTAAAGTTTCAGGCACTAGAATGCCAAATTCAAAGTTCGTTACATGTCGGTATTTTCTACCAGTTTGTACCAACATTTTACGGGCTATTTAGTGCCAACAGTTTGTAATTTTCATTTTGTGTTTCATACCGCCATTGTGGGTTAATTGAGGTCTTATGAGAAATAAATAAATCTTACCTTATTCTAACTTTGATTAGTGTCTTTACCCACAATCTTTCTTTGATCCTACCATTTGAAAGCATAATTTAGCTCTCCATAGATGCTTATAACCACCAATGCTTTTGGTACATTCTACGTGCATGCTTATTTCAAAAATATATAATTAATTTTTTTACGATAGATTATTGTATGGAGAATCATGTTAGAGGCTTAGAGCGCATATGTTTTTTTAGAAATCTATTAATACTATGCTTTTTATTTAGGAAATTATTATATTTAAAATCACGGTTGAGTAAAAGAAAGAATTTGACTAGTTTAAATACTAACTTCAGAGGGCATTTTTAATATAACATTAGAACGCATTTTTAATATAACTAGTGATACCGTACGTGCGTTGCACGTGGTTGGATGATATGTAGTTATATCATTTTGTTTTGTTTTTATAATGAGTTTACCTTTGTAATGTAGAGTTGGGAATAGAAGCAAGGATGGGAATTGCATGTTACAAAATATTGTAAAGTAAGCAATGCAAAGCAATCTTATTGAATGTAAGATGAAGAAAAAGAGAAGATATTAAACGTGAAATAGTAATCATTAGTGTTTTAATCTTTCTCGACTTTTATCTTCTTTTTCAATTGAGTTTTGAGCTTGGATGCATTACTTCTTGCTCCCCCTTTTTTGGTTTTGAAGGACTGTAGTGGAACATTATCGTCAATTTCAATCACTTTTGAATTTTTGTCTTTTATTATGCTTTGCCGAGCATGTTGTTTAGATGCAATAGATGGAGTGGCATCTTCTTGTTTGTTTGTATTTCATAGTTGCTCGAATGCTATTGCCACCATTCATAGATGTCCATGAGAGGAGTGCCCGATCCTATTAAGCTTGATGAGGAATTTGAACTCCTTATGCTTTGCGGCAATCATTTTCTTATACAACTTTGATTTCTCCTTGTCTTGTTGGGTTTCAGTATTTGATGGCTGTCAAACTACCAAAAATAAAATTTATATTAGACCTACTACCAAAACTGAATGAGTATAGAGGTGAGTAGAGTCGTCTCCTCAGGGAACCGGTAGATTTATCACACACAGATAATTGGGGGATTTTTGGGAGAGAGATAAACTAAACAAATGAAAGATGTAAGGGTACTAAATTTCTAATTCGCAACACTAAAGTAGCTAAAGAATATAACAAACAAGTAATTGACACAACCTAATCAAGGAGATAATCTCGGCACCGGTTTACACAATTGATCATAGATACCTGAATTAATTCACACGTTCGCAAATAAATTGGTTAAAGCAATTCAACAACCGCCAAACCACCAATCTCTCCTTAATTATATAATAGTCCAGAGACGCTCTTAAACTACTCTCTTGTAACTTAGATAACCCAGAGACACTCAAACGATTTAATCTATTCACAACTTTAGGAATTAAAGAGACCCAATTCTAGTTAACAAACGCACATACGGGTTCATTTAAACTAGATTAATTATTCCTACAACACATATTAGATTGCTTGCGAGGCAATGAAATTGTACCGTTTGCCACTAATTTAAGAAAATCAAGTGATACGCACCCTTGTCCTAATTGGTAGTATATTATTTAGACAATTGAACAATTGGCCATATTGATCCAATAAATCTAAACAATAATAGGCAATTCAAACAAAGAATAATTAAATACTCACAAACGCAGAGTTTAGAATAAACAAAACGATCTCACAATTATTCGTGCTCCGGGCCTTGATTATTCCTCAACTAGATAAAGGCGTTTAGCCTTGCCGCATAACGATGAGGCAATTCAGAGTTTTCATGGAATTTAGTTGATGAAAAGTAAAAGATAAAGACGAAAGATGATAGACCCTAGTCTATTGCTGTCCTATTTAAAGTGTTTCCGCCGCACACTTGCTTTCTGAATTAGAGTTTGTTTCTCAAAAGGATTGCTTCCTTATTTCCCTCATTGAATTGTTGCCAAAAGTCTCCTCTGCAAAGGTTTCCTAATCCCACGTAGGTTCAGAATGTGTCTCCAAAAGAAAGGCGGTAGCTCCAGGGATAGGACCCGCGGTCCGTCTTTTTCACGCTGCTCTGTGGTCTCTGGCTTGGGCACGCTCTGAAATGAATAGTCTTCTGGAATTTGGCCTCTTTTCCCCATTTTTGACACCAATCACCTGCAACTGACACAAATACCAATTATGAGTAGAAACCCATTACTTTACATAATAAGTGCCCAATATTAGGACTAAACATCAATGTAATAAACACTCAATTATCGCCCTATCAGTATTTGTAAATCAGATAGGTTTAAATTGAATGCTTAACTAATAAGAGTTGATGTGTTTATTATTTTAATAATTTTTAGGAACTTACCTTGAAAGATGTAGTGCTATTTATATATTCTTGTATTGGGCATCCAATAAAATTACTTGCCAAGTCCTCAAATAATATTATTGTTGCTACATCTTGTCCATTGACGACTTCCATCCTTATATTGTACCCATTTTGGAAATGATATTAAGTTGTTAACTGTGCTTTTCAAGTTTGCCTTTTTAAAGTCTAGCTTTCATGTCATGTATTTAATTGACTGACCTTGGTGTAAAATCTTTTGTTGGATAATTGCATTTGGGGCATTCTGCATCTTCTTCGAAGTTGATAATGTTGGTGTTGCATCCTTTACAAGCATTATAGTATAGTTCGGCTTTGTTTTCTATATCGTTAACAATTGCATTGGAAGTGTAGAAAGCATGCTGCAAAAAGCAGTTATTTGTTATTGTTTTTATGATGTTTGGCTTTTTTTTCAAGGAATTTTCTAAATTGAAGATTGATGAGTCGATAAATTTACCTCTTTCAATGAATATTGTTGATGAATAATATTTTTGAGTTGAATGTGCTTGGCCAAGTCCATCTTGTTCTTCAAGATTGTGGCTTCAATATTTTCACTTTTCTTTGTAGTAATCCTATATAAATTTTCAGTATTGTAATTCAAGGCATTCAATTTGTATAAAAAAAAGTCTAAAAAAATTGTATTCATACCACTTTTGAAGTTTCAAAACTTCTTTGCAATTTGGATTGACTTGTAGAGTTGCTATGAATGTTGTTGACAATTGAAACTCTCCTAGAATATTTTAAAATGTCAAGTTGTAATTATAATGTTATTTTATTTTTAATATTGATATTTTTACCTTGGTATTCAGACATTTGGAATTGTATTGCTGCAATTGCTGGTTTTTGAGAAGCAACTTGTTGTAGAAATTGACCTTCATTAATTGCCATATCTCCCCATCAGATGATTTTCATAGTGGCAAACCTACAGTGTGAGGATAATTTTTATATTTTAATATAAAAATGTTAGGCATGAAGTAATGATTGTGAAGTTGTGAAATAGGAAAAGTATTAGGTAGCCGAATTATGAACACTCTACATATAAAGGAAAAAGTGATGCTGGACGTATGTTTTTTTTTTTATACTTGGAGCTTCAAACATTTATATAGTAAGAAAGCAAGCTAAAAAGTAATCTTACTTTTTGTTTATTATGGTGATTTCTCTCTTTTGAGTGTATCCACCTTTTCTTTTTGGAAGCACCAATATTTGAGCCACACTTGTAACAACTCACTCTAATGACATCTGTAGAAAATAAGTTTATTTTGAATGTAAATAAGTACAATGATTTAGCCTAATAGTGTAGAAAATTGTTAGAAGTTTTGCATAAGCAATTTGATTGATTTTGGAAGAAAATGTTACCTATTTGTTTGTTGATAAAGTCTGGATTTTTTGCCTCTTCAAACTCGATAGGTGCATAGATAATGTTCCTTGTTGGTACATGAGAATGGTCTTTTTTGATGTGAGTGTAATTTCGTAGGACCAATTCAATCTCATTGTTGACATTTGCATACGAAGTGTTTGTTTTATTCACACTTCCATTTGAAAGTAAGTACAACTTATTGTATTGAAAATTATTTCTAAATCTTGTGATGATATCATCAAACATGATAGCTTGAATTTTTGTTCCCTGTAAATTTATTAAAATGTAAATAAGAAATGGTAATAAATTGCAAAATATAAATAAAAATTAACAAATGAACATGAAAGTATATATTTTCTCACTTCATCATGGACCAAAATTAAATTTTGCAAAGTTGAAGAAGAAGTAGAAAAAGGAATAAATATAGTGGTGATTTGATTATTGGTCGCCATAGTAAATAGATAGAATATTAGAGGTTTTTTGTAATTTTTTTAAAAAAATAGGAGTAAGCTTTGACATGTTCACTTTTTAACAAATCCTTTTCTAGCCAATCAGTTAATTTTAAAATTTAAAAAACCTAATACAAAAGCAAAAAAAGAAATAATAGTAACTTGGTCCTGGAAATGGGAATAAATTACAAAATATAAATATAAATTAAGAGATGAACATAAAAATATATATCTTCTCACCTCATCATCAACAAAAATCAATTTCGGCAAAGTTCCAGATTTCTATTTTTCAACATAATGCTCGATATTAAATTTTCGTAATAGTAAAACTCGAATTGTCCACATCTTTTCCTTTGGCTTCAGTGAACCAATGAAACGGTTCTCTTGTATTGCCATGATACCTAAAAATATGAGGGAAAAAAAACTCGGAACTGGTAGATTAGTAAAATGAAATGTGAAAATACAAGTATAGTAAAGGTTTTAAGTCTAAATATAATACGTAAAAGGGTATTTGAGAAAGTAAATTAATCATTACTAAATTAAAAGTACCATGAGTCTACACGTAAAACCGGACAATTTCTCCTTTCCTTTCCACCTCCTCCCTCTCCTGCCCAATTCTCTCTCTCTATATTTTTTTTTTGGCAAAATCGAACTATACTATTTGTGTAGGCTGATCGATGAATTTGTATTGCTTGGTTGTATTGGAGGGAATGTAAAGAGGTTTCACCAAGTTTGAGAAAGGTATGTGTATTGCAGGTACCTATAATACTTCTTTTGCTCTTCTTCTGTTTCTTTTCTCTCTTTTATGTGTCTAAGGGTGTTGCAAATTGGGTATAGAACTTAGTAAAGATGCGATATTTATATAAATGTAATATTGTCTTCTATGTCATATGAATTAATTTTTTCATTTTCTGTGATTAATTCGTTGTTTACCTTCATATGATTTTAAGATTGTATTTTAAGTTTTGGTAGGGGTTTTCAGTTTTTGGTTTTTAGCTGTTAATGATTGGTGTACATGATTCGTAGTTGGTGTTAATAATTGATAGTGTTATTTCAGTTTTAGATTTTCTGTAACCTGACTGTTCAGTTTTTAATTTTCATTATGATTGTAGGGGTTGTATGATTGCAAGCCATAATTTTGAAAACTGGAAAGGTGCAACCCGCATTAGGTCAGGAGTAGTACATAGCACACCCTGATGGTCAGACTATGGTAGATGAAATTCAACTCTTTCAAGATGCAAGATGGGTTTCAACTCAGGAAGCTATCTGGAGAATTTTTGAATTCAATCTTAATGAGATGTCCCCAGCAGTCATCAATTTGCAAGTGCATCTCCCTGGAAATTATGTGTGACTTATTGAAAGAATCAAAATCTAAAAAATCTTCTCCAATGGTTAATCTTATTGGAATTTTATTGTCATCTTCTTGGTTCATTTGCTATTCACTTTATGTCATTTTATGAATAGTTTTCAGTTTTTCTTGTTTTGAGGGTTGCTATTAATGCACTGCCCTTACAACTATATCCTAGATGCTATTTTTTTTTTTTTGGAAAGTGGTTTCATGTCCCGAGAATATGCAATAAATGACATTTTCTCTAGTAAATATGACATTTTTAGTTTTGGAGTTCTAGTCACTTGTGACCCTTTGTCTTACCTTGGGTGCAATAATTAAACTTTAACCCACAATTAAGATTATATGAAACCTTAACAACAAATTTAAAAGGGCATAATTGGAATAACAAAATTTTTAGTCACTTGTGACCCTTTGTCTTACCTGGGTACAATAATTAAACTTTAACCCACAATTAAGATTAAATGAAGCCTTAACAACAAATTTAAAAGGGCATAATTGGAATAACAGAAATTAAGATAAAATACTGTTTACACTCACACTCCAAAGTAGACTCATGGTACTTTTTATACACTACCACTTACAACTATATCTTGGATGCTTTTTTTTTTGGGCAGTGGTTTCATGTCCCGAGAATATGCAACGGATGACATCTTCTCTATTAAATATGACGTTATTAGTTTTGGAGTTCTAGTCACTTGTGACCCTTTGTCTTACCTTGGGCACAATAATTAAACTTTAACCCATAATTAAGATTATATGAAACCTTAACAACAAATTTAAAAGGGTATAATTGGAATAACAGAAGTTCTTGTCACTTGTGACCCTTTGTCTTACCTTGGGTGCAATAATTAAACTTTAATCCACAAATAAGATTAAATGAAGCCTTAATAACAAATTTAAAAGGGCATAATTGGAATAACAGAAACTAATATCAAAATACTTCTTATACTCGCACTCCAAAGTAGACTCATGGTACTTTTAATATAGTAATGATATTAAATGATATCTGATAATGAGAATTGTGCACTTAAATTAGCATTGTACTTTATCCCTTCGGTTAGCATTGTACTTTATAAACAGGTGGACGAGTAGTCTTGAGAATTAACTCATTCTCACCTTTTACACCCCCAAAGTGCAAATTGCAAAAGCATAGTTTTGTGTTTTGTGACACATTTTGTAGAAATTATATTGTTGAATCAAATATAATGGCCTACTAGATATCCGATAAAGAGAATTGAATTGAAGTTGCACATCAATGTTCTTTTTTTTTTCCACTCAATGTATCAATTCCTCCTAATAAAAACCACAGACAAAAAAACATTTAGATGCTGGCATTCCCCAAATTTGATAAAAATCAACGGAACAAAAATTGGTATAATTTAAGTCAAGAAAATGCAATTTATTTTTGAAAAAAAAAAAAAGGAAGCAGCCCCCCAAAATATTTGTTTTGACAGACCGCAATATCTCTTTTTTTTTATTTGGGCGACAGAATGCGCAAGAACTAGCATCTAATTCCAGAGAAACCCCACATCGATACAGCTATGGAATATACATCTTATATGTTTTTTCTTAAAACTTCAGTAATACAAGTATTTCAAACGATACCCAAAATCACATAACAACAAGCAAATATACAAATATACATGGGATGTGTTTGTTAAAAGTGAAATCTGAATTCATTAAATTATTAAAGTGTAAATACTAAAATCTTAACATTTGAGGGGTTCACTTATCACTTATTTTTTAAAGTGAGTTTTACCTGTATAATTCAAATCCACTTAGTTAAATTAAGATGTTCGATTTTTTTTGTTATCAAACATATTCTAACGTTAAAATTTTAATCCATTAAAGTTTAAATAACGATTGGGTTATAAGAAAAGTTGGGCATCTGAGACTCAGTGACAAATGTCACTATCCTAAAGTTGTGACTGCCTGCATCTCAACGTGCACGTCCTGGCAGTGATCCATAGCTCAAGGTAAGATGCAACATTCGGCCGATGTAGATTTAACCAATTCAGTGGCGCAATTGGTCTATATGAATATGAATCCTGTACAAAAATAAGCAGTCGTAAAGGGTACTGTTCAAAAAATTTTATCTGCTTTTGGGGGTTTAATTAAGTCACTTGAATTTTGATAGGCCAATTGGTTTAGAAGAGTGTACAAGTGGATGATGCTGCGGTATTTGTGAAATGACTTTAGGGGCCTTTACTTAGTTGCTCTTCCTTGACATTTTTATCCTTAAATGACAGCTTTAACTTTTAGGCTGATACAGTCTAGTGACATGCACGTGTGAAAGAGAAGTTTATAAATTGGTATTTATCTCACCCTTATCTTGTATTTAGTCAATAAATTGGTATTAATCTCACACTTATCTTACAAACTACGGTTGGTCAAACTCTTCCTTCTGCTCCGTTAGAATTTTTCTAGTTTTCAATTCTTTTTTACTATAATTTTTTTGGTTGTGGTTTTGCTTTCAAGGTACATCAAAAATAAAAATAATCGTCCTACTAATCTCATCTTTTTTATGTTCATTTTTTTCTTCAATCCAAAAGTTGCCGATTGTTGCCTCTTGTCTTGCTTTAGGTTACACACAAATTCTCCTCTTCTCTTCTTTGTGTTTTTAGTATGATCCTATACAAATGTTAAAATATCTGTTTTTCCAGGGAGATTATATTGAATCACTTTTGTAATCAAACTTGGTGATAGTGGCATGGTAATTAGTAATTAGCAACAAAAATTCTTTACTAACGAATCTATAACAACTAAAATGATATTGAGATGTGCCATTGGCCTTAAATTCTTTTACTATAGTCATTGAGCAACTCATAGAATCTCCTATAAATTGCTGAATAATCAACTAAAATTTACCAACTGTATGATTATTTATGAAGTAATCACATTGAACTCCATCAACTAATCTCAGTGGAGTAATTATTCAATAAGCAAAAGGAATGACTATGCAACGAAATTAGGCCAGGTTGATACAGGATTTTATTACGTTTATTGGATTAATCATCTCACCTGTTTCTAAGGGTGTTTAGATTACAAATTACTTAGAAGTCTGAAATCTCTTACATTTCGTGAAGCATCTGTGAAAATGTGAAAGGCACCTCATCAAATTTCAAAGGGTAAATTTCACTTTATCCCCCTGTGGTTTAGCATTTTTCACATAACCCCCCTATGGTTTCAAAACCTATACATAACCCCCTCATAGTTTGGATTAAAGTTTCAAAGTGACGGAAATAGTCACTCGTAACGGAGTCACCTAAAATGTCAAAATTACCCTTATGTAAAGTTGAAAATTATTTATTAACCAAGGGGGGTTATGTGTATATTTTGAAAACCATAAGGGGGTTATATGGTAACGTATTAAACCATAACGGGATTATATGGTAAAATATAAAAATCATACAGGGTTAATGTGTCATGTATTTATAAGGGTAATTTTGACATTTTTAGAAGTTTCGTTACGAGTGATTATTTCCGTCACCTTGACACTTTAACCCAAACCATGAGGGGGTTATGTATAGGTTTTGAAACCATAGGGAGGTTTTGTGAAAAATGCTAAACCATAAGGGGGTAAAATATAATTTGCCCAATTTCAAATTCGCTGGCCAACTACTGAATTAGCAGTTAGCAATTTGTCATTCCTTCAAATTTTTAGTGCGACGGCTGATCTTCTCCATCTGAGCATCTAGCTGTAAAGAAATGCCAGTTTCTGTATTGTCATCGAGTTAAAAGAAGTCGGCCCACAAAAGCATTAGCACTAAAATCTCACAAGATCAAGCAAACAATTTGATATCTGAGACATTGATATCAATGGAAACTGAGATGGCCAAAACAGGAAGAGGCCTTAGTGGTTCTCTTCCTGTGGAGAATGTCCTAGAACTAGCTTCTAATTGCTCTAAAGAAATCCCCCGTCGATACATCAGGCCTGAAATAATGCTTGATGAAGTTTCTACGAACGAGGCATCACAGATTCCAGCGATCGACATGGGGAAGCGTGCAGCTGATCATTCAGGATACCAGAATGAAATGGCAAAACTTCATCGGCCTTTTTTCAGGTAACAAATCAAGAGAATCCATCACATATAGAAACCTAATTGTACTACTTGTAATGATCAGATACACAGCTTAATTTTCCTAGTAAAGTAACGACTAACAGTCCGTGACTCGATCTTGAACAGTTAATTAATCATGGGGCTACCACAGTAGTTGAAAAAATGAAGTTGGTGCCGGAGGACTTCTTTAAGCTGCCATTACAGCAGAAGATGGCCTATGCACAACTACCAAATGATGTTGAAGGATACGGTCAAATATTTGTGGTATCAGAGGATCAAAAGCTTGACTGGGGGGACATGCTCTTCTGCTTACAGAATTTCCCATTCATCATGGGAATTTATCCTCTATTTTTTGCGCAATTGCAAAACAAAGATTCTTTAAAAGGAAGCATCTTTTGCTTCCATTAGAAAGCTACATGGATTACTTTACTTAGGCGACAAAAACCTAAAAATTGTGTAAGAAAAATTCATCACAATGCTAATTTGCAAACTTCTGATGATGTCAGAGCAACCATGGATGAATACTCACTTCAAATGCACAAGGTTTGCATGACCCTGTTTAAACTTATGGGGACGAATCTTGGTGTAGACCCAGACAAATTATGCAGCATCTATCAAGATGGCATATAAGGAATAAGAATGAATTACTATCCACCTTGCCAGAAAGCAGACAAAGTTCTTGGCCTGACTCCGCAGTCTGATGCAACAGGACTGACCTCATTAATTAGTTCAAGTCAATGATGTTCAAGGCCTGCAAATCAAGAAAAGCAATACATGGGTGCCTATTAAACCCAATCCCGGAGCAATCATCATCAATATCAGTGATATTATGGAAGTAAATGACCACCAAAACCAAATTCCTATTTACTGAGCATCTATAGATATCATTGAGTTGATGTGCTTCAATGATTTGTGCAGATAATGAGCAATGGGGAATATAGCAGCCTTGAGCATAGAGCTGTCGTGGATTTCCACAAAGAAAGACTTTCAATTGCTGCATTTCACGGAACAAATTTCACAGCAAAAGTTGGTCCTCTAGCACATCTTGTCAAAGAAATTGGAGCACAATACAAGACAATAGAAACCGAGAGCCTTATCAGACTGTATCTAAGCAGCAAACTTGATGGCAAAAGCTTACTGGATCACATAAGGATAAACAAGTGAAAGAATCAGCACTTTTTCACTTGCAGTATTACTGTTTTTTATCTTCATCAAAAACCAAGCTTAATTAATTACCAATATGCCTTCATGGAAGTATCTAGTTGTCCAACTCTGGTCCTTAGTTAATTTCCTTTCTAGCCTACTAGGCTAGTCCAAGTCAGATTCCTAAGGTTACATCGGCGGTGGTGTTTAGTTGTCCAAAAGTGTGTTTCCTGGATGAAGTATCAATATTAGGAAGTTTGTAACTCTATATATACCTACAAAGTTGAAGGCCTGCAGATCAAGAAAAATAATAGATGGGTGCTTACATAACTTCCTAGTTCTAGTTTTTTGGTCATGTACCAGAGGAGTATGATGACGTAGGCAGTCTGGGAAAAAAATTGTCACAGAGGAAGAAGTCAATTTCTAAGAATGGACATAAAGTCAATTTCTAAGAAATGAATTTCCTTAGTTTGGGTAAACAATTTTTTAGGTTGCCCCACGATACGTGAGACGCTGAACTTTGATCTTCTTTAGTGCTGCAAGAACATCTATAGCATTCATCTTGTCCCTGGGAGAATCTTCAGTGCAAGCTATAGCTACTCTCGTAATAGACGTTATGCCCTTCAACTTTTCACCAAAGTGTTTATAGCCTGGCTTGAGCAAGTTTGCACCTACTACCTGAGATACTGCATTTGGCACACAACTTTTTACCCAGTTCCTTAGACATGTTTCTGAAAACATTTCATCATTGGGCTTCAATCTAGCGAAAACTTCTATCAGCATGATTCCGTAGCTATAAATGTCAGATCCTGTTGATACCATGGTTCGCCGTTACAAGTTGCGGTCATGATTGTTTCACATCTATCGCGGTATATCGGTTAAATATCGGGTGATATGTAAGTTAGAGCATATAAGGCATTTTAAAAAAATTAGAAAAATTAATTGGAGGCATACGCAAATTAGAACAGAAATTTTGAGCTTAAATCTCTAAGAAACAAAAGGGAGGTATTGGGAAGTAATTGGAGCTTTACCTAGTGCAATATAGCCAATTGTTTCTAGAGTCATTGTGATAGAGCAGTTATTGGGCACCTTCTGCACCGTTATTCTGCCCTAATTTTGGCTACTTACTATGCTAAGTGTTGAGATTTTACTCATATTTGGTATTTGTATAAAGTGTAGGTGGTTGGTGTAAAAAGTACTCTCGCGGGGCAAATTTCCAGAAGACTTTTCATCTCAGGGCGTGTCCACGCCAGAAACTGAAGAAGGATACCCAAAAAAGCTCGATCCGCGGGATTAGTAGCAGCAAGGGGCAATTTAGGAAATGAGGTTCATGTGGGCTGCAGAGGTGCGGAGGATAAAAACTCTAATCCTACAAAGCTTTAAGGATCCTGGAGCTTTCATTGTGATTGGCGGCGGCTACTTTGGGTGAATTGGCTAGAAAAAGCTAGATTCACGTGTAATATAGAGATTAGCTTTTAGTTTCTTTCTTCGGTCAGACAATTTACTCTTTGCTTTTGATAGGGTATTATTTGATAGTAATTTTATTATTAATTTTTTCTTTTATCCCTGTCAAATATTGTGTTAATTGTCGATATCTACTTATATTTGATATCTGGACTTAATTCCAGAAAATGGAGCAGAAAATTACAAAAAAAGGAGGGACTTTCTATGCAAATTACTTCACACGTGGCAATTGGCGTGTTTACACACTAGGGGAACGTGCGATCTAATTTAAATAACTCTCGTAGCGTGTTATTGATTGGGGTTAGGTTTTTCTAGTCCTTAATGTAATTGGGAAATTAATTCCTATGGTCGTACCTAAGAGTATTTTCTGGTTAGGAGTAATCAATGGTTGTACCTTGGTTATCAATAAATTAAGGAAAAATTGATCGTTAGACTTCGTCGGCGACTATAACTAGCCTATTAATAAATTAAGTGAATTTCTCTTGCATCAATGATCGGATGAAAGGACTGTGCCTGAGTAGTTGTGTCCTTGGTTAGGATTTATTTATTCTTGATTTAATTTCTTTTTACATTCGTGCTAGTTAATTATTTGTTTCAGTGAATTGTTTAATTGTTTTTAGCTTTATCCTGATAAAACCCCCCTTTCGCCAATTGGGATTTAAAAGAGACAAATATCCCCAATCCCTGAGGAGACGACCCTATTTGCCATTGTCTACTATTTAGTAAATTTTGTCAACTAATTAATTTTGGTATATCAGATTAAGCAAACTCTTCGGGAACAGGGTGAATCAAGTAACCCATTGCACACCTAGAGTCCCTGCTCCAGTACCTAGAATTGATTATTGACTGCTTTTATTGACAACTAGGTTTATTTTTATTATTGCACAGATTCGACACCTGTCAGCTTTTGGCTTATGTACGATTTTCCTATTAGACTTTTGCTTTAACTTTCGCTCCAGTAGTACGAACATGAAACCCAACAAAGGAAAGCAAGGCTTTTCAGCCGTTCCTTCGTTAATTCATCTTTTCTAATCTTTGGCAATTGCATGGATGGAATCAATCAAATCACACGAGATTGATACGATGAGGAGCGGCTAGTTTTCTTCTCTATCCAAAGGTCAACGCGAAGGCGCGGTCCATAACATCTGTGAGATCTAATCGAATCTTCATTATTTCTTCCGATTCGTTACTATTCGTGCGTTTCCTGGAATAATTGTTCTTGATTATTTTATTAATAGAGTATCAACGGCCGGATATTTAATTTAATTTAATAGTCTATTGTCACGTTAATTAAATTGAATCCGTAATTGTTCGTTTAGTTGACAACTAGTGGCAACCATCATAATTGACGTTATGTTGGGGAAACATAAGATCTAATTTAAATAAACCTTCTTAGCGGAAAATCAAGTCACGATTTAGGTCTCCCCGTACCCAATATGCATGAATTCCCTAGGCTCATGCATTCTCAATCCACTCTATCATTACACTTTCACTTTTGTCTCATTTGCACACATGCACCTTTTTATCACTTTCACTCGCACACGAGTACTTTCATCTACATTTGCACACCTTCACTCTTATCTTATTACTTTTATCATTTTTCTCACTTCACACAAACTCACACTTTCACATGGCATGCATTCCACTCATTTTTCACGTCATTTAGGTTTAGGTGTGACCTCTCCAAAAGGATCATTATTGGGCTTCACAATTAATGTGATTGGCACCACTCAACCTTTGAAGAGAAATTTCCCCCAATCCCCCTAGGTCTAGGTTTTTGCATTCATATAGACATATCCAATAAGCGATACATACCTTGGGTAGAAAAAATTAGGGAAAATTGGTTTAAGTCACGCAACTAGCCTTGGCTAGGTCGAAGGGGTGCCTTGGATTTTTATCCTTGCCTTCCCCTTCGTCAAATGTGACCCCCGATCCCTCTTTTGGTTACGTAGACCCAAAAGTTCTCAAAAAGGGTTTATTTACTTTTTATTCAAAAACAAAAATCATTTTTGGGTGACTTGGTACACCCTAACTCTATACCAAGTGGCGACTCCATTTTTGATACAAAAAACCCTTTTGAACTTCACTTGGCCAAATCGTCGCATTATAAGTCCTATGGCCTTTTACTTTTCACATTGCACACCACACACCACACAATCCACTCACACCATTTCAAAAGTGGGGCGCGACAGTTGGCGACTCCACTGGGGACTTCCTAAGTGGGTCCAAGCATTTGACTTAGCCATTCGTTTCCTTTTTCTACCCTTTTTATGCATTGCATTTGGATATTAGGCTTGCATTTTCCATTTTTAGGGCCTTTTTGCCTCGCGCGCGTATCCAACTATTCCCTCACTCACGTATGTGTGATTGGTTGATTGGATGTGTGTTTACTTGTTATCTCGCGCTTGCATTGCATTTTGGGAGGTATGGGTCACCCTAGAGCCTCGCGTTGGTTCTTGACCCTTCCCCTCCAAACGAGCACTAGCATACGAGCATACGCTTTACTTCTTTTATCCCTTTTATTTTTCTTTAGTGGCTTGTCACGCCACTCCACCCTAGTAGGATTAGGCTATTAGGATTAGGTGACTCACTTGGACATGTGATCACGACACGATGTGTGTGTAGCATGTTCCAATGGGTCACTCAATCTTCCGCTTAAAGCTATTAGTTGATAGCCTTTAGCTTTTGGTCGAAGATTGAGGTTTTGATAGATTCACTCAAACACGTAGCCGTGACACGATGTGTGCGTAGCGGTGTTTGGGGAATCGCTCAAGCCACCGACAAAGAACCTTGGGATTGGTGGCCCTTGGTTTCTAAGTCTGAAGGCTCGGGGACCTGAGCTCATCGAGTCTAGATGCATTAGTGAACCCCAACCTCATGCATCCATGATAGCTTGCCTAGGGTAGAGTCGGCCCTACCCTATTAGGGACACGATTCACGAGGGGAGGGGTCCAACCCCTTTCTCCTTTTTATTGCTTTATTTCTTTGTATTTATTTCGTTGCTGCAATGTGTTATGTGCATTAATCTGGCTGAGCTAACTTTTCTTGGTTTTGTGTCCCCATTGCATTCACAAACTCTAGCAAATAAGAGGTCTGACATGACCTTCTTTTAGAACCTACCCTCGTAGATAGGTTATTGTACGTTTTAAGATTTGGTATATTGCATTCATAGATTAGTAATTGCATATCATTCTAGGCCTACCTTGGCGTATAAAAGGTCCTTTTAGATCATGATTTCATTTCAAATTGCATGTTTTACTGCTTTAATATAATGGCATCACACATAAACCCTAGAAAGGGAATGCCATTTAGGGAATCCCGTGTTTAGGAATAAGCCACCTTGTGTCTCGGATACTTAATCCAGTGAGACTTGCACGTTTACATTTTGTACCATCCAAAGGGGTAGTGCACAAGGTAAGGTAGGATCCGATCATTTTCATAGAGTGATCTTTGGAATATGACATCTAATAATCACTTTTTGGCCATTTTATCAAAAATTGGTAAAAATCCCTTGCGCAAAGGACATTAATTTGAAGAAATTCACAAATGATTCCTCCTATTGAGATGATAAATAAATTGAGGCCAAATTGTGATTTTAGAAGGCTCATAGACTGATTTTCTGAAACCACCAATGGCCGGCCGATTCGATCAATCCATTTTGTCAATTCATAATCGATTTTAAATAAACCATTTCCAATTTACCCTTTTTAGGGTCATTCGGTCGATTTTGAATAAATTATCAATTCAATTGACCAAATTACCCTTTTTAGGGTCTTTTGACCAATTTACCCTTTTTAGGGTCATTCGGTCGATTCTTGAATAAATCATCAATTCATTTGACCAATTTACCCTTTTTAGGGTCACCTGGTCGATTCTTGAATAAATCGTCAATTCATTTGACCAATTTACCCTTTTTAGGGTCATTCGGCCGATTTTTGAATAAATCACTAATTCAATTTCATTCATTTGGCCAATTTACCCATTTTTAGGGCAACCGAGCCGATTTTGAATAAATCAAGTTTCATTCAATCTATTTGATCAATTTACCCTTTTTAAGGTGATCTGATTAATTTTGGATAAATTAAATGTCATTCAATTCATTTGACCTGTTTCCCTTTTTAGGGTAATCCGGTCGATTTTTAATAAATTGTCAATTTCATTTGACCAATTAGGGTTTCAATGTCGAATTCCAAATTGAAAAACCTAGTCGATTTTGAGGAAAGCATCCATTGCATCCAGTCATTTGATCAGTTGGAGTTTTGACTCACTGAGAAAATTTGTCAAAACGAATTCCCATCTTTTCGATAGGAAGTTCGTCAAGGTCAAACCCATGTGTTTTGCAAATCAAAGGTGATCAATCTATTCGGACGTTGACCTCATTTTGACAAATCTCTCGTCACTCCAATGGCCAAATTTTTCAAATTATTTTTCACTCAATGAGTTGATCAGATCCGTCAGGTATGATATAGTGCTTACCCTAGAGGATCGCATTTTCATGCTAGGCCTACCCTTGGCATAAAAAGGGTTCCCCCATAGGACATGCATCCGAATTTTCTGGATATCTACTAACTCTTGCCTTTTTCTTTTCCTTTTCTTTATTTTCTTTGGAATAATTAAGTGAGGGTTGAACCTAAAGGCAATCTGTCAAAAATTCTCAGGTGATATTTCAACATAGCTTCTCGTCGAAGCCCCATCATAACGCGATCCCGCAGTAGAGCCCAGAGGAGTCGTGTAAACATGAGTTCACAACCGGAACGGTCAGATAAGTTTGCTACTACCGCTCAACCCGAGACTGCAAGTTCGGGGATTCAGTTGACTGAGATGCTTACCAAGTTTGGAGAGATGGCGTATGAGATGGCCGCCCAAAGGAAGTTGAATGATGAGCTAATTAGCAGCGGAGTTCGACCCGAACCTGTACCCGCCAGACAGCCTGAGCAAGAGTCATTTGTCCTACCTTCGGCCCATGCCACTGTTACTCCATCATTTCCTATTGCACCCGAAGAAACTTTCACCTATCCCACCACAAATTTGCCATACACTTACCCTCCTCATCCTTCATTTTTTCTTACTCACACGCGAGGTCCACCACCCCAAATCACTTCAAATATACCACCTGAGCCACATACCTTTTATTACCCTGTTGCTGAGCCATTCCTACCAGACCATATTGTTCAAACCAAGGCAGAAATGGGGGAATCTTCTGCTTGTAGACACCAAATTTTTAAATAATTTGTATGTTGCATCTAATTCATGATTTTGTTTTAGATTGTCTGCATTTTAGTTGTTACCTTTTTATTTGTCTTTTATTTGCTAATTATTTGTCATATTAATTTTGTTCACGTTTTAGTTTTAGTTTTAGTTTTAAGTTTTAACGTAAAATTTGTGAAAAAAAAGAGAAAAGAGGAAAATGATGAAAAATGATGAAAAATGAAAGAAAAGATCGAAAATGGTAATTTTGTTATTTTTAGTTTGTTTATTTTGATGTGTTTGTAATTAAAATTGTTGTTTTTATTATTATTTAGTTTTACTATTATTTTTGTTAAATTATTAAGTTGAGAAAAGAAAAAAAGAAAAAATCAATCCTATTTCTGCCGGTTCCAATTACACTTCACATTCCAGCACTTTCCAGCTCTAAGCCGACTCACATCCACTAATGCACACTACTATATCACTCCCAACTCACTACAGCAGTTAAGACAGCACTTCTGTTTCCCTTGTCTGCCACAATCCGAGAGTGAGAAAGAGTGAGAGCCGAACTCTTTGCTTCGTTCTTTTCTGTTCGTGAGCTGAAAAAAAAAAAAAAAAGAAACCTGCTGCTTTGTATCCTTGTACCCGTGAGCTGGTGAAGGGTCTGAAAACCAGGCCTCCTCCATCCTAGTCGCAAGTTGGAGCAAGGGAGAGGAGGAGCTGGCAGGCGGCATTTCTGGATAGCCGAGAGGAAGAAAAGATTGCAGCTGCTAGTCGTGGGTTTTAGGCTTCAAGCTAAGGTAAATTCTGGACTTAGATGAATTGTTTATAGGTTGATGCAGCTGTCTATACGCATGCATGTGGGTTTGTGAGGTTAGATGAGGAATTGAGACTTAAAAAAATCTGGTTTGGAAGAATTGGAGCTGCCGAAAGTTTAAGCTGGAATTTGTAACTCTAATTAGCTAATCTGTGATAATCTGAGTCTAGATGCACATTTAATCAACTAAAACCTGGATGATCAGGATTTGCATGAAGGTAGTTAACCTTGATTAAGTCAGAAAATTGAAAAGATACAAAATCAGGTTGCATGCAAGCCAACCGGGAGCAGGATTGTTTGAAATTCTGGTTGAGTAATGTTTTGATGTTGTCCGAATTTGCTTATGGATCAAAATTGATAGATAGTTTCTTATTTGATGTTACATGTAAGCTACGTGGTCTGAATTTTGATTGCATGGCTGGAAATGTTATTGGAAGTTGCTGGATTGCTAAATCAATTTTCCAGCTTAGCCGATGGAGCTGTTTTGGAAATTGCATGGGTATTTTAGCATGAAATTTGCTGGAAAGTGGTTGATTTTCACTTGGTTAGGTGTTTGACTAATTAAAATTAGATGATTAAGCTTTGCAGGAAGTTTATTGGTTCGGCTAAGCAAGAAAAAAATGAAATAGTGAGCGGCTACATGCAAGTTCATCCAAGAATGGTGAACAGAATTTCTGGATTTGTGGATGTTTATAGTAGCTGTCCGAATTTGATCTGAACTAGAAATGATAGTAATTTCATTAAGTAGCCTTGCATGTTAGTTTTGGGTACTTAACACAATGATTCAACCGAGGTAAATTCGGATTCATGCCCAAGCACTTGCTGGAAAATGCATTTCAACTTGCCAAATCAGTTTTATATGTTCCAGATTTTTCAACTTGCTGAACGTATTTTATTTGTGTTTGCACTGGATTTTGCTCAGTTTTTCTTTCTATTTGTTTGGATGATGGCTTGCTGCCTAGTTTAAAGCCTTGTGTTTGGATTTGATTGTGTTTGAAAGCTGGATTTTGTAAAGTGCCGAATTGCAGAAAGTTTGCTGCGTTTTTTTTCTATTTCATTCTTTTGCTGTTTAGTTTTCTTTCTACCTTTGATGATTAGCTCCTTCGTTGTTCTTGTTGGTTTGGAGTTAAGTTAAGCAGCTTGTTAATTAGTTAGAGTTAAGATGTTGTTTTGAGAAATATCTAATCAAAGCTTTGTATTTGAATTATAAATCTGGTTTGCACGATTGAAATGGAAAGAAAAGCTGCGGCTGGAAAAATATGCTGAATGCATGAGCTGCCTTCTGTCTTTGCATCAGTTTTCTTCTATATTTGAGTTTGTTTGAATTCTGAATGTGTGTGTTATGATGTTTAGATTAACTTTGAATGTTTGGTTGAAAGATTTTTGATCAAAATGAGTGTTGAGGTTGATATCTGTTCGTGAGAATGCAAGTTGCGATGGTTTCTTGGCTGCAGAAATATTTGTTTTGGTTGCAGAATGTTTGCTCACGTAGCTTGCATGAACCTGCATGGAAATTGTTTCAAAATTGCCTTTGAACCCCCCAAGTCCCCCCTAGCTCACTATGGCCCAAGTAATTTGAATACTTAATCAATTTAGTCCCTCAAGCTTCTCCATGTTCCACAAAAGCCCAAGCATGTTCTCATTTCTTTACAATTAGGTCCTAAGGTGGGTGTACTTTGAGTCATCATTTGGCCTTTCATTGTTTTTTTGGGATTTTTGAAGCTCTTAAATTTTTCAATTAGTTTTATTTGGTTGATTAATGGTGGCTATCGAGTTTTCAAAATGCATGTTTAAATCATTCATGGACCCTTGTTCACTCTTGGACCTTCAAAACTCCATAATGTTTGTTTGAACCTTGTTATTTACTTGGGGAACTTTTTGTGTTTTTAAAGGTTTCAATTAGGTTCAAATGATTGAGTAGTGCTTGCTTTTGGGTCTTTAGTAGATGTTATGCTTAGGGATCGGATGATCATGCCTTTTGCCTTGGTCTTTAAGTAGTTTTGACTTCATTGAGTTGCAATTGAGGGAAAGTTTGATGTTTTGATGGATTCAAATTGTTTAGTTTATATCTTATCACTAAATTGGTGCATTAATCTTTTGTTTTTGGTGATTTTAGCCTAAGTTAGTCTTTTCTTGGTTGAATCTAGCCGAGTTGAGTTTGTTTACTTCCTTAGTATCACCAACGGGGAGGTATAATCTCTTTTACCCCTTTTGTTTCTCTCCTATGTGGACTAATGTGCTAATTGAGAATTACATGTTTACTTGGCTTTCTTAAATTTGCTTTAATTCCTTTCATTTTAAGTATTTCTTTTATTTATTCATGGGGTATGTGTACACCTCTTGGCTTGTAATAGATAGGGCGTAGCAAGTAATTTGGTCCATTTTCCCTTTCCCTTTTGTTTTAGTTAGCAAATGTAATGGTTGCATGCCTATGTGTTATATGTTAAATGCTTTATTAGGATTTTGCATCTAGTCAAGCATGCTAAGTGTTATGTGCTACGTGTTTATAAGTGATTCGCATGTCTACTCGCTTTTTATAGTGTGGATGAATGGAATGAATGAATGTACGTCACCACACTAGTCCAACGCTAGTTGTGGCTTCTTTTATCGTTTCCACTAGTCCAACGCTAGTCGGAATTCATAGGAGGGGCTAGTCCAATGTTAGACACAATAGATTTTTTTTCCTTTTTCATGAAGTGCATGATCACCACATATCACGCATTTTTCCTTAGTTTATCATTTGGTATGTTCCTCAAACCCCTTCCCCTTCACTTTAGGACTTGCATCTCATGCTAGTTATAGGGTTCATTTGCGTGAAAACCCCCTTGGGTAAGGGAAACGAGCGAGTGTGGCTTCAAAATAGCCTTAGCACGCTAGTTTTCCCTTCTAATCAAAGGGAAAATTGAAATCACAAAAAAATAGAGGTCATCCCCGTACCCGACCTGATGCATTCCTCTAAGTTCATGCATTTTCATATCATTTTCTCACTATTTCTCTCACTAAATATATATCTTAAATCCACATGCCATAATCACACACTTCTTCACTTTCTTTATTTTGTCCTTTCACACATTGCACCCATTTTACTTATATTTACTATTTTCGTTCACTTACACACGAGCACTTATATTTTCATCCATTTGCACACAAACACTTTTCTCAAATTGCACACATGCACTTTTCTTACACTTTTCACACTTGCACATATTTGAGTCTTCATTTGCATTATTTGCGATTTCTATGAGGGCTTTCCTTATTTGGCCGTCGCAATTCATGTGAATGGGACCAAAAGCCTCATAAGAGACATTTCTTAGATTTAGGATTGCATTTCTCATCCATTAGTCATATCCAACTTGCAATACATACCTTGGGTAGAAAAGTTTAGGAAAATAAGGGTTAAATCACGCAACTAGCCTTGGCTAGGTCGAAGGGGTGCCTTGGATTTTTATCCTTGCCTTCCCCTTCGTCAAATGTGACTCCCGAACCTTTTTCTTTGGTTTACGTGGACTAGGAGTCGTTTAAAAGGGGTTTCTTACTACTTTTTCCTATTTTTTCTTTAAAAATTCATTTTTTGGTGACTTGGTACACCTTAACTCATTACCAAGTGGCGACTCCAATTTTTATTTCAAAAACCCTTTTTAAACTATAAATTTGGGTCAAATCGTCGCATTCTCAACCCCCCATTTAGACCCATTTTTTCTTTAAATCACAATTCATTTTCCAATTGAATCAAAAAATACATTTTTTAAACCATTTATTTATTTTACCAAAAAATGGGGCGCGACAGTTGGCGACTCCACTGGGGAATTCCTAAGTGGGTCCAAGCATTTGACTTAGCCATTCGTTTCCTTTTTCTACCCTTTTATGCATTGCATTTTGGATATTAGGGTTGCGTTTTCCATTTTTAGGGCCTTTTTGCCTCGCGCGCGTATTCAACTATTCCTTCACTCACGTACGTATGTTTGGTTGATTGGATGTATATTTACTTCTTTATTTCACGCTTGCATTGCATTTGGGAGGGGGTGTGTGTCACCTTTAGAGCCTCGCGTGGTTCTCAACCCCTTCCCTCAAAATAGGGGAAACACTTCATACGTGCACGTTTACTTGCTTTTATCCCATTTTATTTTATTTTTCGTGGGCTCTTTCCCACACCGCCTTGTAGGACTAGGAATGGTTTCTCTGGGTATGTGGATGGTGTGCTTTGCGCCCATAGCAATACCTAGGGGACCGCTCGAGCCACCGACCGAGGGTCTTGGGATTGATGACCCATTCCCTTAGGTCTGAAGGCTTGGGGACCTTTTAAGCCTTATCGAGTCTAGTTGCATTAGTGAACCCCAACCTCATGCATCCATGTTAGTATTTCCCTAGGATAGAGTCAGCCTCACCCTCTTTTAAGTACATTAGGCACGAGGGAAGGGGTTCCGCCCCTTTTACTTGCTTTATTGTATTTCTTTTCTGCTACCAATGTGTTATGTGTACTATCAACTGCACTAACCATTTCATTGTTTTCTTGATCTGCATTCATGTGCCTTAGTAATAAGAGGCCCCTTTGGCACTTTTTCTAGCGACTTACCTATTAGATAACTCGCATGTTTAAACTTCAGTTTTTTGCAGTTAGCTTTCAATAAATACATGTCATTTTTAGACCTTTTCCCCGTTGCATTATTTATATCCTCTAGGCCATATTTGTCACATGTTTATACCGCTTTAATAAATAGCATCATGCATTAAAACTTAGAAGGAATGCCAATTAGGCAATTTCCATATTAGGGAAGCCAACCCTCATCCCATGGGTATTTAACCCTATTTTTGGGATTTGCACGTTTACATTTTGCAAGTTTAACCTAAGAGGTAAAATCCCAAGGTAATGGTATCTAAGTGAATTTCCTGACCAGATGACGCAGTGTCGAATGCTCAACCAAGTTCCCCGAGAGCTGAATCAGTGGAGGAACAACCTGTCCTATGAAATTGGGGGATTATTCCAATATGTGGGACATCTACCGAGCTTGGTTGATATAATACCGAATGTATCTGCTATCCAAGCATTGATCAATTACTGGGATCCAGATGCCTCGGTTTTTCGGTTTGGAATGTGCGAACTCACCCCGACACTAGAAGAGTTAGAGGGATTGTTGCAAGTACCAGGAAAAGGCAGTCCTATGATATACCCGAGCAGAGGAACGAAAGAGCAGTTTTGCAGATTTCTGGGATTGCGAAACAATAGCTTAGACCAACACCCCGACGCTGGATCTTGTCCACTGAAGTTTCTATACGACCGGTTTGGGGAAAAGGAGTCCTTTGAACGCCATCAGATCGATTTCTTTGTAACGAAGGGGCAATGGGAGGAAAAGCGTGTGCAAGCTTTTGGTTTGGTTTTGATCAACTTGTTGCTTTTCCCTCAAAGGCATGGAAAGGTAACGTTTGCAACAATCAATATGATTCAAGGGCTTTTTCTAGGCATTCGTGGAACAACACCAACTTTGATACCTGTTGTTATAGCGGACATCTTCTCGGCCCTTACTAATTGCCAAAGGAAAGGTGGCTTCTTCTATGCTTCAAATTTGCTGCTTCAAATGTGGATCATGGAACATTTGGTGAAGAGATCACTGAACCCTTTGGGTTCTTGCCTTCCAGTTGAGAATTGGATTGATTCACATCGAGGGAGAGTCGGCCGCTACTATCGCGTGACGTTGTCAAGCCGGTTTATTGAGGAATTCAACAGTTTGACACCAGAAAAGGTACAGTGGGTTTTAGATTGGACCAAGGTTAGGGACCCTGCTTTTAGGACCACTCAACATGACTTCATCCCTCTGGCTGGAGTCAATGGTCTAGTCGCCTATATTCCACAAAGGGTTACAAGACAGTTTGGATACCCGCAAAGCATTCCTATGGTGCAAGGGATCGAAGATCTCCGACTAAGTACGGTGACCGAGAGTCGAAGCATGGTATTAGAGGCTTGGGGAAATTTGCAAGGTCTTGAGAATCTGCCGTTGGAATTGGTAAATAAGGTGGCACCTGCAGTTACGCCTGGGTACAATGAATGGATCAGACAAAGGGTGGAACGTGATAGGGCAAGGCAGCAATCAGCATCGGCCAGTCCCGAAGAGCAAATGGAGAAGCTAAGGAAAGAGTTGGAGGAATCTCAAGCCCAGCTTATGATGGCCAACCGAGCTCTAGAAGATACTCAAGTGCAGCTGAGGAGGGAGAAAAAGAAGAGCGAGAAGCTAGAGGATGCCATAGATGCCTTTGATAGGATTAGGGAAGGAGCTCGTAAACTCAGTTTAGGGAGCTCTAGAGAATCACAAAGTACAAGTCTTTTGAGACATAGGGATTTTGTAAACATGATTACTAAGACCATTGAAGAAGTTGTAAAGAAAGATTGAACTTTTCCACATTTTTATGAGAAGCTTTCCATTTCAAGGTTCTAAATTCACTTACAGGTTTGGGAATGGGATTTTGCCCCGAAGGTTGCATCATGCTAGGCCTACCCTTGGCACAAAAAGGGTCCCCCCGTAGGACATGCATCCGAGTTGTTTAAATAATTACTAACTCATGCCATTTTCTTTTTCCCTTTTGAATAAATTGCAGAAATCTAATAACGATTGGTTTATCTAAAGAAGTCTTTTGCATTCTCAGGTAAAGTTTCAAAATAGCTTTTCGAAAAAGCCCCATTATTACGCGATCCCGAAGTAGAGCCCAAAGGAATCGTGTAGACATGAGTACTCAACCAGAATCATCCGAAAAGTTCGTTGCAACTACCCAACCGGAAGCCGCAAGTCCTGGGGTTCAGTTGACTGAGTTACTCACTAAATTTGGGGAAATGGCATCAGAAATGGCCGCTCAGAAGAAGTTGATTGACGAGCTCGTTAGTAGCGGAGTGCGACCTGAACCTGTGCCCGCTACACAACCACAATCCGAACCATTTGTTATTCCTTCATTTCAAACCACGTTTGAGGGAACTTTCAATCCGCAATATGCTTATACTCAAAATCCTCCTTTTTATCCCCCTTATGGGCAAGGATTCCAGCCTCAGGGTGATCCAAACATGCATGTAACTCCACCGACTTTCTTTCAGACTACCGCAGAGCCCGTTGTGCCGGAGCACGTCTTTCAAAATAAGCCAGAAATGGGAGATTCGTCTGCCCAGATTGGTATGAAGTTACTTAAACGCTTGGATCGTTTTGATGAATTTATCAGGAAAAGCCAAGGTTTAAGCAAGCAAGGGGTGCTGGATTACGATGATTTGTGCCTATTTCCAAACGTACAACTGCCGGAAGGGTTCAAGACTCCGAAGTTCAACAAATATGATGGCACGGGCAACCCAAAGACGCACTTGCGCTTGTTTGCTAACAAGTTGGGCAAGCCGGTGGATGACGAGAATTTGCCGTTGAGGTTATTTCCAGAAAGTTTAGAAGGGGATGCTCTCGATTGGTACTCCAACCTAAAGCCAGAGGAAGTGAAGACCTGGCTCGATCTGTCCAATGCCTTCATTCGACAATATGAGTACAACTGCGAGCTAGCGCCGACCCGGACTACTCTGGAAGGAACGAAAAGGAAGCCTTCTGAGGACCACAAGACCTATGCCAAGAGGTGGAGAAAAGTAGCTGCGAAGGTGGAACCACCGATGACTGAGGATGAAATTATTCGCACATTCATCAAAGCCCATGATCCGCCGTACTTCGAAGAAATTTTCCGTATGACCGGATGTTCGTTTGCTGCAATTGTAAATAAACTTGAGGAGTTTGATGACTTTGTGAGGGCTGGGAAGATTGTCAATGTTTCCGCCCTTAAATCTCAGTTGGATGCTTTACAAGGTCAAGGAAGCAATGTGAAAAAGCCACCGTTCAAAAAGAAGGAGGGGGATGCAACCTTTGTTTGGAACCAAAATCCTTCACCCAGACCTCGATACCAACACAGCCCAATCTACCAAACCCATTACCCTTATTATCCAAACCCGTACCCTGTATATGCCACTAATATCCAGTATCCTCGACCTCGCCCAAGCTACCCTAACCCACCTTCAGCCCCTTTTCAAATTTCCCAACCAAATCCACCCCAAAACCGACCTCGCCCACCATATAACCCAAGATTTCCTCCACCGAATAGACCTGGTTACAACCAATCTCACCCTTCTGAACCTTACAACCGACCCCCTAGCCGTACATTTACCAATTTAGGTAGGCCTTTAGACCAATTATATGAACAGTTAAAGGCCGCCGGGAAAATTGGTACGGTACCCCCTCCTACCTATCCATATGGCATGCCCGCCTGGTATAACCCGCAAGCTGTCTGTACTTATCATTCGGGGGCACCTGGACACTCGACTTTGGATTGTAAAGCTCTTAAGCATAAAATTCAAGATATGGTTGAAGCTGGGAAAATTGTAATTAGGAGAAGAGAGGCACAAGGACCGAACGTAAATAGAAACCCCTTGCCGGAGCACGCTAATATCGTTGGGGTTATTCTGGATGACACGGAGTATATGGAACAGGTCAAAGTTTTGGCAAGGGAAGCTGAGGTATTTGGGGTCATAGACCAGCCATTCATCATAGAGTTGCCATTCGAAAAGGATGGAAGCCCTTTTATCTTGGATTTCACGCCAGCTGAGAATGAGGCTTTGGAGCCCGTAGTCATTGAATTCCCGAAGCAAGAGCCTGTTTTAAGCCTGCAACAGGTACCATGGAATTATGATGAGTCTGATGTACAGATTGGGGAAAAGTCAATCGCAAAGAAGGAAGTGTCAGTGGTTACCAGATCGGGGAAGATTGCAAGTCCATTTGAAAATGCCGGTCCGATTCGAGCAAATAACTCCGAACCGCCTGTTAAACCAACAATCACTGAGAAGGAAGCCTTGGATTTTCTTAAAAGGCTCCAGAGAAGTGAATACAATGTGATTGAGAAGCTAAGCAAGTCACCTGCCCAGATATCCATGTTGGATTTAACTCCGAACCGCCTGTTAAACCAACAATCACTGAGAAGGAAGCCTTGGATTTTCTTAAAAGGCTCCAGAGAAGTGAATACAATGTGATTGAGAAGCTAAGCAAGTCACCTGCCCAGATATCCATGTTGGATTTACTTTTTTCTTCAGATGTGCATAGGGATGCGTTGATCGAGGTATTGACTAAAGCTCAAATCCCTAGGGACATTTCTGTTGATAATTTTTCGCACGTGGTTGGGAGTGTGTTATTCACCAAGCAAATTACTTTTTCTGACGATGAATTGCCGGCGGAAGGCATTGGACATAACAAGGCCCTGTATATAGTTGTTAGGTGCAATGGGAAAAGGCTGCCGAAGGTTTTGATTGATAATGGATCCGCGCTTAATATCTGTCCTTGGAGCACCTTAGAAAAGCTGGGATTGCAAGACATCAAGCTGAGGCCTTCAGGGACCATCGTTCGAGGTTTTGATGGAGCACAAAGAGAGCCAATAGGAGAAGTGGATTTAGTAGTTGAAATGGGACCCGCCCAGTTTCAAATAACCTGCCAAGTCATGCACTTTCCTAGTGTTTACAACGTTTTGCTTGGCAGGCCATGGATTCACAAGTCTGGGGCGGTGCCTTCTTCATTACATCAGTTGTTGAAATTTGTAGTAAATGACAAGCTGATAACTATATTTGCCGAAGAGGATTGCCTTGTAATCATCGATTCCGAGTCCAAAGAAGAGGGTAGCCGAAGCTCCACAGTGACCCCTCATAGCACATCTGATATTGTCTCCGTTAGTTGGATAACAAAGGAGGAGCAAGCTCTATCAAGGGCCA